>NC_044277.2:155339008-155644563 GCF_004027225.2 Strigops habroptila | reverse complement strand
GGCTGGGCTCAAACCACGACAGTTCTTTTTGGCGCCCAACGGGGGCTCGAAGGTTGAGATACCGACAGATTCTGACCAGAGTGTGTTTAATTATATTTGTGATAGAGCATTCATTGTTTACTACTCGTAACAATGGTGATTATTTGGCTCTCAGACTTGTTGCACTTGATCTCAGAGTTTCAGCATGTTGTACCGTTACAGCCACTATTTGCTGTTTTAGTGTTTATCGGCTGGGGGCCTGGGCTAAGGTTCTTGTTTCACTGTACTTCATGGTAATGACTTGTAATACAATAGACTCATTGATCATGAAACTGGTCTGGTTTGTGCTTCCAGCGTGGCCATCACCTCTATAACATTGAGAGGTATATAATTGAAATATTTTAGCAATTGCATATGTTTTTTTTCTCCTCGGGGGGTAAACTTATGAAGGAAGCATTCTCTTTCACCCCCCGTTCCCCCACCAGCCTGTTTGCAACAGCAGTTGAGAGTTCTGAAGTTTTTAGATGGCCTTTGAATACCCTTGAAACCTGCCTGCTGATTGTGCTGGGGATCAGCATGTTGGCAAACATACGGAGTGTGTTTTACCCACGGCCATCCCGTCGTAGGAACATCCTATTTCGTTTAATCTCAAAAGTTCAGCAGTATCAGGTTCGAATCTGGTCTAGGATTAGACGACGATATAGGAGGACCGCCAAGAGATTTTCCCTGAGGCTGGACAGTTATGAGTGGCAGGGTGTGTGGGATAGTATGGGCAAGTATCTAGGCCAGTGGGCCCCTCCAGTGCTTTGGAACTTCACCACTGAACAAGTGCAACGTCCGGAAAAACTAGTAAAACACTTAAACGAGGTGTGCTGTCGTCCTGGTTATACCAGAGAGGGACAAATCATGGCAACGTGCTGGGGCTTGGCCTATGCCTACAGAGCCCTGCTCAACACTATCCAGCACCTTCAAAGGGAAAAAAGTGTCTCTGGATCTGATGGCAAAGCAACAGACAACGCAGCTATGCCAACTACAAGCACAGCAGCTACTCAGACCTTGACTACAACAGACAACACAGCTACTCCAAGTACAGCAGCTACATCAACCCCAGTGACAAGCACAACAGCTACTCAAACTCCGACAGCAACAGACAATGTGGCTACTCCAAGCACCGCAGCCACACCAACCCCAGTGACAAGCACAGTAGCTACTCAAACCCTGACAGCAACAGACAATATGGCTACTTCAAGCACCGCAGCTACACCAACCCCAGTGGCAAGCACAGTAGCTACTCAAACCCCGACAGCAACAGACAATGCAGCTGTTGGTGTTACTCAACTCCCAAGCACAACAGCTGCACCAACCCCAGCAATAGACATTGCAACCACTCCAATCCTAGTGGCAGGCACTGCAGCCACTCCAACCACAGTGACAAACACTGCAGCTAAACCAATGGCCAGTTTGTGACAATGTCTGCTGCCCCTGTAAGCAAAAGCCGACAAAGAGCAACCCGCAAAGTGAAGAAAGATGAAGACCCAATGCCATTTACTACATGCAACAGCATCTGAACAAGAGTTACTACTACGTGGGTCAGAGGAAGAGGAAGAAGAAGAAGAGGTCACTTCTCGACCCCGGACTCAACCAAACTGCGGAATATGCGAAAAGATTTCACCCCGTCTTCCAGGGGGACCACATTGTCACCTTGGTTGCTCCGATGCTGGGGAACAATGGGGGCCGACGGCCACGAACTAGAAGGTAGGGAAGCCAAGCAGCTGGGATCACTTGCTAAGGAAGGAGGAATTTGACCAAAGCGATTGCAAGAGAGAAGCGAGCCCTCAGTCTTTGGAGGCGGCTCCTGGCAGCTGTGAAGGAAAGGTTTCCCTACAAAGATGATATTACGAATCGCTCAGCCAACTGGACCACGATAGAGAAAGGCATCCAGTCCCTGAGGGAATCAGCCATTATAGAGATGATCTATCGCAGGCCGGACGCCAGGAACACATCCGTAGATCCAGATGAAGTCGAATGTACACGACCCATGTGGCGGTGTCCTGGGTTCAGCTATAGCAGTCATTTTTCTCCTTCTTAGTAGCTGGTGCAGTGCTGTGTTTTTTAACTTTCAGCCTGGGAACAACGCTGATAACACTGATGTTTTTAGTTGTTGCTAAGTAATGTTTATTCCAACCAAGGACTTTCTCAGTCTCATGCTTTGCCAGGGAGGAGGGGAAGCCGGGCGGAAGCAGAGACAGGACACCTGACCCAAACTGGCCAAAGGGGTATTCCATACCACAGCACGTCATGCCCAGTATATAAACCGGGGGGAGTTACCCGGAAGGGCTAAATCACTGCTCGGGTCGGGCTGGGTATCGGTCGGCGGGTGGTGAGCAATTGTATCCTCTCCCCTTGTTATTTCACTAATCGTTATTATCATTGGTGGTAGCAGTAGTGGTTTTGTATTATACCTTAGTTGCGGGACTGCTCTTATCTCAACCCGTGGGAGTTACATTCTTCCGATTCTCCTCCCCATCCCTCCGGGAGCAGGGGGAGGAAGGGGGGGAGTGAGCGAGCGGCTGCTGTGGTTCTGAGTTACCGGCTGGGCTCAAACCATGACAGTTCTTTTTGGCGCCCAACGTGGGGCACGAAAGGTTGAGATAACGACAAATATGAATAAATATTGTCTGTTACAAGAATTTAAAAAGACGGAATATCACCAACAGTGGATTGCCTGATTCGTCAACTCCGAGAGTTCGAAGACAATCTCACCCCTTCCATCATTTCAGCTGTGGAAAAACTGTCCCAGGAGTTCAAACAATTGAGAGACGATTTATCCGATCTATCCAGCTCCCCACACGTACCAACCCATGTCTCAGCTATTAACAGAAGGCGCCCTACTGCTCGAGAAAGAAAATATAGGAGGTACACGCCACGGGCCACCCTATGGTTTTACCTGCGGGATCACGGAGAAGACATGAGAAAGTGGGATGGAAAACCTACTTCAGCTCTGGAGCAACGGGTGCGTGAACTGAAGAGGAGAACAATGGTCAAGGATGATCCTCCCAGGAAAGCTGCTGCTCCAGTCTCTGGTGAGCAGTTTCCCAGATGGAGCGAAAGAGCTGATTTTACTCCAGCTCCTGTGATAAGGAATACTAATCCCTTTCTACAAGACAGAAGCGGAGAATTTTGTGATCACTATTAGAGGGGCCCTGCCTCCAGCCAGGTGGAGGAGAGGGATAATCGGGTTTACTGGACTGTGTGGATCAGATGGCCTGGCACATCAGTCCCACAGAAGTATAAGGCTCTAGTAGATACCGGTGCACAGTGTACTCTGATGCCATCAAGGTAATCAAGGGGTGAAACCCATTTATATTTCTGGAGTGACAGGAGGATCCCAAGCATTAACTATGCTGGAAGCTGAAATCAGCCTGACTGGGAGGAAGTGGCAAAAGCACCCCATTGTAACTGGTCCAGGGGCTCCATGCATCCTTGGCATAGACTATCTCAGGAGAGGGTATTTCAAAGACCCAAAAGGGTATAGATGGGCTTTTGTATCGCTGCCTTGGAGACAGAGGAAATTAAGCAGCTGTCCACCTTACCTGGTCTCTCAGAGGATCCTTCTGTTGTGGGGTTGCTGAAGGTCGAAGAACAACAAGTGCCAATTGCGACCACAACAGTGCACCGGCGGCAATATCGCACCAACCGAGACTCCTTGATTCCCATCCATAAGCTGATCCGCAGACTGGAGAGCCAAGGAGTGATCAGCAGGACCCGCTCACCCTTTAATAGCCCCATATGGCCAGTGCAAAAGTCTAATGGAGAGTGGAGATTAACAGTAGACTATCGTGGCCTGAACGAAGTCACACCACCATTGAGTGCTGCCGTACCGGACATGTTAGAACTTCAGTATGAACTGGAGTCAAAGGCAGCCAAGTGGTATGCCACAATTGATATTGCCAATGCATTTTTCTCAATCCCTTTGGCAGCAGAATGCAGGCCACAGTTTGCTTTCACTTGGAGGGGCGTCCAGTACACTTGGAACCGACTGCCCCAGGGGTGGAAACACAGCCCCACCATCTGCCATGGATTGATCCAGACTGCACTGGAACAGGGGCAAGCTCCAGAACACCTGCAATACATTGATGACATCATCGTGTGGGGTGATACAGCAGAAGAAGTTTTTGAAAAAGGGAGGAAGATAATCCAAATCCTGCTGAAGGCCGGTTTTGCCATAAAACGGAATAAGGTCAAGGGACCTGCACAGGAGATTCAATTTTTGGGAATAAAATGGCAAGATGGACGCCGCCAGATCCCCACAGACGTGATCAACAAGATAACAGCAATGTCTCCACCAACTAACAAGAAAGAAACACAAGCTTTCTTAGGTGTTGTGGGGTTCTGGAGAATGCACATCCCAAATTACAGTCTGATTGTAAGCCCTCTCTACCACGTGACACGGAAGAAGAATTATTTCAAATGGGGCCCTGAGCAACAACAAGCCTTTGAACAAATTAAACGAGAAATAGTTCATGCAGTAGCCCTTGGACCAGTCCGGGCCGGGCCAGATGTGAAAAATGTGCTCTATACCGCAGCTGGGGAGAATGGTCCTACCTGGAGCCTCTGGCAGAAAGCTCCAGGGGAGACTCCAGGTCGACCCCTCGGCTTTTGGAGTCGGGGATATAAAGGATCCGAGGCCAGCTATACTCCCACTGAAAAAGAGATACTGGCAGCCTATGAAGGGGTTCGAGCTGCCTCAGAAGTGATTGGAACTGAAGCGCAGCTCCTCCTGGCACTCCGGTTGCCTGTACTGGGCTCGATGTTCAAAGGGAGGGTCTCCTCTACACATCATGCAACGGATGGTACATGGAGTAAGTGGGCCGCACTAATTACACAACGAGCTCGAATAGGAAATCTCAGTCATCCAGGAATTCTAGAAGTCATCATGGACTGGCCAGAGAGCAAAGATTTTGGGATGTCACCAGAAGAGGAGGTGACGCGTGCTGAAGAGGCCCCACCATATAATGAACTGTCAGAGAGTGAAAAGCAATATGCCTTGTTTACTGATGGGTGCTGCCGTATTGTGGGAAAGCATCGGAGATGGAAGGCAGCTGTGTGGAGTCCCCTGAGACAAGTTGCAGAAACTGCTGAGGGAGAGGGTGAATCGAGTCAGTTTGCAGAGGTGAAAGCCATCCAGCTGGCCTTGGACATTGCTGAACGAGAAAAATGGCCAGTGCTTTATCTCTACACTGACTCATGGATGGTGGCAAACGCCCTGTGGGGGTGGTTGCAGCAATGGAAGCAGAGCAACTGGCAACGCAGAAGTAAACCCATCTGGGCTGCTGCATTGTGGCAAGATATCGCTGCTCGGGTGCAGAACCTGGCGGTGAAGGTATACCACGTAGATGCTCATGTACCCAAGAGTCGGGCCACTGAGGAACACCAGAACAACCAGCAAGTGGATATAGCTGCTAAGATTAAAGTGGCTCAAATGGACTTGGATTGGCAACATAAGGGTGAATTATTTTTAGCCCGGTGGGCCCATGACACCTCAGGCCATCAAGGCAGAGATGCAACATATAGATGGGCTCGTGATCGAGGGGTGGACTTAACGATGGACACTATTGCCCAGGTTATTCACGAATGTGAAACATGTGCTGCAATTAACCAAGCCAAGCGGTTAAAGCCTCTCTGGTATGGAGGACGATGGCTGAAGTACAAGTATGGGGAGGCCTGGCAGATTGACTATATCACACTCCCACCAACCCGTCAAGGCAAGCGCTATGTGCTTACCATGGTGGAAGCAACCACCGGCTGGCTGGAAACATACGCTGTATCCCATGCCACTGCCCGGAACACTATCCTGGGCCTTGAGAAACAAGTCTTGTGGCGACACGGCACCCCAGAGAGAATTGAGTCAGACAATGGGACTCATTTCCGGAACAACCTCATAGACACTTGGGCCAAAGAGCATGGCATTGAGTGGGTATATCACATCCCCTACCATGCACCAGCCTCTGGGAAAATCGAACGGTACAATGGGCTGTTAAAAACTACACTGAGAGCAATGGGTGGTGGGACTTTCAAACACTGGGATACACATTTACCAAAAGCCACCTGGTTGGTCAACAGTAGGGGATCTGCCAACAGGGCTGGCCCAGCCCAATCAGAACTTTTACGTACCGTAGAGGGGGATAAAGTTCCTGTGGTGCACATAAAGAATTTGTTGGGGAAGACAGTCTGGGTTATTCCTGCTTCAGGTAAAGGCAAACCATCTCGTGGGTTTGCTTTTGCTCAGGGACCTGGATATACTTGGTGGGTAATGCGGGAAGATGGGGAAGTCCGATGTGTACCTCAAGGGGATTTGATTTTGGGGGAAAACAGCCAATGAACTCAATTGTACGCTGTTGCCTGCTCTATAACACTTTTATAGCCCACCAGCTAGATATCTTCAGGTCGCCAGCAATTGACCCTGACTTCCCTCCGATCATCACCTCAACAAAGAATGAATTTTGAGGAAACCAGAGGAGCTCAGCAGTGACCAGACGAGTTTGGCGGTATCATCAGCAGGCCACAACCCAACACTACATACCGTCCCTCCTGCCCTGAAAGACTATTACAAGAGATGGAGCCTGACATCAGGGACTGGATGAGTTCAGCAATTTTACAGGGATTGGTCCATGGACTAGGGAATGATATCTTTCTCTGTGTGTGGCTGTGGGTGTATATATATATGTGTATATATATGGGACAGGGGTGATGGTGTGCTGAGAGATGTGGGATCTGAGCATGACGTGAATGGTATGGAATAAGGGGTGGATACTGTCCTGGGTTCAGCTATAGCAGTCATTTTTCTCCTTCTTAGTAGCTGGTGCAGTGCTGTTTTTTAACTTTCAGCCTGGGAACAACGCTGATAACACTGATGTTTTTAGTTGTTGCTAAGTAATGTTTATTCCAACCAAGGACTTTCTCAGTCTCATGCTTTGCCAGGGAGGAGGGGAAGCCGGGCGGAAGCAGAGACAGGACACCTGACCCAAACTGGCCAAAGGGGTATTCCATACCACTGCACGTCATGCCCAGTATATAAACCGGGGGGAGTTACCCGGAAGGGCTAGATCACTGCTCGGGTCGGGCTGGGTATCGGTCGGTGGGTGGTGAGCAATTGTATCCTCTCCCCTTGTTATTTCACTAATCGTTATTATCATTGGTGGTAGCAGTAGTGGTTTTGTATTATACCTTAGTTGCGGGACTGCTCTTATCTCAACCCGTGGGGGTTACATTCTTCCCATTCTCCTCCCCATCCCTCCGGGAGCGGGGGGAGGAAGGGGGGGAGTGAGCGAGCGGCTGCTGTGGTTCTGAGTTACCGGCTGGGCTCAAACCACGACAGGCGGAAACTTACACGGAGTGCGCCATCATCATATGCCCACACATTGGCATCAATGACCTGGAATGACGGAATATCACCAACAGTGGATTGCCTGATTCGTCAACTCCGAGAGTTCGAAGACAATCTCACCCCTTCCATCATTTCAGCTGTGGAAAAACTGTCCCAGGAGTTCAAACAATTGAGAGATGATTTATCCGATCTATCCAGCTCCCCACACGTACCAACCCATGTCTCAGCTATTAACAGAAGGCGCCCTACTGCTCGAGAAAGAAAATATAGGAGGTACACGCCACGGGCCACCCTATGGTTTTACCTGCGGGATCACGGAGAAGACATGAGAAAGTGGGATGGAAAACCTACTTCAGCTCTGGAGCAACAGGTGCGTGAACTGAAGAGGAGAACAATGGTCAAGGATGATCCTCCCAGGAAAGCTGCTGCTCCAGTCTCTGGTGAGCAGTTTCCCAGATGGAGCGAAAGAGCTGATTTTACTCCAGCTCCTGTGATAAGGAATACTAATCCCTTTCTACAAGACAGAAGTGGAGAATTTTGTGATCACTATTAGAGGGGCCCTGCCTCCAGCCAGGTGGAGGAGAGGGATAATCGGGTTTACTGGACTGTGTGGATCAGATGGCCTGGCAAATCAGTCCCACAGAAGTACAAGGCTCTAGTAGATACCGGTGCACAGTGTACTCTGATGCCATCAAGGTATCAAGGGGTGAAACCCATTTATATTTCTGGAGTGACAGGAGGATCCCAAGCGTTAACTATGCTGGAAGCTGAAATCAGCCTGACTGGGAGGAAGTGGCAAAAGCACCCCATTGTGACTGGTCCAGGGGCTCCATGCATCCTTGGCATAGACTATCTCAGGAGAGGGTACTTCAAAGACTCAAAAGGGTATAGATGGGCTTTTGGTATCGCTGCCTTGGAGACAGAGGAAATTCAGCAGCTGTCCACCTTACCCGGTCTCTCAGAGGATCCTTCTGTTGTGGGGTTGCTGAAGGTCAAAGAACAACAAGTGCCAATTGCGACCACAACAGTGCACCGGCGGCAATATCGCACCAACCGAGACTCCCTGATTCCCATCCATAAGCTGATCCGCAGACTGGAGAGCCAAGGAGTGATCAGCAGGACCCGCTCACCCTTTAATAACCCCATTAGGCCAGTGCAAAAGTCTAACGGAGAGTGGAGACTAACAGTAGACTATTGTGGCCTGAACGAAGTCACACCACCATTGAGTGCTGCCGTACCGGACATGCTAGAACTTCAATACGAACTGGAGTCAAAGGCAGCCAAGTGGTATGCCACAATTGATATTGCCAGTGCATTTTTCTCAATCCCTTTGGCAGCAGAATGCAGGCCACAGTTTGCTTTCACTTGGAGGGGCGTCCAGTACACTTGGAACCGACTGCCCCAGGGGTGGAAACACAGCCCCACCATCTGCCATGGATTGATCCAGACTGCACTGGAACAGGGGCAAGCTCCAGAACACCTGCAATACATTGATGACATCATCGTGTGGGGTGATACAGCGGAAGAAGTTTTTGAGAAAGGGAGGAAGATAATCCAAATCCTGCTGAAGGCCGGTTTTGCCATAAAATGGAGTAAGGTCAAGGGACCTGCACAGGAGATTCAATTTTTGGGAATAAAATGGCAAGATGGACGTCGCCAGATCCCCACAGACGTGATCAACAAGATAACAGCAATGTCTCCACCAACTAACAAGAAAGAAACACAAGCTTTCTTAGGTGTTGTGGGGTTCTGGAGAATGCACATCCCAAATTACAATCTGATTGTAAGCCCTCTCTATCACGTGACCCGGAAGAAGAATTATTTCAAATGGGGCCCTGAGCAACAACAAGCCTTTGAACAAATTAAACGAGAAATAGTTCATGCAGTAGCCCTTGGACCAGTCCGGGCCGGGCCAGATGTGAAAAATGTGCTCTATACCGCAGCTGGGGAGAATGGTCCTACCTGGAGCCTCTGGCAGAAAGCTCCAGGGCAGACTCCAGGTCGACCCCTCGGCTTTTGGAGTCAGGGATATAAAGGATCCGAGGCCAGCTATACTCCCACTGAAAAAGAGATACTGGCAGCCTATGAAGGGGTTCGAGCTGCCTCAGAAGTGATCGGAACTGAAGCGCAGCTCCTCCTGGCACCCCGGTTGCCTGTGCTGGGCTGGATGTTCAAAGGCAGGGTCTCCTCTACACATCATGCAACTGATGCTACATGGAGTAAGTGGGCTGCACTAATTACACAACGAGCTCGAATAGGAAATCCCAGTCGTCCAGGAATTCTAGAAGTCATCATGGACTGGCCAGAGGGCAAAGATTTTGGGATGTCACCAGAAGAGGAGGTGATGCGTGCTGAAGAGGCCCCACCATATAATGAACTGTCAGAGAGTGAAAAGCAATATGCCTTGTTTACTGATGGGTGCTGCCGTATTGTGGGAAAGCATCGGAGATGGAAGGCAGCTGTGTGGAGTCCCCTGAGACAAGTTGCAGAAACTGCTGAAGGAGAGGGTGAATTGAGTCAGTTTGCAGAGGTGAAAGCCATCCAGCTGGCCTTGGACATTGCTGAACGAGAAAAATGGCCAGTACTTTATCTCTATACTGACTCATGGGTGGTGGCAAATGCCCTGTGTTGGTGGTTGCAGCAATGGAAGCAGAGCAACTGGCAATGCAGAAGTAAACCCATCTGGGCTGCTGCATTGTGGCAAGATATCGCTGCTCGGGTGCAGAACCTGGCGGTGAAGGTATACCACGTAGATGCTCATGTACCCAAGATTGGGCCACTGAGGAACACCAGAACAACCAGCAAGTGGATATAGCTGCTAAGATTAAAGTGGCTCAGATGGACTTGGATTGGCAACATAAGGGTGAACTATTTTTAGCCCGGTGGGCCCATGACACATCAGGCCATCAAGGCAGAGATGCAACATATAGATGGGCTCGTGATCGAGGGGTGGACTTAACGATGGACACTATTGCCCAGGTTATTCACGAATGTGAAACATGTGCTGCAATTAACCAAGCCAAGCGGTTAAAGCCTCTCTGGTATGGAGGACGATGGCTGAAGTACAAGTATGGGGAGGCCTGGCAGATTGACTATATCACACTCCCACCAACCCGCCAAGGCAAGCGCTATGTGCTGACCATGGTGGAAGCAACCACCAGACGGCTGGAAACATACGCTGTGTCCCACGCCACTGCCTGGAACACTATCCTGGGCCTTGAGAAACAAGTCTTGTGGCAACACGGCACCCCAGAGAGAATTGAGTCAGATGATGGGACTCATTTCTGGAACAACCTTATCGACACTTGGGCCAAAGAGCATGGCATTGAGTGGGTATATCACATCCCCTACCATGCACCAGCCTCTGGGAAAATCGAACGGTACAATGGGCTGTTGAAAACTACACTGAGAGCAATGGGTGGTGGGGCTTTCAAACACTGGGATACACATTTACCAAAAGCCACCTGGTTGGTCAACAGTAGGGGATCTGCCAACAGGGCTGGCCCAGCCCAATCAGAACTTTTACGTGCTGTAGAGGGGGATAAAGTTCCTGTGGTGCACATAAAGAATTTGTTGGGGAAGAGAGTCTGGGTTATTCCTGCTTCAGGTAAAGGCAAACCCACACGTGGGGTTGCTTTTGCTCAGGGACCTGGATATACTTGGTGGGTAATGCGGGAAGATGGGGAAGTCCGATGTGTACCTCAAGGGGATATGATTTTGGGGGAAAACAGCCAATGAACTCAATTGTACACTGTTGCCTACTCTATAACACTTTTATAGCCCACCAGCTAGATATCTTCAGGTTGCCAGCAATTGACCCTGACTTCCCTCCGATCATCACCTCAACAAAGAATGAATTTTGAGGAAACCAGAGGAGCTCAGCAGTGACCAGACGAGTTTGGCGGTGTCATCAGCAGGCAACAACCCAACACTACATACCGTCCCTCCTGCCCTGAAAGACTATTACAAGAGATGGAGCCTGACATCAGGGACTGGATGAGTTCAGCAATTTTACAGGGATTGGTCCATGGACTAGGGAATGATATCTTTCTCTGTGTGTGGCTGTGGGTGTATATATATGTGTATATATGGGACAGGGGTGATTGTGTGTTGAGAGATGTGGGATCTGAGCATGACGTGAATGGTATGGAATAAGGGGTGGATACTGTCCTGGGTTCAGCTATAGCAGTCATTTTTCTCCTTCTTAGTAGCTGGTGCAGTGCTGTTTTTTAACTTTCAGCCTGGGAACAACGCTGATAACACTGAAGTTTTTAGTTGTTGCTAAGTAATGTTTATTCCAACCAAGGACTTTCTCAGTCTCATGCTTTGCCAGGGAGGAGGGGAAGCCGGGAGGAAACAGAGACAGGACACCTGACCCAAACTGGCCAAAGGGGTATTCCATGCCACAGCACGTCATGCCCAGTATATAAACCGGGGGGAGTTACCCGAAAGGCCCAGATCACTGCTCAGGTCGGGCTCGGTATCGGTCGGTGGGTGGTGAGCAATTGTATCCTCTCCCCTTGTTATTTCACTAATCGTTATTATCATTGGTGGTAGCAGTAGTGGTTTTGTATTATACCTTAGTTGCGGGACTGCTCTTATCTCAACCCGTGGGAGTTACATTCTTCCGATTCTACTCCCCATCCCTCCGGGAGCGGGGGGAGGAAGAAGGGGGGGGAGTGAGCGAGCGGCTGTGTGGTTCTGAGTTACTGGCTGGGCTCAAACCACGACAGCCATGTAGCGGTTGTAGGACATGATAGTGAGAATACTCTGCTGAACAGGAAAAGATGGACAGAAATACTTGGACAGCGCAACCCAGATAGGAGATGGCCCTGGTGGCCCAGAGGGAATTGACCATGGATTTCAGGAGAGTAGTAGATGTAGAGACCAGGTCCAGGAGGGAGAGGTTGAGCAGGAAGAAGCACATGGGCGTGTGGAGGTGCTGGTCGCAGGCTGTGCTGGTGATGATGAGGCCATTGCCCAGGAGTGCAGCCAGGGAGATGCCCAGGAAGAGCCAGAAGTGACAGAGCTGCAGCTCCCGTGTGCCTGCGAATGGCAGGAGGAGGAACTGGGTGATGGAGCTGCCGTTGGACATCTGCAGCCCTAACTTAGGGAAAAAAAGACTGTGAGAAGTTAGGGAAGACCGACCCTAACATCGGCACTCCCAGTGCTAGGCAATAGGAATGGCAAAGGCACTTTATCAGCTCTAGTATGTAAAAAAAAGGTTTTTACAATTCCCCACCATCTCCCATGGTGAGTATTCTTGGATGTCAGAAGCCCTCAGCATTTCTGCTGCCCACAGGGAGAACAGAGCGAATTCTGCAAGGCAAGAGGATTGTCTGTGGTTTAGTGCAGAATGAGGGGAGATGCTCTGTCCCTCTGTCTAGGTCCCAGTTTCTCTGGGCTTGTACCTTTCTGAGATGGAGGGTCATCACACTCTCATGGGCCCCTGAAAAGCCACCAGACAATGCTGAGATCAGAGGGATCCAGTGTGGACCGCTAAATGTCTCACCCTTTCTCAAGGTCTCAGCACTCCACTTCTAGCCCAGGACACAACACGGCTCATGTCACAAACACAACGGCATTTGCTCTTTCAATGCATTTCTGTGTTTCTATGTGGGGCTTTCAGATAACACAGAGATGCTCTAGGACAGTTTTGAATCCTGGAGAGAAGCTCACAGCTTGGAAGGAAACCTCAGGGAGAGAGCCAAGTGTCTCAGTGATGGCATTTGACTGAGGGATATGCGGCTCATTCCCTAGACGCACAAACTGCATTGCCCACAGCCCCACAGGTGAGGAAAGCGGGGATGCTTTTTCCCATCGACACACCTGCATTTAAGGACCCAGGCGATCCATGTGTGACTCTGCAGCTGAAACTCCTGTCCCAGCGAGCCTGACAGTAAGAACAAGACAACAGCACTGACACAGCCAAGTGGAGAACAAAGGCAAAACAGGGCGAGGGCCTGGCTGAGAGAGGCCCGGGCAGAGTAGCCGGCTCTCAGGACAGCGTTCCCCTGCCCGAGCCGTGCAGCCGCCTCCCAGCACCAGCACTGCCGGGCAGCTGCTCCCAGCCCCGGGGCTCTGCAGAGGGCACTGGGCACGTCGCTGCAGAGCGGCACCACAGCTCTGCGGGAGCTCTGCCTGCAGGGGAGGGGGGTCACGCCTTGGACCCCCGGCCCTGAGGGCAGAGCTGTGCTGGGTGGGAGAGGAGCCAAGGGGGCTTGCTCAGAGGAAGGGCTCTGCATGCAAGGGCTCACACGGGTAGTTCTGAATTCTCCCTGCCACAGCAATTCTGGGTTTAGTTTTCTCCTGTTCCCAGATCATATCCCTGCTACTTGGAGATTTTCCAGCTGGGAGGTGTTTCCCTGCCCCATGTCTTTCCCTGTGAGTGCTCACAGACCTCATGTGAACCTCTCTGCACTCACCTTAGTCCTCCTGAAACCTGCCTGTTTTAAGGGAACTGCCTGGGCACGTGTTCCTGTTTGCAGGTGGAGCAGGGCAGGTCACACCAAGCCTGATGGATGATGCTGGTGGTGTCCATAGGCAGAGGAGTGGCTGAAGGTACTTCAGGATGCTCATACCAGACCGGCTGGTCACTCCAAGTAACACCTCAGGAGTCTCAGAGACTTGTTCAGGCAGGAGAGTTCCTTTTCATTTCTAACCCAAAATTCGTCAAAAATAGGAAACTGAGAACACAGGCTCAGAAAAGCTCCTTGTCTTTATGTGCTGGCTTGCCTCGAGCTTCCCCTTGGAAAGTCCCCTTTGAAATGTCCTGCAGTGACCTGGAGCTGTGAGCAGCCCTGACCCACACAGCACCCTTTTTCCAGCAGCAGCACCCTTCATTGCCCTGCTGGGGTCAATCTTCCCCTCCAGCTTCTCCCCCAGCACCGTGGGGAGCTCCCAGGCAGGCTGAGCGCTGACCCTGGCACAGGGTGCAGGGACACTGCTCGGAAGGACAGCGCTGGGCACCCCTGGCTGCACACCGACACTCACACCCTGCAGCCAGCCCCGGGACAAGGGACCTGTCTTGTCCTGTCCCTCGCATGGTGCAGAGGGAAGCCCTGCTCTGGAGCACATCCTCCTCCTTATCTACATAGAGAAACTAAGAGAGTCCTCCTGACAGATCCCATGGACTGTCTGAAGCAGCAGCTTTAGGAGATCCCTCCGGGAACTGCAGCCGCAATTGCCCTGCACCCAGAGCCTTACCACGCACAAGGCTGGGAATGTTTCTCCTGCAGGGAGCTCCTGAGTGTTGCTGGGGCTGGGGCAGTGCTTGCCAAGGGCAGGGGGGGGCCCAGCAACAGCCTTCTGTCCTGGCACTGTTGCTGTGGGAGCACAGGGGCTCCTGGAGGCATTGCCACAGTCAGGATTCTGCAGGGGTGGCCAGAGCCCACCAGCTCCTTCCCACCTTCTGGAATGCCTGGCAGGTGTTTGCAGGCATTGGCAGTACCTGCCAGGGCCTCCTCCTCCTTACACAATGTCCAACACTCTTCCCAGGGCCTTGCCAGAGCCCAAACGTTACCCTGTTGCCTGCCAGAATTCCCGGTGGGCGTCCATGGGCTTTGCCCTAGTTCGTGAAGGACACTACTGCCTTCCGCAGTGCCTGGAGGGCTTTCATTGCTGGAACCCAACAGCTCGCATGTTGCCTTCTGGAATGCCCGGCACAGGGATCACTAGGACCTGACGGGACCCCACCACCTTCCGGAATGCCCGGTGGGCTTCTGGGCTGTGCCTGCGCCTGCCAGGGCCTTTGTCACCTTCCAGAATGCATTGCCAGAGCCCAGCAGAGCACTGGAGCCTTCCGCAATGCCCGGCGCTGGCCTGGGCTTTACCAGAGCCCACCAGGACCCCTCCTGACTTCCGCAATGCCCGGTGGGCTTCTGCGCGCATTTCTGGAGCCAGGCAGGTCCCCTTGTGCTGAGCTCCCAGGGACAGCACCAGCAGCTGCACTGCCCAGGGGCTGCTCCTGCCCTCACACCTTCTCAGCACCTCTCACACCAGCAGCTCCTGCACACACAAGGCTCCTGCTTCGCCCCCAGCACCTCTGCAGCCAGAGCTGAGCTCCAAGCACAGGAACAAGCCCAGGGCCTCCTCCTCACCTCTCCCCTGCTCCTCCAGCTGGAATGGCACCAGCACATCGACTGACAGCTTCTCCTCCCTTTAGAGCACGCACCCACAATGTGTTTAGATCGAACACTAAACTAGGATTGAAAAGTCAAAGAACACGTACCTGGATGCGCAGGGCAGCCAGGGGAGATGCAGCCTCCCCAGGGAGGGGTCTCCACTGCACTGGTTAACTCCAGGGCTCTCACTCCTTAAATAGCCCATGGTCACCGGGGGGGCCCCCGTCACAATGGACGTCTCCACAGTGACCGCCACGGCTTTGTGATGGCGGCAGCATCGTGCCCATGGCCACTGGGCACCCAGGGGTGCTCTGGGAGTCGCTGTGGGGGAACCAGCCTCTGCCCAGCTGGCTTGGGGAGGTCCCTCATGGGCTGCTCTTCCTCAGTGCCTTTCGTCTGGAGCTGGAGCACGCGAGGGGTCACAGCTCAACCTGGGCAATGGAACAGGGCGTCACGTCCACCTACGAGAAGTGGAGAGTGACTGACATTTGCATATCAGAGAATCATGGAATCCCAGACTGGTTTGGGTTGGAAGAGACCTTAAATTTTGTCCAGTTCCAACCCCCTGCCGTGGGCAGGGACACCTTCCACTAGAGCAGGTTGCTCCAAGCCCCTGTGTCCAACCTGGCCTTGAACACTGCCAGGAATGGGGCAGCCACAGCTTCTCTGGGCACCCTGTGCCAGCGCCTCACCACCCTCACAGGGAAGAGCTTCTTCCTAAGATCTCATCTCAATCTACCTTTGTGTAGATCTATTTGTTGGTAAACACAGAAGATGAAAAGAGAAAAAATTATTTGGAAGACCTATTTAAACCAAAGTTCTAAACCAACAAATATGTTAGCATTGCAGAAACCATCAGAATCAAATGAGAATTGTTAAAACAGTCGAATTCTGCACTAATGTAGAAGATTGGCTTTTATTACTCACAGGTAGAAAATACAGAGAATTTAACGGACAAGCAGTGAAAACTGGAGCGACTCATTCCCTCCAGAGCTCAGCTGAAAACCAGATCTGATCCCATCACCGCTGCACTTGTCCAGTTTTATCAAAGTTCATTCTTCATTAATGTGGTGATAAGAGAGTCAGGTTCAGATCCTCAAATCCGGAGCAGTGAGGACAGGTGCCACGAGGTATCCCATGCAGTGGTGGGTGTTTAGCCGAATATTACACAGCATCATACAGTTCAATTCACTGGCTATTTTCACCCAAAATCAGATCTCCTTCAGGTACACACCGGAATTCCCCATCCTCTTGCAGTACCCACCAAGTGCACCTAGGTCCTTGAGCAAAAGCAATCCAACAAGTGTGTTTGCCTTTGCCCAAGGCAGGAATAACTCAGACTCTCTTCCCCAACAAATTCTTTATGTGCACCACAGGAACTTTATCCCCCTCTACAGTATATAGAAGTTCTGATTGGGCTGGGCCAGCCCTGTTGGCAGATCCCCTGCTGTTGACCAACCAGGTGGCTTTTGGTAAATGCGTATCCCAATGTTTGAAAGTCCCACCACCCATTGCTCTCAGTGCAGTTTTTAACAGCCCTTTGTAACATTCAATTTTCCCAGAGGCTGGTGCGTGACAGGGGATGTGATATACCCACTCAATGCCATGCTCTTTGGCCCAAGTGTCTATGAGGTTGTTCCGGAAATGAGTCCCATTGTCTGACTCAATTCTCTCTGGGGTGCCGTGTCGCCACAAAACTTGTTTCTCAAGGCCCAGGACAGTGTTCCGGGCAGTGGCGTGGGACACAGCGTATGTTTCCAGCCGTCCGGTGGTTGCTTCCACCATGGTCAGCACATAGTGCTTGCCTTGGCGTGTCGGTGATTGTGATACAGTCAATCTGCCAGGCCTCCCCATATTTGTAATTCAGCCATCATCCTCCATACCAGAGAGGATTTAACCGCTTGGCTTGCTTTATTGCAGCACATGTTTCACATACATGAATAACCTGGGCAATAGTGTCCATTGTTAGGCCCACCCCACAATCACGACCACATCTATATGTTGCATCTCTGCCTTGATGGCCTGAGGTGCCATGGGCCCACCAGGCTAAAAATAATTCACCCTTATGTTGCCAATCTAAACCCACCTGAGCCACTTCAATCTTAGCAGCTTTATTTACCTGTTGGTTGTTCTGGTGTTCTTCAGTGGCCCAGCTCTTGGGTACATGAGCATCTACATGGCGTACCTTTGTAGGAGAGGATGGAAACTATTTGATTATTGCCAAAGAGAAGTAACTGCTTGGCTGGAGAAGAAAGAATTAAAGAAGCAGCAAAGTACACTGCGTGATTAAGCAGAGCAACCCAGGTGGACAGGAGTAAGAGAACAGAAAGATAAGGAACTAGTTATTTTGGGACTGTTTGTGAAACAACGAAGAATGTTGAAAAAACAAAACTGTAAACCAGGAACTAAACATGATGTGCTAAAACTAGCTTGGTATAAAAGGTAGAGCAATAGGCTAAAAATATCTTTTGCTAGAATGGTATAAAAGCTAGAGCAACAGGCATTAAAGTGATTTGCTGCATGAAGATGCTCTGAGTCTGTGCCTTTCATACACCACATACCTTCATCACCAGGTTCTGCACCGGGGCAGCGATATCTCACCACAATGCAGCAGCCCAGATGGGTTTACTTCTGCGTTGCCAGTTGCTCTGCTTCCATTGCTGCAACCGCCAACACAGGGCATTTGCCATCATCCATGAGTCAGTATAAAGTACTGGCCATTTTTCTCGTTCAGCAATGTCCAAGGCCAGCTGGATGGCTTTCACCTCTGCAAACTGACTCGATTCACCCTCTCCTTCAGCAGTTTCTGCAACTCGTTGTAGGGAACTCCATACAGTGCTCCAATGCTTTCCCAAAACACAGCAGGACCCATCAGTAAACACGACCTATTGCTTCTCACTGTCTGGGAGTTTGCTGTACAGTGGGGCCTCTTCAGCACGTGCCACCTCCTCCTGTGGCGACATTCCGAAATCTTTGCCTTCTGGCCAGTCCACGATCACTTCAAAGATTCCTGGATGATTGGGATTTCTATTTGAGCTCATTGCGTGACCAGTGCAACCTACTTACTCCATGTAGCATCGGTTGTATGATGTATAGAGAAGACCCTCCCTTTGAACATCCAGCCCAGCACAGGCAACCGGGTTGCCAGGAGGAGCTGTGGGAGCAGGGGCCGGACGTTCACACTCTGCGCGCCGTGCTCCAGGAAACCCGAGAGAGGGCACCAGAGAGGCCGCACGCAGAAGGACTGTTAGGTGGGAAAGCGAGGACGGACAGCAATGCCGATGGCACCGTTGCGGAGCTCTGTGTGTGTAGAAGATGCCCAGCATCAGGTTTCTGTCCTGGCTCTTCGGCTGTGGGAGGAGGGGCCGGACGTTAGCACTCTGTGCACCGTGCTCCAGGTCGCCCGAGAGCAGGCACTGGAGAGGCCGTACACAGATGGAGTTTTAGGTGGGAAAGCAAGGACCAATAAATTCCAGAAACTATTCCTTGGGACTTCATCCTTTAAAAATGCTATATGAAAACCTGTTCAACATGGAGCAGTGAGGTTGTGAGGCTGACAACTCTAAATGAATAATGTTTCACCTTGCATGGTTCAGAAGTAATTGCTGGGAAACTGCTAGTTCAGGAGAAGAGAGTCATGCTCTGTTTTTTTAAAAAAGTATGAAGTAGTCCTCATAGCAACATTTCTGTCACCTTTTTGTGCTCTTCCAGGAATGGACAAAATTGGCTGAGTAACTCTAAAAGTCCTGGATAAAATCCCTTCCACTGCAATTCCATGCAGGTCAGGTTATCTTCTGGAGAACAAGATCTGTAGTTGAAAAAAGATTTACTGCAACTTTTTCCAAGTCCACCTCCCATTATTGTTATTCACTGTTGCTTTGCTTCACTAACTCTGAGTCAATGTTAACAAGTTCTTTTTGGCATTTTCAATGCGCTAACATTAAACTGCAATTGTTTGGGATTGTTCATAGGCTCAGAAATACATTTATAGCCATTAAAGTCAGTTGCACAGAACAAGAAGCCTGTGGGGGAAAACAATGAGCACACGAAGGAGTAGAGTGATCCCTGTAATAGTAATAACAACAACCACTTCTAATCTGCAGACTCACCCTTATGTAGTTCCTGCTTGAAAACAACCCGCACTAAATAGGTTGTTTGTTCACCGATTGAATAAATAGATATTTACTAAAATAATAGTCCTCATTCTAACAGATTGAAAAGCTTTTTCTTATCCTATATGAGGGAAAAGAACTTCTTGCTAACTGGAGAGCAAAGCTGGGTCCGGTGGATGGCGTGAGGTGCATGTTGATTGGGATGCTCCTACAATCTTCACTGTGTTTCATTATCTTCATTCTTCTTTGCAGTCACAATCACAGTACCATCTCTCCAGTTCATGATAGCAATCGTAAATATGCATCTGACATGAACAATGCATCCAGTTTTGGTATGTCTGTGATTTCTCCTTTTGGTCATTCCTTTTGTCTCCATTTTGGTGCCCTGAATATTTATGACCTGCTTAAAGGCACATGACACACACCATTTTATCATCAGCTGATGGGTTTATGAACCCCTTCAAGGCAGCACTTCTGGCTTATGTCAGGCAGGTTTGTGCCTTGAATCAGCCCTGGGTGCAAGCAGAGTGCCAGAAATAGCATAAAATCTAAGTGACAGAGATCCTGCCTGCAACTTGAGTGTTATGCCATTCACAAGCAATAGGCCCTGTCAACCATAGGATTTGTTGTATATGAACAGTAAAACCAGACATATTAAAGGCAGCTGATGTATGGACCAACCACGCCCAGGAGTGCTCTCAAACACTGCAGTTACTTGGTTGGCCATATGAGCAGTATAAGCACAAAATAAGAAGGGTGACAATTTCATATGAACACTTTGAAGGCTGGTGTCAGTCTGTTAGGCATTAGTTTCTCCCTGTGTCTCCCCAAGTCAGGTATCTTAATGGTATCCTGTCCCACTGTTCCTCCTCCAAAGCCAAATACACTTTTTGGCCCCTTGGCATGACAGTCATCCTGCACCTCCTTACCTGTCTTGCTTTGCTCCTCACTCAGACGTCTTCAGCTCTTCCCACTGGTTGTGCTGTTTTCAATGGTTTCCTCCTCAAATGACACACCTCTCAGACCTCTCTCCAAAATGTTTCCATCTACCATTGGTGGCAGATTCCTTTAAAAAAATTCAGGACAAAAGAAAACCCCTCTCCTTGAAAAAGCATATGTGTGCATTGAATACTCTGTGACAACAGACAGGCCAATGTCCTCTCCTCTACTCCCTGTCGTGGTCTGTGTTGTGAGCTCTCTGAGGAAGGGATTATCTCTGAAGTGGAAGAGGCATGGTGCCAAGAACATTTGGCCAGAGTACAGGACAGAACTGTGACAAAAGATATTAATCATCATAAACCTGGAAAGGGGCTCCATGAAGCCACACATGCTTATAGTCCAGCTGACTTTGAATAATATCCATGAGCACAAAAGCTGACCTCCCCAGGGTCTCTTCACATCAGTGCAAATGATTATAACCCATAGGAAAACAAACCACTTCTCTATGGTTTCCAAGCTATTTATTTGCCCAGAACAAATTAAGTTCATCTTGTATTGCACATATACAGCTTTTTACATAAACCTGTATATGCAAAGTTCTACATGTCAGAAGCTGCCAGACAGGCATTTTCATTTTGATTTCTATCTGCTGAGCAAGGTTAAGTGTATTTATTTCAGGAACATACCTATGCATACTATTAATATTGTATTTTTCAGTTTGCTCTCTCCCTTCACCTCAGTAATTCAATCCTGCCTTCCCAAAACTAATACAAAAGAACTATCAAATGTACAAGATCAGACAGAAGGCAGATGTGCCTTCTCTCTGAACATCGGTAGGAGCAGATGTCTGTGAGAAGGCTCTTGGGACTGGGCTACCACACATGGGTAATTCCTCCGAAATACCTTCTCAGTTTCTGCCATCTCTGGCCTTGGAGAATTTTTGTGCCAGATGTCAGATTCACTTTAATAGCCCCTGATGGATCTCTCTGTATTTGATGACTTTTTGAGCACATGCATGTGCAGCAGGCAAATCCACAAGGTGCCCGTCTCTTTCTTTAAAGTTCAACAGCAGCTTGAATGCTAGATGTGGTCTGGTTTAATCAGCTTGACTCTCTCAGTAAGTTCCAGACTTCCACAGAGAAACCTTGTCCAAAAATGTCTTTTTTTAATTCTCTGAGACATACTTAATTCTTTTATAAGCTGAGGTATATTTATCCAGTATTACAACATTTGGTTCTTAGGGTATATTTATGCTTGCCTAGTCTTTAGGATTAGATTATTAGTTTTATTATAACGGTGAAAAATGAAAACGTGAAATGCTATAATATTACTGTTTCAAATTCCTAATTCTGCATGTGTAAGCCCAAGAAAAGCCTGGGCAGTAATAATGGTAATAATAACAATTATTTGCAGGCACCCAGCCTTCATCCTGTTTTGCACCAGGAGGTGCAAGGCCATTATGATAAGATTAGAAAAGGCACAAAGACCCTGTAAGGTATCATTTTAAATGCTTTTTATTATAGCTATCTGTCCTAGGTTCAGCTATAGCAGTCATTTTTCTCCTTCTTAGTAGCTGATGCAGTGCTGTGTTTTTGACTTTCAGCCAGCTACACTCTCACTGAAAAAGAGATACTGGCAGCCTGTGAAGGGGTTTGAGCTGCTTCAGAAGTGATCGGAACTGAAGTGCAGCTCCTCCTGGCACTCCGGTTGCCTGTACTGGGCTCGATGTTCAAAGGGAGGGTCTCCTCTACACGTCATGCAACCATGGAGTAAGTGGGCCGCACTAATTACACAACGAGCTCGAATAGGAAATCCCAGTCGTCCAGGAATTCTAGAAGTCATCATGGACTGGCCAGAGGGCAAAGATTTTGGGATGTCACCAGAAGAGGAGGTGACGCGTGCTGAAGAGGCCCCACCATATAATGAACTGTCAGAGAGTGAAAAGCAATATGCCTTGTTTACTGATGGGTGCTGCCGTATTGTGGGAAAGCATCGGAGATGGAAGGCAGCTGTGTGGAGTCCCCTGAGACAAGTTGCAGAAACTGCTGAGGGAGAGGGTGAATCGAGTCAGTTTGCAGAGGTGAAAGCCATCCAGCTGGCCTTGGACATTGCTGAACGAGAAAAATGGCCAGTACTTTATCTCTATACTGACTCATGGGTGGCGGCAAATGCCCTGTGTTGGTGGTTGCAGCAATGGAAACAGAGCAACTGGCAATGCAGAAGTAAACCCATCTGGGCTGCTGCATTGTGGCAAGATATCGCTGCTCGGGTGCAGAACCTGGCGGTGAAGGTATACCATGTAGATGGTCAGGTACCCAAGAGCTGGGCCACTGAGGAACACCAGAACAATCAGCAAGTGGATAAAGCTGCTAAGATTGAAGTGGCTCAGATGGACTTGGATTGGCAACATATGGGTGAATTATTTTTAGCCCGGTGGGCCCATGACACATCAGGCCATCAAGGCAGAGATGCAACTTATAGATGTGCTCGTGATTGAGGGGTGGGCCTAACAATGGACACTATTGCCCAGGTTATTAATGAATGTGAAACATGTGCTGCAATTAAGCAAGCCAAACGATTAAATCCTCTCTGGTATGGAGGACGATGGCTGAAGCACAAGTATGGGGAGGCCTGGCAGATTGACTATATCACACTCCCACCAACTCCCACTATGTGCTGACCATGGTGGAAGCAACCACCGGACGGCTGGAAACATATGCTGTGTCCCACGCCACTGCCTGGAACACTGTCCTGGGCCTTGAGGAACAAGTCTTGTGGCGACACGGCACCCCAGAGAGAATTGAGTCAGATGATGGGACTCATTTCCGGAACAACCTCATAGACACTTGGGCCAAAGAGCATGGCATTGAGTGGGTATATCACATCCCCTACCATGCACCAGCCTCTGGGAAAATCGAACGGTACAATGGGCTGTTAAAAACTGCACTGAGAGCAATGGGTGGTGGGACTTTCAAACATTGGGATACGCATTTACCAAAAGCCACCTGGTTGGTCAACAGCAGGGGATCTGCCAACAGGGCTGGCCCAGCCCAATCAGAACTTCTATGTACTGTAGAGGGGGATAAAGTTCCTGTGGTGCACATAAAGAATTTGTTGGGGAAGACAGTCTGAGTTATTCCTGCTTCAGGTAAAGGCAAACCCACTCGTGGGGTTGCTTTTGCTCAGGGACCTGGATATACCTGGTGGGTAATGCGGGAAGATGGGGAAGTCCGATGTGTACCTCAAGGGGATTTGATTTTGGGGGAAAACAGCCAATGAACTCAATTGTACGCTGTTGCCTACTCTATAACACTTTTATAGCCCACCAGCTAGATATCTTCAGGTCGCCAGCAACTGACCCTGACTTCCCTCCAATCACCACCCCTACAAAGAATGAATTTTGAAGAAACCAGACGAGCTCAGCAGTGACCAGACGAGTTTGGCGGTGTCATCAGCAGGCAACAACCCAACACTACATACCGTCCCTCCTGCCCTGAAAGACTATTACAAGAGATGGAGCCTGACATCAGGGACTGGATGAGTTCAGCAATTTTATAGGGATTGGTCCATGGACTAGGGAATGATATCTTTCTCTCTGTGTGTGGGTGTGTATATATATATGTATATATGGGACAGGGGCGATGGTGTGTTGAGAGATGTGGGATCTGAGCATGACGTGAATGGTATGGAATAAGGGGTGGATACTGTCCTGGGTTCAGCTATAGCAGTCATTTTTCTCCTTCTTAGTAGCTGGTGCAGTGCTGTGTTTTTGACTTTCAGCCTGGGAACAACGCTGATAACACCGATGTTTTTAGTTATTGCTAAGTAGTGTTTACTCCGACCAAGGACTTTCTCAGTCTCATGCTTTGCCAGGAAGGAGGGGAAGCCGGGAGGAAGCAGAGACAGGACACCTGAGCCAAACTAGCCAAAGGGGTATTCCATACCACAGCACGTCATGCCCAGTATATAAACTGGGGGCAGTTACCCAGAAGGCCCAGATCGCTGCTCGGGTCGGGCTGGGTATCGGTCGGCGGGTGGTGAGCAATTGTATCCTCTCCCCTTGTTATTTCCATTATCATTATTATTATTGGTGGTAGCAGTAATGGTTTTTTATTATACCTTAGTTACTGGACTGTTTTTATCTCAACCCGTGGGAGTTACATTCTTCCGATTCTCCTCCCCATCCCTCCGGGAGCGGGGGGAGGAAGAAGTGGGGAGAGTGAGTGAGCGGCTGCGTGGCTCCGAGTTACCGGCTGGGCTCAAACCACGGCACTATCTCTACAAGGAGAGAATGGTACAGATGATTTTATGTCCCCTTAGCCTGTGGGAACTGCAGGTGGTGTAGCACCAAATGGGCCTCTAATCCATGTACAGCATGTTGGGCAAACATCTTCCGTAGAGGAGATATTCCCATACTTCGTTCACTGGAGCTACTAAAGGATTTTCTTGCAAGAAACAACTTTATTCATCATTTGTATTGCCAAACAGAAAGGATGTCCACATGAGAACTTGCTGCTGCACACCCAGATCACAGCATGGACACATAAGAAGACAATCATTCATGCCAAGAGAGAGCTGCCTGCAGCTTCCTCCACTATAATTAACTGCAGAATTTATCCTGCAGGCAATGGGTTTGTGCAGCACAAAAGGGGGCTCAAGGCCAGGCTGAGTGTGAGGCAAAGTGGCTGGGTGACTGCAGACACCCAGCATGGTGACAGCGAAGCATGCAGAGACCAGGAACCACGTTTGTATTGTGATTCCACTCTATATTACTATTGTGATACCATGCTTGTGTGGTGCCTTCAGAACATCACTCTTCTAAATCAAAATCATGTGTAAAGCCAAATATATCAAAGTCGTCAATCTGATATTAAACATTAAGCCCTCCTTGTGGAACACCCAAAGGAGACTAGTCATAGAATATTGGACTCCGACAGCATTACAGACAAAATCTTGGTGTGAATATATGGTCTTTGCTGTGGGTTCAATGTCTTTTGATGGGGTGCATACAGCAGTCAGAAGAAGAGCTTAATTGGTACAGAGGCTTTTTGCTGGTTCTCTGCACAAGCTGAATTTCAATCACTACCAAAGTGTCTCGTGAGAGCTTATTTACATGTATCATTTTTACAGCCAGACCTTGGCAGAGCTTTCTGATCCAGACATAAATTTAAAAACTCACGTCTTTTTAGGAGCCTGACTGTCAACACTTGCCTTTGACCTGGTCTGTGACCCACCAGCCACCTCCTGCTGGTCCCTCTGGCCACTCCTTCATGTTTCTGGCAGACCTTTAATACTCACTCGATGTAACTTCGCAAGGCTTTTGGACAATCAAACACATGAGAAAACTACATGAATTAGGGGATTTCAGGGTCAGAATTTAACAATCGACAGGAGCTAAAGACCAGCCTATACATCCTGAGAACTAAGATTCACTTTTGCATTACCCATTTGCATGACTGCACAGACTTTTAGAACAACCTGACCTTATGAGGAAATTGCATCCATTCCTCCATACTGTCACAAGAAAAATCCAGGAGGAGAAGCATCAAATCAATTAGGTTGGAAAAGACCTTTAGGATCATCAAGTCCAACCATTACCCAGGACTGCCAAGACCACCATTAAACCATATCGCTGAGGGCCTCATCTGCACAGTTTTGAGAAGTAACTGTTAGTGCCACCACATCCTAATTACAAACCAAAAAACATGGAGAGAGAAAGTTCAGGCATTTAAGCAAAACCGCAATTATCCCATTCTGGTCTCTTTCAAAACAGGGGCTTGCTGCTGTCACCTGGGAAGGGTCAAAAATTAACAAACATGACACCTACTGCTGTCATGTCTGCCCACAGCGGTTGTCCACATTCCGGCCACTAATCACCAAAGGTGGTAGACTGGAAATTAAAGGACCACTCAAATGAAAAGTGCTCTCCTGAATTGCCAGGCTCCTTGGTGAGATATACTGAGACACATAGAGAGGCAGCTTTCAGAAATGAGATCAGTGCAAGTTCTCTATAGCTGACACAATATGTATATTTACCAAAGAAACAAGTGGGAATAGAAGAAGTACAGCATGCCTAGGGCAAAGAAGAGTGTGTTTGTGTTCAGCACATCGGAGAGGTCACCAAAGAATTGTTCTGTGTGAACATATGATGTCTGTACTGCTATCAAGAGCATGGAAGCATGGTATTATGAGCAGCAGCTTTCATTAAGCACCTCATATTTGTAAGATAAAACCAACAGAAAATACACAGCAAATTTGTTGCACTCAGTTATTTCGCCCCTTTCCCTCCTCTTAAGTAATATCCATCTCATCTCTTTTACCTGGAGACATCCTAATACACTTTCCAAGTCAGAAGGGTAATTTTGCCTAGTTCAGAGCTACGTACATTCACCCCACAATGAAACAGAAAATCCAGTCATGATAGAAAATTGAAAGAAAATAGTACTTTTTTAAAACTTCTGCTAGAGATCTTTACAGTTATTCCTGTTTTCCAGAGCAAATGCAGTTGACTTGTAGGAACTGACAGCCCACTAACAAACTGGTCTGTTGAGACCATGAGAGATATTTATTCTTTTGACGTCAAATTCTCCATGGGCTCAACTCCACCAACTGTAACTGAATTCTGCAGTCATGAATTTAATGAAGCTAAAATTCAAAGACAAAATTCACTCATTCTTTGCAGAATTTTTTCATATATTGAAGCTAACAATGCAAACTGATTAGTGTGTGCAACAAATACATAGAACTGTTTTTCTTTAGTGATAGTTGATGTTGCTTCAAGATACAGTCTCTCCTTCTAAGGCTGGAAATGAGATACAAAGGAAAAGTCTCATGTATTCTTCACATCACTCATAACATAAATAACATAAATAACTCTCCATAATTTGAAAATTTAGTTATTGACATGGAAACCACTTTCTGCATTTTCCCACAAGCTCTTGGGAGCCTCTGCTAACCTCATGCCAGTGGCACTTCAAAATATAAAACAACCCTACCCCTTCCAGAAAGAAAAAAAGATATTTAAATCAGAACAGGGGCTGTGATGGGAGACAATATTGCATTAGCATAGAGACAACTACTTATGGTTTGGCAGCTTCTGATTAACAGCAAGCTTAGTCCACCTCCCAAGAAAGATATTTGCCAATTGATTTCTATGGGGTTTGGCTATGACCCACACTGTGCATGCTGTGAATTATTCTTCTCATCCTAGGCTCTCAAATACTAAATAAATAGGAATAAAGTTAAAAGGGGGAAGAAAATTCCCAGTTTTGCCCCTTTTTTTGCATGGACAGGTTCAATGGGATTTTCAGGGGGTAGATAACTGCCTGATGTCTTCTAACCTGATGTCTTTTTTTACAGTTTTGAGAGTAGTATCATGATATACTTGCAACATCCATTCTCTCATGCCTGACTGGCTTAGTAATCATAAATAATAACATTGTTCCATTGAGAAGCAGTAAAAATATACAAAAGCTGCAATTTCTCTGATCACACCCACACACCACCCCACCCCCACCCTCCGTTAAAATACTGAAAAGACTAAAATCTCCTGTAGAGAAAAAAAAAATATCTAGGTTTTCTGTATTGCTGCTGCTCACTGAAATTTCTTTCTGATGCCAGTTCAATAGTAACAGAATTGAGCAATATGCTCCACAAGAAAAGATAACAAAGAATCGATCTCTAAGCAATTTCAGGATCATCTCTGAATTTGATGTCCAGCTGATTAGTCTATATCATAATGGTTCCTTGGTCCTATTTTAAGCATCTTAGAGAAGAACACTTCGTAACCCAGTTAAAATGTTTCCTCCTTGGACAGAAATCAATACCCAACAAGGTGACAATGACCTTTCTCAAGTTTTGTCATGCTCACTACAGGAGTGCTTAAAATATCAATCCCAGGAAACCTACTGCAAAATTGAACAGGTTTTTAATAGTCCATCATAGTAAAAAGAACCTCTAACAATTCACCCAGAGAAGAGAAGATTGCCTGTTCCTCCTTCCTTCACCCAGATTGGCCAGGTCTGGGTGGCTCTGCCTATTTGACTTGGCCTTGAGACAAGGCAACTCTCAACACGTGTGTGTCATGGAGGGAGGCAAGGCAAGGCAAGGCATTCTTGAGAAACACGTTTCTTCTGTGTCAGTGCTACCATAGTGGAAAGGATGAAGAAGTTCATTACTCCATTGTCTTTAATTCTCCATAGTCCCTCTGACCTTCACACAGTCTCTGTTCTTGGAAATATAGAAAATAGGTCATATATATCTCATACACATGTATGCATACATATGTATATACACATATATTCTTCGTATATATACTTCTGCGTGCATTGGGTCTCCTCACCTGTGAATACAGCTCAGACAGTGTTACACTAGGTGCAATGCTTGGCACATAGGCTTGAATCTTTGCTATCCTGGCTAGACATATTATTAGTATACACCCAATAATACTAACACATATAGTCCAAGCTATCCAATTATTGCTCACTCCTTTTAATTCTCTAGTTAAAACGGTTATGCACAGACTTTCTGTTAGTCCTTTCTCTGTTGCTAATTCTTTCCATGGCCTCCTGGGTCCTAAGGTTGATGGTACCAGTCTTAAGAGTGAAGGTTTAAAGTGAGTCACCAGTGTTCCAAGTGTTTTGTTGGGAGGTATGTGCTCAATACGTGTGTGTGGGCAGGGCATTCATTCCTCCTTGGTTTGGTGTCCACTTAGAATTGCTTTTACACACCCTCTGTTTTTTGGTGGTCATTCGTTCTTTCTTTACTGGCCCACAGGTTACTTACAACAACTACTTAGTTTCATTAAACTTTCCCTTAGTTTTGTTAGACTTTTACCACAAATGGCCAATGATACCATTGCAGAATCAGCATTAAGCCATAGCAGAAGTGCCCTGAGTAGGGCAGCATCTGGCTATAAGATAATTTTCCAGTCCTAGCAAAAGCCAGTATGGGAAAGAAAAATTAAAGCAAACTGGAAGAGACGGATCTGGTCTGAGTCAGGCATAAAGAAGCTCATAATGACTTGAAGAAGAATGGAAGAAATTATCTGCTTTGCTGATTTAACAGACCAAAAATTTTCAATCTGGAATTGTGTTTGCACAGCAAAGTGTTCACAAAGGGAATGTTTCTCATCCCTTTCCCAGAATGAATTGGGACACTCTCCTGCAAACACTGCAGGAACAAAAATGGGATTTTCCAGTCCTGATCAGTCAAGAACACTTTATCTCTGGCAGCAGAAAAAAAAGAGAGTGCTGGAGAAAGCATCACACAAACTAGGACTTAAGGGGCTTCACAATGACTCTTGTTTAGTACCACTTGTTTTAAGCATCCACTGGATGGAATGGGGAATTAAAAGGATGGTTTGGTCACTTATTTGAGAGATAAAAGATACATAGATTCACCTATTCTCACCTGGTGTTCCAAGACAGGCACTGAGAAATTTTGTACTGCTTAACTTCGAAACAGACAGACTCTGGTTGCTTTCCCCAATTGCACAGGTAATTAAGTTCTCAGCTAATTAAACTGGATAGTAATTATTCTGCTCATTTTAATGTGCTCTCTAAAAACTGTACCATTATAGTCGTTAGATGGATGAGTGCTTATAATATACTTCTGTTTTGCTGTTGGTGGTCAGAGTCCTGGGGGCTCCAACAATGCATCCATCGCTGCTTAGATGCACTTCTGTCAAGGAGCCAGATGTCCCTGGGCAGCAGAGAAGCAGCAAGCATCAGGCATTCAGGAACAGAGAAACCCCCAGGAAACCTGAAAAGAAGGAAGCTCATTGACCAGATAAAATTCTCCTGCTCATCTGGTGAATCTGGAAACAGCAAGACAAGAATATTGTCTCCATGCGGAGGCAAGTATGTAAGTGCTGATGTAAAGTCAGCTTGTGGCTTCAACTGCCTGGCCCATGCAACTGTAGGGCTCACACGGGGATTATTTGGGTGGCACCACTGTCCTTCACACCTTGTGCCTGGAGCAGGCACCTGAGTAAGGGAGAACCAAGGCTTGCCCCTGTCCTCCTCCTTGTCATCTTTGATCCCACTGATGACCACAGGGCTGGGAGGGCAGAGGGAGGGATGCCAGCCACTTCCAGTGCATTACCCTCTTGCTCTTCTTGCAAGGAAGTGAATAATACTGCTTTCACAATCCCCTGCTTATATCCTGGCTTGCATTACTTCTACAAGCCATCCCACACAAACCCATCCTTTCCTCAGGTACCACCACTCTGCCTTCAGTGGGAGTTTGAGTGGAAATGGAGTAACTACCCAGATTTGGGTTATAGCTCTGGAAAAAACAACTTAATCCTTGTAAGAGTTTGGTTATAACCACATTTACATATTAGCAAGCTATTTAAACATAAGAGAAAACATCTGTCTTCTGCTTGGCTCGTGTATCTTATTCTGTGTTCCAGCCAAGGAATGCCTGTTATTAGACTCAGTATTTTTCCATTAATTAAAATGCTTTAGTTAGGTGGGACAGGTACTTCAAATTAGCTCTAGAAACAGGTGTAATCCTCAAGAGAGCAAAGGACAATGACTGCAGTTAATTCAGAATAGTTTGAGGGAAGCTCTGCTTTAGGAAAGACATTTATCCAGGTAAACCAAGACAGCACTGGATGCTCAGCTGGTTATTTAAATGTGTTAGGTTTTGCTGGTTTTTTTTTTTTTTTGCACACAGTCCTTATTGGTCCTTTCTGGAGCTATAGCCGCAGGTTTTCCGTGCACACCACCCCACCCCCCCCCATATTATCCCAGCTGGATTTTTGTCTGCCAAAAAAAGGTATTTTTCACAACCCTGTACTACCTTCATGCAATGTGAGAACTAGAAAAAACAAGCCAGCTGTGTCTTTCCAGGGGTGGCATACTGCATGTCACCAGCCCTGAGACAGTTGGGCCATTAGCAATCTTTTCCATTACTGCCTTTCTTTCACCACAGTGAGGGACCATACTGTGTGAAAAGCCAACATGCTGAGGGCACATACCAGAGCTGGCTCACCGTCCCATGGAGCAGGGCGGAACACGAGATCAGAAGCCTAAAAAGGAGCAGGAAATCCAGGGCTGATGCTATAGAAGACACCTGGTTCCTGATTCAGAAATGGGCAAAGAGCCTTTCCAAGGAGGCAAGCTGGACTAGGGATACAGAAAACAATATCAAATATGTTTTCTTTTTTCTTTACACAAGCAAAATTCTATCAACAAAGGAAGGAAATGGGGAAAACAAGGTACAGATTTTGATCAGCTGTTGTGATTATTCTAGCAATAAGCTTTGGATTTTAAATCCCTGATGTGTTTATCACTGCAGGAAGAACTTGTTCTACAGAACAGGTAAGGCCGTCTGCAGGTGCAGACAAATGTATAGGTTACTTTTCTCAACATTGACACATTCCAGCAGGCTGGCCTGTAGAAGGATTTTGACACTGGGTCAGAAAAAAAGTGTTCACTGAAGAGTGAAATGTTCTAGCTAACCAAAACCTGCCAGAGCCAGGATAGAATCCTTATCACTAGCACAGATATGCCTCCAAACCCAACAAAATACAGCTATTTTAGAAATAGCAGCAACTTCTCATCCTTGTACAAACAGCCACGAATGGACATTGTTGGAAAGGCCACAACATATTTGCTTTGTGCTGACATGAATCCTTCACATAAGATGTGAAGCAGGACCCCAAGCCAGTGACTTGGACTTCTTGAGACCATGCTTCTTTTTTCCCAGGAAATACCACTTTGAGCTTAACAAACACATCACACTGTTCAGCAGGACACACATGTAAAACTTAAGACAGCAGATTAAGTTTGGTTCTGCATATCAGCTGATCCACTTTCCTCCAGGGAGCACATCAGAACAGGGGCATGAAAATAGGCTTGCAAAAGTCTCCATGGGGTTAACCACCCTACATTCAAATGAGGGTGTTGCATTCCCCACTCTCCACCCTGTCAAACGTAAATCCCTATCAGTCCCATATGAGGTACCTCCCTCACCACTTGAAGAACCGCAAAGAGCTGACCAGCATTAATGCAAGGCTGGTATATTATAACAGCTTTTTAATCATTTTTCCAGGAAATCAGTATTTGGGGGGGATTTCTTTGTTGGTTTTTGGTTGTAGGGGTTTTTTCCTACCTCTTTTGTTTTAAAATGTTAATCTGTTGAAAAACCGAACTGCTACTAAATACACCAGGAAGGCCTCATCAAGCAAACAATTAACAAAGGAAGATACTAAAATAAGGCTTCTGTAATATGATGGGATTGATTTAAGAGGGTTACAGGAAGCTGCAGCCTGCTGTTCCACAACAAATGATTTTCCTGAGAAAACCCGGTAAGTGAAACATAATCACGTAATGAAATTGGTCTTGAAATATTACTAGCTCCAGGGTTTAGAAACTGGCAGCCCCCTCTGACCTTGTATTTAATATCTTTATTCATGATTTAGGAAAAGTAAAGGTAAAAAGCATAAAGGGTAAACTAGTGGACAAGAAGGGCCTTCAACTGAAGCAGAAGATGGCAATGTCAGGCTTGTTGTCTATGGGGAACTCAAATGAAAAGAGGTCTGATTAGAGAAGTCAAGTGGGATGTTACAGGCTACATCAAAAACCAAGTCTGATGAGTCATTTAAGGGGAGGACAGAATGGAGGGTTGCAGAAAGGGAGAGCAAGGCAAGCAGAAGCAGAGGAAAAAACTGAGCTTACTGATGTGATTTAGGGTCACATGAGAAGTAGACATGGTGCCCATACGGTGCTAAGAGGTCTAAAAGCCCTTTGGTTCTCAAACACAGCTACACGCAAATGTCAGCCCAGATCACCAAGATCAGAAAATCAGGAGCAGAAGTGGAAACTGTGCCTTCCCAACCCCTCCAGCTTGAAAATTAAAGCAGTTACAGAACATCACAAGCCATTTCCTAGAGCCACTGGTAACACCAGTCAGCCTCCAGGGCAACTCTCATGGTGGCAAGCAGGTAGGAAAGCCTAGGTTGGAACTAGATGATCTTTAAGGTCCCTTCAACCCAAACCATTCTATGATTCTATTATTTCATTCACAAGGAAACATGAGGGCCAGGAAATGCCAGGACTCTGTTGCCTAGGACACAGAAAACTGTGCCCAGAAGATGAGCAAAACTAGGGAGGCTACCCCATGGAAACCACAGGCTTGAATTCCATGACCAAAACAGAAGGGGTAACTACTGCACTTACAGCAATTACAAACTGTTCAGTGCTAAATAACACCATAAGGTCCCAGAGGAGACATAGGCTGGAGGAAGCACCAACTTTTCTGATGTACAGCAGAATGAGGAGATGGCGAAAGAGGCCACAGCCTTCTCAAGCAGCAACTTTCCATCTACATCCCTCCCTATGCAAAAACACTGCCGGCAAAGCTGAAACTTAGACCAGGGTGAGTGGTACCCCAAGTTTTTCAGCATCAGGAGCTTCCCAGTGTCCCCCTTACTGGAGGGTGGGGAGAGGCTGCTGTCCCAGCTGTAGGAATATCCAGAGATGGACAAAATGTTTCCACTTTTCCTGCAAACTATGACTGTCTCTGAAGCCTCCCCATATTTCCTGTGGAGTGAGAGTGGGACCTGGTGGTCACATCTCCCCCGAACTAGCCACAAACTGATTTCAGTACTACTGTTTTGAATGCTAGGTACAGTGGAAATGATGGGGGAGCACTTTGTATAATGCAGTCCTGATTAACCAGATCAGTGACAACTGCTGGCTGCAATTAGTCCTGTAACTCACTGTTCTTCGGTGCCCCTCGTCATGCAAGTAGCACCAATTCACAATCTGTCGTTGCAGCATGAATGCTGCACAAGCCTCCCTACCCACTCATTATGCTCCTGTGAGTGGAAGGAAGGAAGGAAGCAATGAGGACCTGTTCTAGCTTGCTGGAAACAAGTATTATTTTTTTCCTGACTGCTAAAAAAATACATGTATATTCAGGGCTTCCTATGCAGGCAGATATAAAATAAGCCTGTCTCCAATCAGCTACCAAATGTACATCCCTAGAGATGCTTAGGGCCACATGTGCCTTGGAAGAAAATGTTATCCTCCTGTCTGTCTCTCAGACATTCTGTGCCCCAGTAAGACATGACTTCTGTAACTTCCTGCATTCTGCAAACCCTGTGAATAATACATGTGCTCTGAGTCAGAACTACTGCCCGGCGTGCTTCTCACATCGCTGACTTGTCTGGCAAGCTGAATTTTTGGTGCAGAAGGGCTCTTTCTGAGAGATGAACAGGAAAACAGGCCCACACAGAGCCCTGAACCTGGAACAGCCTGTTTTCATTGTATTCAGAACTTGCTGCTGAGTGATTTTTGCATGGCTGGAGTGCTTCATTAGAGATCAGAGACATCCTAGAGGGGTTGTCTGTCCCCTTATCTCTGACAAACATAAACTCCTATTTGAAGTTTTTCTGCAGCTGGCCACTGTCTCTCTCCTGGGCAAGGTCTTTGCTGTCTAAGAGTAGATGTACTCAGACTGCTACCTTTCCCTATTTGAGACTTATTTTTTTGCCCAGACGCCCCCTCTCCTAAAACTCACAGGAATGTACTGTCTCAGAGATTGGTACCTCTCTGCAGTACTCTGTAGGATTTGCCCAACATGCTGAGCAGTCACTAGGATGGCCAGTGAAGGATGTGCACACAGTGGTGTAAGCACGTGATGCCATAGCATGAGCTGCACTTCCTTAGGAAAACAGACTGCAAGGTCTGGGGATGAATGAAACAAAATTCATCTCTCCATAGCTTTTGTTCTGCCAAGACATTGAGAGAGTGAAGATGAAATCAATTATACAGCAACTGTCACAAAGCAAAAGCCACCTGGGCTGGCTTTCCTATGTGCCAGGCTCACCTTTCCAAGCACCATAACTGCACTCAGAGAGGGATATCCACCTGTTTGACATTGCCAGCACAAACAGCAACTGAAGAAAGGGTGACTTTATGTGAGCACTGCAATGAATTCTAGTGAAGAGTGGGATCTGCAAGTACAGCCTGAGGGTGCCTTCCCTGGCTTTTTTTCCTGAGACACCTTCAAGGTAACAGAAATGAGGTATCTCTAATGTATCCTGTGTCGTGGTTTGAGCCCAGCTGGTAACTCAGAACCACGCAGCCGCTCGCTCACTCCACCCCCTTCTTCCTCCCCCCACTCCCAGAAGGATGGGGAGGAGAATCAGAAGAATGTAACTCCCACGGGTTGAGATAAAAACAGTCCAGTAACTAAGGTATAACACAAAACCACTACTGCTACCACCAATGATAATAATGATTAGTGAAATAACAAGTGGAGAGGATACAATTGCTCACCACCCGCCGACTGATACCCAGCCCGACCCGAGCAGTGATCTGGGCCTTTCGGGTAACTCCCCCCGGTTTATATACTGGGCATGACGTGCTGTGGTATGGAATACCCCTTTGGCTAGTTTGGGTCAGGTGTCCTGTCTCTGCTTCCTCCCGGCTTCCCCTCCTCCCCGGCAAAGCATGAGACTGAGAAAGTCCTTGGTCGGAGTAAACACTACTTAGCAATAACTAAAAACATCAGTGTTATCAGCGTTGTTCCCAGGCTGAAAGTTAAAAAACACAGCACTGAACCAGCTACTAAGAAGGAGAAAAATGACTGCTATAGCTGAACCCAGGACAGTATCCACCCCTTATTCCATACCATTCACGTCATGCTCAGATCTCACATCTCTCAACACACCATCGCCCCTGTCCCATATATACATATATATATACACACCCACACACAGAGAGAAAGATATCATTCCCTAGTCCATGGACCAATCCCTGTAAAATTGCTGAATTTATCCAGTTCATGATGTCAGGCTCCATCTCTTGTAATAGTCTTTCAGGGCAGGAGGGACGGTGTGTAGTGTTGGGTTGTGGCCTGCTGATGATACCGCCAAACTCGTCTGGTCACTGCTGAGCTCGTCTGGTTTCCTCAAAATTCATTCTTTGTTGAGGTAATGATCGGAGGGAAGTCAGGGTCAGTTGCTGGTGACCTGAAGATATCTAGCTGGTGGGCTATAAAAGTGTTATAGAGCAGGCAACAGCGTACAATTGAGTTCATTGGCTGTTTTCCCCCAAAATTAAATCCCCTTGAGGTACACATCGGACTTCCCCATCTTCCTGCATTACCCACCAAGTATATCCAGGTCCCTGAGCAAAAGCAACCCCACGAGTGGGTTTGCCTTTACCTGAAGCAGGAATAACCCAGACTCTCTTCCCCAACAAATTCTTTATGTGCACCACAGGAACTTTATCCCCCTCTACAGTACGTAAAAGTTCTGATTGGGCTGGGCCAGCCCTGTTGACAGATCCCCTACTGTTGACCAACCAGGTGGCTTTTGGTAAATGTGTATCCCAGTGTTTGAAAGTCCCACCACCCATTGCTCTCAGTGTAGTTTTTAACAGCCCATTGTACCGTTCGATTTTCCCAGAGGCTGGTGCATGGTAGGGGATGTGATATACCCACTCAATGCCATGCTCTTTGGCCCAAGTGTCTATGAGGTTGTTCTGGAAATGAGTCCCATCATCTGACTCAATTCTCTCTGGGGTGCCGTGTCGCCACAAGACTTGTTCCTCAAGGCCCAGGACAGTATTCCGGGCAGTGGGGTGGGGCAGAGCATATGTTTCCAGCCATCCGGTGGTTGCTTCCACCATGGTCAGCACATAGCGCTTGCCTTGGCGGGTTGGTGGGAGTGTGATATAGTCAATCTGCCACGCCTCCCCATACTTGTGCTTCAGCCATCGTCCTCCATACCAGAGAGGATTTAATCGTTTGGCTTGCTTAATTGCAGCACGTTTCACATTCGTGAATAACCTGGGCAATAGTGTCCATCATTAAGTCCACCCCTCAATCACGAGCCCATCGATATGTTCCACCTCTGCCTTGATGGCCTGAGGTGTCATGAGCTCACCAGGCTAAAAATAATTCACCCTTAGGTTGCCAATCCAAGTCCATCTGAGCCACTTTAATCTTAGCAGCTTTATCCACTTGCTGGTTGTTCTGGTGTTCCTCAGTGGCCCGACTCTTGGGTACATGAGCATCTACGTGGTATACCTTCACCACTAGGTTCTGCACCCGAGCAGTGATATCTTGCCACAGTGCAGCAGCCCAGATGGGTTTACTTCTGCGTTGCCAGTTGCTCTGCTTCCATTGCTGCAACCACCAACACAGGGCATTTGCCACCACCCATGAGTCAGTACAGAGATAAAGTACAGGCCATTTTGCTCGTTCAGCAATGTCCAAGGCCAGCTGGATGGCTTTCACCTCTGCAAACTGACTCAATTCACCCTCTCCTTCAGCAGTTTCTGCAACTTGTCTCAGGGGACTCCACACAGCTGCCTTCCATCTCCAATGCTTTCCCACAATACGGCAGCACCCATCAGTAAACAAGGCATATTGCTTTTCACTCTCTGACAGTTCATTATATGGTGGGGCCTCCTCAGCACCCGCCACCTCCTTTTCTGGTGACATCCCAAAATCTTTGCCCTCTGGCCAGTCCATGATGACTTCTAGAATTCCTGGACGACTGGGATTTCCTATTCGAGCTCGTTGTGTAATTAGTGCAGCCCACTTACTCCATGTAGCATCAGTTGCATGATGTGTAGAGGAGACCCTGCCTTTGAACATCCAGCCCAGCACAGGCAACCGGGGTGCCAGGAGGAGCTGCGCTTCAGTTCCGATCACTTCTGAGGCAGCTCGAACCCCTTCATAGGCTGCCAGTATCTCTTTTTCAGTGGGAGTATAGCTGGCCTCGGATCCTTTATATCCCCGACTCCAAAAGCCAAGGGGTCGACCTCGAGTCTGCCCTGGAGCTTTCTGCCAGAGGCTCCAGGTAGGACCATTCTCCCCAGCTGCGGTATAGAGCACATTTTTCACGTCTGGCCCGGCCCGGCCCGGTCCAAGGGCTACTGCATGAACTATTTCTCGTTTAATTTGTTCAAAGGCTTGTTGTTGCTCAGGACCCCATTTGAAATCATTCTTCTTCCGGGTCACGTGATAGAGAGGGCTTACAATCGAACTGTAATTTGGGATGTGCATTCTCCAGAACCCCACAACACCTAAGAAAGCTTGTGTTTCTTTCTTGTTAGTTGGTGGAGACATTGCTGTTATCTTGTTGATCACGTCTGTGGGGATCTGGCGGCGTCCATCTTGCCATTTTATTCCCAAAAATTGAATCTCCTGTGCAGGTCCCTTGACCTTACTCCATTTTATGGCAAAACCGGCCTTCAGCAGGATTTGGATTATCTTCCTCCCTTTCTCAAAAACTTCTTCTGCTGTATCACCCTACACGATGATGTCATCAATGTATTGCAGGTGTACTGGAGCTTGCCCCTGTTCCAGTGCAGTCTAGATCAATCCATGGCAGATGGTAGGGCTGTGTTTCCACCCCTGGGGCAGTCGGTTCCAAGTGTACTGGACGCCCCTCCAAGTGAAAGCAAACTGTGGCCTGCATTCTGCTGCCAAAGGGATTGAGAAAAATGCATTGGCAATATCAATTGTGGCATACCACTTGGCTGCCTTTGACTCCAGTCCATACTGAAGTTCTAGCATGTCCGGTACGGCAGCACTCAATGGTGGTGTGACTTCACTCAGGCCATGATAGTCTACTGTTAGTCTCCACTCTCCATTAGACTTTTGCACTGGCCTAATGGGGTTATTAAAGGGTGAGCGGGTCCTGCTGATCACTCCTTGGCTCTCCAGTCTACGGATCAGCTTATGGATGGGAATCAAGGAGTCCTGGTTGGTGCGATATTGCCGACGGTGCACTGTTGTGGTCGCAACTGGCACTTGTTGTTCTTCGACCTTCAGCAACCCCACAACAGAAGGATCCTCTGAGAGACCGGGCAAGCTGGACAGCTGCTGAATTCCCTCTGTTTCCAAGGCAGCGATGCCAAAAGCCCATCTATACACTTTTGGGTCTTTGAAGTACCCTCTCCCGAGATAGTCTATGCCAAGGATGCATGGAGCCCCTGGACCAGTCACAATGGGGTGCTTTTGCCACTTTCTCCCAGTCAGGCTGATTTCAGCTTCCAGCATAGTTAACGCTTGGGATCCTCCTGTCACTCCAGAAATATAAATGGGTTTCACCCCTTGATACCTTGATGGCATCAGGGTACACTGTGCACGGGTATCTACTAGAGCCTTATACTTCTGTGGGACTGATTTGCCAGGCCATCTGATCCACACAGTCCAGTAAACCCGATTATCCCTCTCCTCCACCTGGCTGGAGGCAGGGCCCCTCTAATAGTGATCACAAGATTGTCCACTTCTGTCTTGTAGAAAGGGATTAGTATTCCTTATCGCAGGAGCTGGAGTAAAATCAGCTCTTCCACTCCATCTGGGAAACTGCTCACCAGAGACTGGAGCAGCAGCTTTCCTGGGAGGATCATCCTTGACCATTGTTCTCCTCTTCAGTTCACGCACCCGTTGCTCCAGAACTGAGGTATGTTTTCCATCCCACTTTCTCATGTCTTCTCCGTGATCCCGCAGGTAAAACCATAATTGGCCCATGGCGTGTACCTCCTATATTTTCTCTCTCGAGCAGCAGGGCACCTTCTGTTAATAGCTGAGACATGGGTTGGTACACGTGTGGAGCTGGATAGATCGGATAAATCGTCTCTCAATTGTTTGAACTCCTGGGACAGTTTTTCCACAGCTGAAATGATGGAAGGGGTGAGATTGTCTTCAAAATCTCGGAGTTGACGAATCAGGCAATCCACTGTTGGTGATATTCCGTCACTCCAGGTCATTGATACCAATGAGTGGGCATATGATGATGGTGCACTCCGTGTAAGTTTCCGCCACATGGGTCGTGTACATTTGGCTTCATGTGGATCTACAGATGTGTTCCTGGCATCCGGCCTACAATAGATCGTCTCTAGAATGGCTGATTCCCTCAGGGACTGGATGCCTTTCTCTATCGTGGTCCAGTTGGCTGAGCGACTCATAACATCGTCTTTATAGGGAAGCCTTTCCTTCACAGCTGCCAGGAGCCGCCTCCAAAGGCTGAGGGCTCGCTTCTCTTTTGCAATCGCTTTGTCAATTCCTCCTTCCTTAGCAAGTGATCCCAGCTGCTTGGCTTCCCTACCTTCTAGTTCGTGACCGTCAGCCCCATTGTCCCAGCATCGGAGCAACCAGGTGACAATGTGCTCCCCTGGAAGACGGGTGAAATCTTTTCGCATATTCCGCAGCTCGGTTGAGGTCCAGGGTCAAGAAGTCACCTCTTCTTCTTCTTCCTTTTCCTCTGATCCACATAGTAGTAACTCTTGTTCAGATCCTGTTCCGTGTAGTAATGGCATTGGGTCTTCATCTTTCTTTGCTTCACGGGTTGCTTTTTGTGCCTCTCGTTTGCTTTTGCTTACAGGGGCAACAGATATTGTCACAAACTGGCCATTTGGTTTAGCTGCAGTGTCTATCACTGTGGTTGGAGTGGCTGCAATGTCTGTTGCTGGGGTTGTTGCAGCTGTTGTGCTTGGGAGTTGAGTAACACCAACAGCTGCATTGTCTGTTGCTGTCGGGGTTTGAGTAGCTACTGTGCATGTCACTGGGGTTGGCGTAGCTGCAGTATTTGGAGTAGCCACGTTGACCGTTGCTGTCGGGGTCTGAGTAGCTACTGTGCTTGTCACTGGGGTTGGTGTAGCTGCGGTGCTTGGAGTAGCCACATTGTTGCTGTCGGGGTTTGAGTAGCTGCTGTGCTTATCACTGGGGTTGGTGTAGCTGCTGTATTTGAAGTTGAGGTGGTTGCGTTGTCTGTTGTGGTCAGGGTTTGAGTAGCTGTTGTGCTTGTCACTGGGGTTGATGTAGCTGCTGTACTTGGAGTAGCTGCGTTGTCTGTTGCTTTGCCATCAGATCCAGAGACATTTTTTTCCCTTTGAAGGTGCTGCATAGTGTTGAGCAGGGCTCTGTAGGCGTAGGCCAAGCCCCAGCATGTTGCAGCGAGTTGTCCCTCTCTGGTATAACCAGAACAACAGCACACCTCGATTAAGTGTTCTACTAGTTTTTCCGGACGTTGCACTTGTTCAGTGGTGAAGTTCCAAAGCACTGGAGGGGCCCACTGGCCTAGATACTTGCCCATACTATCCCACACACCCTGCCACTCATGACTGTCCAGCCTCAGGGAAAATCTCTTGGTGGTCCTCCTATATCATCGTCTAACCCTAGACCAGATTTGAACCCGACACTGCTTAACTTTCGAGATTAGACGAAATAGGGTGTTCCCAGGGTGGGATGGCCATGGGTAAAACACACTCCGTATGTGTGCCAATATGCTGATCCCCAGCACAATCAGCCAGCAGGTCTCAAGGGTATTCAAAGGCCATCCAAAACCTTCAGAACTCTCAACTGCTGTTGCAAACAGGCTGGTGGGAGAACGGGGGGTGTAAGGGAATGCCTTCTTCATAGGTTTACCCCCCGAGGAGAAAAAAAAAGATATGCAACTGCTAAAATATTTCATTATATACCTCCCAAAGTATAAAGGTGATGGCCACGCTGGGAACGCAAGCCAGACCAGTTTCGTGATCAATCAGTCTATTGTATTACAAGTCATTACCACGAAGTACAGTGAAACAAGAACCTTAGCCCAGGCCCCCCAGCTGATAAACACTAAAACAGCAAATAGTGGCTGTAAGTAAGGTACAACATGCTGAAACTCTGAGATCAAGTGCAACAAGTCTGAGAGCCAAATAATCACCATTGTTACGAGTAGTAACAATGAATGCTTATCACAAATATGATTAGACACTCTCTGGTCAGATCTGTCATTATCTCAACCCTTCCTGCCCCACGTTGGGCGCCACAAAGAACTGTCGTGGTTTGAGCCCAGCCAGTAACTCGGAACCACGCAGCCGCCCACTCACTCTACCCCCTTCTTCCTCCCCCTACTCCCAGAGGGATGGGGAGGAGAATCGGAAGAATGTAACTCCCACGGGTTGAGATAAAAACAGTCCAGTAACTAAGGTATAACACAAAACCACTACTGCTACCACCAATGATAATGATGATAACGGAAATAACAAGGGGAGAGGATACAAACCCGCCGACTGATACCCAGCCCGACCCGAGCAGTGATCTGGGCCTTCCGGGTAACTCCTCCCGGTTTATATACTGGGCATGACGTGCTGTGGTATGGAATACCGCTTTGGCTAGTTTGGGTCAGGTGTCCTGTCTCTGCTTCCTCCCAGCTTCCCCTCCTCCCCGGCAAAGCATGAGACTGAGAAAGTCCTTGGTCGGAGTAAACATTACTTAGCAATAACTAAAAACATCAGTGTTATCAGCGTTGTTCCCAGGCTGAAAGTTAAAAAACACAGCGCTGCACCAGCTACTAAGGAGAAAAATGACTGCTATAGCTGAACCCAGGACAATCCTGGAAGGCTCATCTGGTGAAGAAAGCAAAGAAGTGCCGGCGCTCTTTCCACCACCAAGTTTTCCTCCTGTCCTCCTCCAAGGGTTGCATCCCAGACACAATGGCAGAGACTGTGGAAGAAAGAAGTAAATGAAGGAAGACAGATGGTAGTCAGAGTGCTCCATCACTAAGAAGTGATAAGAATATGGTCGTTCAAAGGAAACAAGATAGGAGTGCAAGATGAAAGAAAAACAGCTTTGAGGGACAAAAGACTTACTCTTCCTTGTTTCTCCTTGAGAAGTGCTTGTAGACAGCAGAGGAGTATTTTTATTCTTGCCACATCTTCTCTGGAGATATAGAGCTTGCCCTCAGCCTGCTCTCTTCCCCTCCTGGTTTTGCAACATAAGGCTGGAGTGAAGAAAACACTGCCAACCCCTAACCACAGTCAAGCACGGTGCAGCTGAGCCAGACCAGGTCTTGCTGCTGATTCAAGATTGGCTTACACGTAAGAGCAGAGCAATGGGAAGCCACAGTGTGAGCTCAAACTGCTGTTGTCACACCAACGGAGTGCTGAGGATCCACCTCTTTTTCTGATGTGGGGATTTTACTGGTTTAGCTTATGTCACGCTGGAACAGGTTTAAAACAAGTGAAAAAGAGTGCCACTTTTATCCACAACAAAAACATCCACCAGCGTAGCAGAAGGACTGAATTAAATTTACCAGTAATTGCTGCAACATTTCTGACCAGAATCACTCAGCAGGGATTCATACCATGTTTTGCAAGGTCTGTGCAGAACTAGGAGGAGCTGGACAACCAGGGCCTGTTTTGGTGTGCACGCCACATGCTTCTGCTACAGTTTCTAGCACTGCTCATGAAAGCAGGGATATGCTACTGCCTTTCTCCATCCCAACACTTCTCAGGCCATAGCTGCCCTCAGAGCTCACAAAGGGCAATGGTGCTGCTTCTGGGAAAGCATGTGACTGTGAGCCACATTCTGGCTCAGCAGCTACAGCTATGCAATATCTTCTGCAGGCGGAAGGTTAGCAGCACAGAAATGGTTACAAACATGGCTCTGCAAAATAAGAAGTACCAACCTACTTCGTGTGAAACACACTGCAAGGTTCAGATGTCAAGCCATAGGGTTAATACAGGATTGGAAAATACCATCCGGAACTGAATTTATTTGATAGCCTTCCTGTGCTGAAAGAGAACAAAAAGAGAAAGAAAACAAGAGTGCTTTGAGCCTACAAAAGGTAAAAGAATGGGAAGAAAGCAAATTAATATTAAACTTTAAATAATAATATTAAATACAATTCTAAAATAAGAATTAAATTGTAACATGGACTAAATAGCAGAACTGCCTAAAGACAGCAGGATACAGCCCCTTCATCTGCCAGTCTACATTCAATAGTCATAGAAGCAGTCGCTTCTGCAGTGGGAGATGCTAATGCACCCCGAGACAACAGGCCACAGAAACATCACACTGACAAAATCCTCTTGACACAGCAAAGTAAAAGATGTCAGTAACAAGGGAAAATATTTTGACAAAATATCCTGTAACCATTTGCTCTGTATCACTAGAGACTTGCTGTCATGCAGAACAGCTTTACAATGAGGGAAGCAAAACATCAGGTCATAGGAAAGCAGCTAGATTTTGCATGTACTAACACAAAGATGAACACATATTCAACATTAAGCTGTTCCCACTGTACATTCATATACAAGAATAGAAATCAGGCCCCAGGTACAGCCTGTGCAGTACAACCCAGCTTTCTTCCCTTGAAAACTGGTGTAATACTTGGCAAGATTTTCAAACCAGTTGCTGAAGTCAGACCTGCAAGTACCTGTCAGCCTGTGAGCAGAGCAGACGCCCTCACAAGCCAAAGTGACTGAAGCCAGATGCATGCCAAGACTGCACGCATCAGGATCAGTTTTCAAAAGCTCTCTCCCACTTTTCATGAGTCCAGATTTCATTCACATCAAGGTTTTAGCATTTTTATTTTTTTTATTAAATAGATCCCATACATTTTGTCCCTCCATGGGTTAGAAGTTGTTCAGGTAGCAAGAAGCTCATCACAGTCTGTACAGACCTGGGGTCCAGGAGGTACGAGCAAAATCATGACATAGATATGCACCCTCCTCCTTACAATATCAGATTTGGAAGGGGAATTCACATGGCTATTCTTTCCCTTTGCCCCTTTCTTCACCCTGACTGGTACAGACCATACAGTGACATCTCAGGACTATACTGAATGTGAAGCAGCCAGGGGGAGCTCGAGGCTGCCTCAGGAAAGGCCTAAAACTCACTTTAGCATTGGCCAGAGCCAAAAAACCCACATGTGGATACATGCACAGACATAGCTACTTTAATAGTTCATCTCTCCTAAATGATTGCATATACTATTTGTGGAAACACATGAAAACAGAATTGCAAAATGAATGATGGGTATTCCTCCTGGTCAGTGGTGTTACAAGCCACATAGATGAGTGGCTATTCCATCAGGCAGAGCAAGGAAGGAGTCTGGGTTTCTGCAGGACATCATGGTCACTGTTTTGTATGGCAGGAACAAGCTGTCGTGGTTTAAGCCCAGCCGGTAACTCAGAACCACGCACCGCTCGCTCACTCCCTCCCTTCTTTCTCCCCCTGCTCCCGGAGGGATGGGGAGGAGAATCCAAAGAATGTAACTCCCACGGGTTGAGATAAGAGCAGTCCAGTAACTAAGGTATAATACAAAACCACTACTGCTACCACCAATGATAATAATGATAAGGGAAATAACAAGGGGAGAGCATATAAAACTAAAAGGGGAAAAGGAAAAGAAAACAGTAAACACAAGTGATGCACAATACAATTGCTCACCACCTGCTGACCGATACCCAGCCTGACCAGAGCAGCGATCTGGGCGTTCCAGGACTCCCCCCAGTTTATATACTGGGCATGGTATGGAATACCCCTTTGGCTAGTTTGCGTCAGGTGTCCTGTCTCTGCTTCCTCCCAGCTTCCCAAGCCCTTCCTCACTGGCAGAGCATGAGTCTGAAAAGTCCTTGATTTCAGTAACCATTACTTAGCAACAACTAAAAACACTGGTGTGTTATCAGCGTTGTTCTCAGGCTAAAGTTGAAAACACAGCACTGCACTAGCCACTAAGAAGAAGAAAAATAACTGCTACAGCTGAACCCAGGACACAAGCACAGCAACATCATGACACCTTGTAAAATCATTTGCATTCATTTGCATGAACATGAAACTGCTGCAAACCTCTGGACCTCGCACACAGTATTAATATGCTACCACCAGCCATAACCATCTTGCAGCTAAAAAGGTATAATTTCAATTAAACACTAGTTGCAGAGCACATTCTACACGGCTCCTCAGGGAGAAGAGAAAAGCTGTGGGGAGGCCTGCACATGTGGTTTGTTTGCATCACTTGCCCTTATTATTCCTCCACGTTCTCTTTTTAATTCAGTCTCAATTAAAGTTCATGCTGTGATAACCATGGGGAAGAAAGAGAGTGATGGGGAGGCACACTGAGTGACTAGCAGACATTTCAGCAGCTTTAACTTACCCCACTATATCTTATTCCTAATTCCTTTTTTTCCCTAACTCCTCATTTTTTCCTAATTTCCTTGTTTTGTTCCCTAAAAACCTGAGTATATAATTTAAATAATATATTGCATCTAAGGATAAAAACCTGATGGAAACAAATTCCTGCTTTCTTTGTATGAATAACCCTGTTGATCTCCTCCACAGACAATGCACAAATAGCTGTGGATATCCAGAGCTTTCCCCCATGTTTGGGAAGCCCCCAAACAGGAGGCGTACTCCTGACTGCTTACTCTGCGCAGGTTTTGTAGTACCATGCAAGGGAAAACAATGCCTCCAAATTGTTTGGGGCTTCAAACAGGTTAACACAGGTCTCATGTCAGCTGCTCTGAGGTAGTTTTCGACTCCAGAACTGATTTAATTTCCATAAGAAATATCAGGGGTTTATTTAACACCTTTCTCTACCAAAAAGTTAATTTTCACCTTAAAAGGTTGTGAACCAGCAGAAGCGTGAAAGCCAGTAGTACCACCAGAGACCTGCAGGTTTCTACTCGAATTGCTACAGGAAAAGTTCTCTCATCCTCCTCCCTCTTTTTTCAACCAGAAATTTGGTTTCAAAGCAAGGTCTGCTTTGAAAGAGCGTCCAAGTGTCTTCCTATGCACATACAGCCATTTGGCCACAATTTGGATGTTCATCAACAGAAAGACTTGCAAAGCTTTCTCTCCAGACCAAACTCCCCTTCTGCTTTGTGACTGTCCACACTACATCTGCAGCATGCATCAGTAGACCTGCCTGAGGCTTTCTGTCCCTTTTCTGGCTCATAGCAGAACTGTTTTTCTCCCATCTCAGGCCTAACAGTATGAAAACAAAGAACAATCTAAGCTGTGCCACCTCACAGTGCTATGGTGAGAAGCTACAGACAATTCAGAGGCTGATTCCTAAGGAGCATAAACACTGGCCTTTGCATCTTTTTAGCAAAGAAAACTTTATTTTCTGCCTGACAGTAAGTTCCAGAGTTAATATTCCCTCTTTAAAGTACACTTTGTATGCTCTGTAGATGCAGGAGGCCTCATTTCTATGAGCTGTTCAGTGCTCTGCAGTAGCTATTACCATCTCACTGCCCATGGGCTCAGAGCATGCAGTGCACATTTGGGTGCTTGATCAATTCAGTTTTAATAAAGGCTTTAATTAAAAAGTGCTTAATAAAAGCTATTGGGATTAGAGGTTTGTATTCTCCAGATAGTTTAAAGCAAAAGTTTACTGTGACACTGACACACCAGCAGTGTTGGCCCTTTCAATTCAACTCTCAAATCTATCATCTTCCTCATGAATAGTCGAGAGGCTCAATGCGCTCTTTCTAAATTGCTGTGGGCCATGCTGGGGAAGAAATGGGCTTCAGAAGTGCAAACTGCTTGACGTGGTTCAATTAATTAAATATTAACCTGAACAGCATAAATCAAGGTTTTACCCCAATACCATCTGAATGCACGTCATGCTGTATCTAGAATAAGCAAGAATGGCTTATACCATGTACACCAAAACGATGCTCCTGGAAATACTGGCTACTGCTCCTTGGTCTTAGAATAGGCTTGGTATTCAGTAGACTATAAAAATATAGCTTCTAAAAAAATATTTTAATTATTTTAAATATTTTAAATTATTTTAAATATTTAATTAGTTTTAATATTTTAAAATGCCTTTTTAAGGGATTAATACTTAGAATTGTGAGTGGCAGTGTTTTAAACTGACTCTCTTTCCATAAATTTAACTGTAATTTGACTGTAAACTGCCTTTGCTAACAACGGCTTCCACATGCACAAACCCAGCCATGAGATCAAGGACTTGGGTTCTCATTCGTCAATCCCCCGACTTTCTTTGTAACATTAAAGTCTAGATTTGAATAGCATGAAAAAGGACACTAGTTCTAAGAGAAAACTTTCCCCTTGTTCAAAGTATTCATGGTTTTTGAATGAAAAATCGTCACAACTGTTGCTGAAATTCTGAGTATTGAGGAAAAGGTTGGACAGAGCCCTGGGCAACATGGTTTAGTGTGAGGTGTCCCTGCCCATGGCAGGGGGGGTGGAACTAGATGATCTTAAGGTCCTTTCCAACCCTTACTATTCTATGATTCTATGATTCTATAAAAAATCGCATTTTTTGTGCAGAATGCCAAAAGTTTCAATAATTTAAAAAATGTTATGAGAGGCTGGTTGGGGTTGGGTTACTTTTAGAAGGCTCTTTTGAGATTAAAAGGAAATAATTGCTACGTGCTCCATTATAATTCCTACATAAGATTTTTCTGTTTAGAAACAGCAAACCCAAACAGTTTGCTCAGCATACACCAGCACCTGGAGAACCTGCACTCCAGCAGGCTCAGTCCCTGGGGCTCCAGGGTGCCCTCTGCAAGCTTCTCCCATGGGATCTCCACCGTCTCACAGCCAGCTCTGCCTCTTTTCTTGAGACCAGCAGAAACTTAGTTCCATCTTTGAAACCTCCTGCTTGCTGGTTGAAATCATCCAGTAGTCCAGACACTGCTGGAAAAGGAGAGACACTTCTCATGGAGCTCACATTTCCATAAGAAAAGGGGAGTAAAAGCATGTATGACAAGCAGATTTTCAAAAGATGTGTTCAGCTACTAGTTGTTAAGGAGTGAGAGTGAGGAAGTCTTGCTATATAAGCCTATGACTTGTGTAAAAAGTGAACACGTTCCCTCTCACACCAAAGTATTTATTCCTACATAAGCAAAAAACCTCAAACCCTTAAACATGGAAAACTGCTATTCAAGAAGGACTAGAGCCACATTGATCACTTTATGTGTTTTATGATGAATCTGAGTTTGCCCACGCCTGTGTTGGGAAAACTAAAGCCGGGATCCAAATGGAGCACTGCACCCATCATTAAGGAAGGAACAGCTTCAGTTCACTGGCTGCTTTCCCCTCTGTGTTGCATATTGTGAGGTGAGGTGAGGACGTGCCCAAAGAAGCCAGATCCGATGCCGAATCCTGCACGAGCTGCCTCTGCTCAGCAGGCTGGTGCAGGCCAAGGGCTATTTTAACAGCGTTAATGAATGGTGCCTCACCATGTATTGTTATGCTGTTGTTAATTACAGCGTTCTGTGGCAGTTTTGCTGTATTATACATATATGTTTATATCGCTTCAACAGCTTAGGGTACCTGCAATAAAGCTTCCTCCTATCTCATTTGAGCATTGCTTACATCAGGAACTGCCTATGTGCACAGATCTGCAGTCCTGCCTGCTTGCACGTCTGCATCTTCTCACCTTTTACTCTTGCATATTACCAGCTTACTCTGTTCTGAGCGCTCCCAGCAGGGACAAGTTGCACTATTTTACTTCTCAGGGAATGTATTTACAATTCGTCGCTGTTTAATTTCTCTCAGAGGCAGACAGGATACTCACAAGTGAAATGCATTAGCTTGACTTTAGCGGGGGGCTGTAACCCTCCCCAGTTCAGTACAAGAGGCTGCGGGCTCTGCTCAGTGACTCTGTGTTCCTCCCCACAGGAAGCAGCTCCCGCTCCCTGCCATGGCTAACACACTTGAACACATGTGCTGCACAAGGTGTGGTGCCGAGGCTGCAGGGACCCAGGGCAGTATGCCTCCCTCCTCCTGTCTAGATTATAGAAGGGCTTGTGTTGGAAGGGACCTTAAAGCTCATCTGTTCCAACTCCCTGCCATGGGCAGGGACACCTTCCACTAGACCAGGTTGCTTCGAGCCCCGTCCAACCTGGCCTTGAACACTGCCAGGGACGACGCAGCCACAGCTTCTCTGGGTACCCTGTGCCAGTGCCTCACCACCTTCATAGTGAAGAATTTCTTCCTGCGGTCCAATCTCAATCTCCCCTCTGGCAGGTTAAAGCCATTCCCCCTCGTCCTGTCACTACTTGCCCTCACACAAAGCCCATCTCCATGTTTCCTGGAGCCCCTTTGCGCACTGGAAGCTGCCTTCAGGTCTCCCCAGGACGACCGGAAGCCTCCTTGCTCTCCATTACTGCCCCGCGGGGAGCCCGCATGACGCAACCCAAACACGCCACCACCGCCACACTGCACATCGGCTCTCACGTGACTACGGTAATAGCGATGGAGGCGTGGCACGCGGGTGACCCGCCAATGGCGAGCGGCCCCGCGCGGCGGCCCAGCCCAGGCAGCCGCCGGCGGGAAGGGGGGGCTTAAAGCGGCAGCGCGGCGGGGCCCAGAGCGGAGCGATGGAGCCGGGTGGTGGCATGGGCACCCAGCAGGGCAGCAGCGGTGGCTGTTGCTTCTTGTACTACGCGTACGGCAGCAACTTGCTGCGGGAGCGGCTGCTTCTGAGCAACCCCTCGGCGGCGCTGTACGGCCTGGCATGCCTGCAGGTGTGTGCGGCGGACGGGGAGCGGGGCCCGCCTTTGCTGCGTGGGGCCCGGTGCTGCGGAACGGCGATCCCTCCCACCGGTGACGGGCGGGGGGCCATCAGTGGTAACGTCACGGGGTGTGCCGCGGCGCTTCGGGCTGCTGGGCCCACGCAAGTGGTGGCGTTAGTCCCGCCTCTGCGGGGTATCTTACCGCGTTTAGCCACGTCTGTCGTGCTGCCAGCCACGACCCTGCGTGTAGAGAGCTGTGAACTACCAGTGAACACGTTGAGTTGCAGGTGTTGGGCTTATGGGATGAGTTTCTGGCAGTTCTAAAAGGATGATGCTTCACCTATAAATCAGAATTCCTCCTTCCCCTCTGCCACACTGGCTACAAGTGGGAAGCCCTTCTCGTGCTGTGTGTCGAGGCGGATGCAAGCTGCCCTCAGCGCTGCTCAGCAGCAGCTGGCTCCTTCCTCTGCCCTGGCAGTTCTCCCCCTGCATGGGGTTATTAAGTAACAGTACATCAGCTTGGCTTTAGGAGACTTGGAAATAAGAGCTTATGGTCATTAAGTTGATGTAGAGATTTGTACAACTGGAAGGATCCTTGGAGAAGCAGAGCATTGACTGATGCCATTTAAGGATGACTTGAAGGTTCTCTTGGGGTAACTGGTAGGAAATGATCTATGTGAGAGTGTGTGAAGAAGTTCCAAAAGCTTGTCATAAACTCCCTGCAGTCAGGTACTTGGTGTCTCTTGGAACTATCAACCGGGCAACTGAGGCATGTTACTAAGCGTGAGGTGCTTAGAAGTACCACTGAGGAACTGAACGTGTTGAGAGCCCAGCACCTTGCAGGATCAGATGTGGAAGGTGAGCAGGAAAGCAGCAGTAGTGTGTGCTTACCTTGGAATAAAAGAAAGCCCTATGCTTCAGCTTTCGTTTTGGGTAGATTTTCAGGTGACACATCTGTCACACTGCAGGACAGCCAGGCGCTGGCTTTTCTGGCCAGCCTCTAACTGATTGCCATGTTCCCTGTTAACACCGGGTGGCTTTGCTCCTGTGCTTCGAGCTGGAAAGCCACCGAGGTTTGGGAGTGACAAAGTGTGCAAAGGTTGGAGCTGATTTCTATTAATTGCCCTACGGTAGGACCGTGTTGGCTTAAAAAAGGAAAACCAGCCTGTAAACAGAATATTTTGGCTGCTGAACTACAGTATTAAATTAACTTCCCTCTGGTTTTACTTCTTAAAGCTTTGTTAATCTTCAGCCAACAGCTGTAAGGAATGGGGTGCATAAGATGCACAGAAAGGGTATTACACTGGTATTTAGAAGAAGGGCCAAAGACCAAGCTCTTGACCCAAGAAAGTATGTAGTGTGTTTGTTCCCTCTGCCCTGCGGTGCTTGCTGCAGTTGCCTGCACAGCATAACATCAGGTTTCCTGCTTCTGGAACCAGAGCTAACTGCACTATTCCTGTGTGGTCTTTGTCACCCTTTTTGGATGTTACCTGATCGTTTTATACACCCCCTTGCAGGTATTCAGTGTGGGTTAGGCCAGGAAAACATCACTGAAGGAATAAATCAGCACTGATTGCTGATCAGTGCTGTTCTGTGTGTGAGCCTCCAACTGCTCAACTTCTGCAAACTTTTTTCCCATGTCTCTTAAGGGCATATTACAAGAAGGCAACATGTCTCAGAAAGTGAATATTAATATGTACGCATGCATATTTCAAATTAAAATTAGAGCTTAAAGAGGGTGATTTTTGAGAAATAAGTAAAGCTGTGGGGTTGTGTAGGTTTGGGCTTTATTTTTGTTGTTGTTTTTAATCCCTTTCACCTTTGCCAAATTTTGTTGTTGTGGTTAAGCAGGAAGTCTTCTTTAAAGTTTGTTGGTTTGGGGTTTCTTTTTCTTTCCCTTTTCTACTGCTAGGGAAGGATCCACAAACTAGCTAACAAGTAGGAGAGGAAACGTAGTGTATGGAGTCAAATGGGAAATTACTCTGGTAAAATGCAAGAACCCATTACTCTCTTTTGTCTCTATGGTAAGATGTGATATTACTTGTAAGAAAAAGAGATACTTGATTTCTAAAAGAATGTTTCAACTTCAAGTGTTGTTTAAATACTGTAGAATTGCAGAATAAGCTCACTCAAGGAGGCATACACCATCACTTAAAAATACCCAGGAACATTTCAGTGAAGTGATGGCACAAAACACTGGAAAATGCACAGGGTAGTGCATGAAGACAAGATCTAAATTTCACCATCTTGTGGGCTTCTTTACCCTTACTCTTTTCCTGGACCCTGCATGGTAGCATTTAAGTCTTGTAACTGCACCAAAAGCTGCAAAGGGGTGGGCACTGGGTGGGCATGTCTTTTGAAGAATGAGAAGGCGGCAGTTCCTTCCTTCCTTCCTTCCTTCATGGCACACCTCAGCTGAGGGCCCTTCAGACTGCCTAACAGGAAACACATTGGCAATCCTGTCACTGCCAACCTGGACAAAGGTCAAGCTGACTTCAGTGGTACTGTGTTTACTGCACAATGGGGTGCATATGCTGCTCGTGAAAAAGGGCTACCTCTGCTTTCTTCTCACCCCTAGAAGCTGTTAGCTCATACTTAGGCCAGAAGTTTGGATTGATCCAGGTCTTGGCAAACCAAGACTTTTATCAGTAGTGCTCTCTGCCAGATCTCCCTCCCCTTTGTCCCAAGGCTGCTGTTTCTTATGGGGAGGTGGAAAAGGCTGACTTCAGCCCCTTGTGAGATGGGAGCTGGATCAGATCCTGCCTGTTCGTTCTTCCTTCTGTGGGTCCAACTGACTACTTGCAGATTCTCCTTTAGCTGCCCCATTCATGTCAAGATTAGCCAACAGCCCTTGCCTTAAGTGGAAATTGATTCTCTGCATTGGTTTCATTTGCAGGATTTTAAGCTCGAGTTTGGCCATCATCAAGGCAGGACAAGTTCTGTCTGGCATGGAGGTACAGCTACCATTGTTCAGAGCCCTGGAGACGAAGTATGGGGAATAGTGTGGAAAATGAACACTAGCAATTTAAGTTCACTGGATAAGTAGGTGACTTAACTTTTGCTGTCTTCTACTTTAGAGAGCAATTAAAAGTGGTAGTTAATTTTTGGTGAAGAGCTGTGTGGAAGCTTTGGTGTTGGAATCAAGAAGGTGCTTTGGACTTTAATATGTGAATTTCACTTCACAGTATGCGTATTGACTTCTAGCACATTTGGGGTTAAAATGGCTTTGTTTTCAACATAAAGCTACTTAAGGGTATTTCAATAAGATGTGGACCTTGATTTGGAGCCGATACATTGGTCAGGCTCCTTTTTTTAACCCCTGACCTCACAACGTCCTGTCCCATAAATGACTCAACTCTCTATTTGTGGTGTAGCACTTCTCCCATTGGTTTAGGGGGAGTTTCCTTTGAGACTGATGTCAATTTCTCTCTATACATCTAGTCTCGAGATGTAGTGAAAAGGAAGGGCTGAAGACAAGACTTTGCAGAAGAGAAGGGGATCTTTAATAAAGGCAATGGGACCTTTTGAGGAGTTTATTTTGCATGTCTTCTAAGGATTCAAACTTTTGTGAACTTGAGGTATATCCAAGCAAGGAGCTGTTTCTCCCATTGAATGGGAGGGGCTGCCTGCACCATTACAGTGCATGGTGGAGAATGTTCTGCCTGTGACTGATAATTAAAACAAGTTTAAGGCAACCTGAGCAAGTTGTTCCCAGGCTGAAGTCTAGAGGACCACCTGGGTAAACAAAATCAAGGTGTAGCATAATTTCTTGAAGCATCTAAGGCAGGATTTAGAACTTAATCTCCAAAATTTTGGCTGGTGTCATGTGCTTATTGCAGCTTTTGGGATGCGCCTGCCCAGCATAGTGCTTTTAGTATACAAGGATAGTTTGTTCAGAGCCGTTCATCACCATCAATTAAATCCAGTAAAAATCTGGGCTTGGGAGGCTAAGAAAGCAGGGCGTATTAAACCCACTGAAAGCACTACATTAACACAGTGCTCCTGCCTGTGGTACTGTTGCCATTTTGGTTATGGCTGCACCGTGCTGTGTAGACATGTCCTTATAACCTTGGCCATGGAACTTGGAAGTTCCAACTTGCTTTTGATTGCCTACAGTGAACCTGAAATACAACAGAAACTGTTGCCCAAGTTCTGTTAGCACACCATAGGAATGGGCACTCTCAGCAGTGTCATGTCCTGGTTGGGGGTGCTAGTCCCAGGCAGGAGGGCATCTACTTGGTATGCTTATGGTTGGAGAGAGCATCACATATCCCTGCTTTATGATCTCCTGAGTTCCCCCTCTGTTGTATACACTAGCACTTACCTCCTGCCTCCGTTTCTGCTGACCTTTACAGAAATTTCCCCATGTACCATGCTTTCCTAAAGTGTAAACTTTCACCAGTATAAAAAGCCTGTCTGGTAGCATCTGCTTTGATAGTAGCACTGTGTTTCCCTGCTTTATGGGGACGTTGTTTTGTATTTTGACTTCTAGAAGTGTTGTTTAAATACTGTAGAATTGCAGATCCCTGCCATTTGTTTGACAGGGGATAAACTTTAATGCTGGCTAAGATGCTAGAGACTTGAGTGCTGTAACGTCACCAGAAACGGCAGGATGGATGCTAGCATTAAAGAATGCTTTTTATCCAGCTGCTTCATTGATGTCATAAAGGTGAGCTGGAAATGGAAGGAAACAGAATGTGTTCTTGGCTTTTAAAATGTTAGTTGATGGTGTTCTTCTAAGGACTGCTCTAACCAACTCAAATGAGTTTGTATGTGTCCCTGCTGAGGGTCTTGGGATTCTCTGGCTGTGCACAGATATATTTGTAAGTTCTTCACCAAGTTATTCCCTGAAATTTCCATTTATCAAGAAAAAAAATCACATTCCCATTTCCCTCCTTCCTTTTTCTTCCTCCACAATCTGGGTAAAGAGGTCTGTGCTTGTTATCCAGAAGCAGAGGAAGGAATGTGTAATTGATGCTGCATGTAGTTACTTGAACTACTAGTAAAACAATGTAATACACAGAAAAGAAACATGGGAGAGGAATCTTTTGCTTAGATGGCTGAACTCTTTGGCTTCAAATGCATTTTGGTGCTATCTTATCGTTAGATTTATTTTTTTTTTTTTTTGTCCTCTGTATTTCACACAGAGGTTACAAACTAAATCATGACTTTTTCTTATATATCATAGCAATTGATCTCTTCTGTAAACATTCCTTTACTGTAACATTTTTCTTGCTCTTCACACCCAACTGACTGACTTTGCAGTCTTTGTAGACCTTGAATCTGTGGTTAGCTTCGAGCGTCTACTTGTACTTAACCTAATTACTCACATAACATGGCCCGTGTTGTGTATGTTAATTGAAATGAAAGATAAGTTGTCAAAATGATATTTTGATGAGCAGCCTTAAAACCCATGTTATCACTCGTATCTAAAGCACATCTAAAGGTGGCTAAATGCTAAATGGTTAAAGGCAGCAAACAGCCTTGGTTTTGAGTTTGTTAAGACAGCATGGTTTTGCTAATGAAAAAATAACAAAATGGGGTTTGCCCTGATCTAACTCTTTGTTGCTGTACAAGTCTTACACAAACTAAAAGGTGTCTTGGATTATTCTTTGGAATGTGCTTTGCAAGAGTTGTATAAGTTTCCCCTTATTGAAATGTAACACAATGGGCAAGATAAAACTTTGCAGTTGTTTCATTCTCTGAGCAGAATGTAATGACTGGTATATGCCTGGCTCATTAATTCTGATACTCTTGGTTGTGTTTCTCTTGTAGATTATCAGACTTGCATGGTAATTAATTCACAAGGAGTATTCTCTAACTTTGCAAGTCATCTTTCTTACAGAGATGAAATTATAAAAGTGTATGCTGCTGCTATTGTTGCTGCTTTAGAAATATTTTTGGATATGAAACAAGTCTGCACAGAAAGTACTGGAACATGTTTTGCTTTATTTGCTTTTCTTTAAGTCTGTTAACAGTGCAGACCAGTGTCCTGCTTTGAATTCTGTTATAATAAATGCATATGTTTAATTGCACAGTTTGTTTGAAAGATATACCTGTTATTTGGCATGAAAGGAATATATGTCCTTTACAGGCAAGAGGGAGTTGAAGCTGGCATTTATGTCCCAATAGAAGTTAATGTCCAGACTCAAGCAGGAGAGGTACTCACGTGTCGGAGCTACCAGATGCAGGACTATGTCTGTGGTCCCCCTTCTCCTCAGTATAAAAAGGTAGGTATTGCATCACTGTAACTTTGGAAGAATTAATAGAAATATATAATGCAGTACTTCTGTCCCATTTAATAAATATGTTAGTTAGTCATGCCTTCCATCCACTGTAAATAAAGATATACCTCGATCCTTGTGCAATCTGTTGCTGTAATGATGCTCACAGAGGATTGCTAGCTCTTGAAGGCCTGCTAAAACAGTTTTACTTTTTGGCTTAGTTATGTCTTGCATGAAGCCTCTATTTAACTTGTGAATTAGTTACGACTGACACAAGGATTTCTGAAAGATGCTGTTTATAGATATGCAGCAATTCTCTGTTTGAAAAATTAATGTACTCCACTAAAAGGACAGAGGGAAGCTTCTGTGGGGAAAATAGAGCACCTGGCTTATAGTCTCAAGGGCACAGATTATCTTTGTTTTATGAAGTATCTCACTATCATTTAATACAGAAGTCCACCTGCCTTCTTTTAAAAGAGGCATCATCAGTATATCACAGGACTTCCAGCAACATTGCAGAGCACTGCAGTCTTCCCGCTTGATGGCTGGTGAGGCAGTGTTTCAACACTTCTGCAACGCACTGGCTCTATAGAGACACATGATCCAGTCATGCAGCAGGCCTGACCTGCTTAGCTTGTGAGATCTGATGTGGGCCTAGCCTCAGGTGGAATGACAGCATGTCTGGAATTATACAGCTGTTAGCAATTGTAGATGGGCATCACGGTGACGTGTTGACTTTTTCTACCAAAAGCAAAGCTTGCACTTGTTAAATCCCAAGTGTGCTGCTTTCTCTTAACTGAGGAACTCACTGCTGTGAATCAGCTTCCAGGAGCACAGCGGAAGCCAGCTGCTGCAGGACTCTTGAAGAAAAAGCTTGCTTAGAAAGCAGGCTCTGCTACTTCACAAACCTCCTCCCTACAAACCCACTTCCTGTCAAGACAGATCTTTAGGGCTTTTCAGGGAGTTTCAACAGTCTGCTGCTGTCTGTCAGCTCTCCCTAGTATGCTGTAAAAGCAGACCTCCAATACTGGCAACGTTAGCTAAACATTCCTGCCTGCTGTTGTCAGGGTCAGTTGTTAGTTCTCTTCTTTCCCCATGCCCCCAGCTTTTTTTGCTTAAGTTAACCAAGTAAGGGGGCTAAAAATTTAGTACAGGTGACTGCATCAACACACAGTGATCGGTACCTATCTACTGTTGTGCACGTTCTGTGGCAAAGGTCATCCTTTCTAGACAACTCATCCTTGAATTTCCTGCATGTTGAATACATGAAATAATATTTACAATAGTGTCAGCTTTTAAAACCTGTGTGTATATCTATTCATGGGGAGCTTACTGGTCTCTTTCAAGTCTTGGTTCCTACAGCTTCCTCTCTTCCTCTCACTGACACTTCTTTTCTCTTGCACCAATGCTCAGGTTTATTTTGTATGTAGAAGGAAAGCTATGGTAACAAACCCTAAGTGCTTTTTCACTCAACTAAGTATCTGTTTCTGTTACTCCTGCAACCTGTCTAGGTACTCACCTCTGTGGTTTGGATTTGAACAGCTTAGTTTTAAAAACAACTTCAATAATATACACTGCTTCTCACTCAGAAGAGATACTAAGCCTGGCTAAAGGCATAGAAAGTAGTTCTCATCCTCACTTGAAAGAATGGAATTAACAGCTTAATTGTACAGTCTTGTGTAATTACTGTTGTGTACTACTTGTATGCAAGTAGTACACAACAGTAGATTGTAGAGTACAACAGCAGAGATTGTGTACTACTTGTGTAGCTATTAAGATTTCAGAATCTTAGGGGTATGTCTTAGTGTAGCTACCAGCCTTTTCAGAGTAATTTTGTTGATACTATTAAGGTCTTCAGTGGTCTTCCAGAAGCCTTTGGCTATCTTTAGGTACAAATAGCATTATTTGTGATTAATTCTCTTGTTACCTTAAGTAGTTTTTCCCATACAAGTAAGTTTGGAGGAGTCTGTTGTTCCTAACACTATTATTGAAGGCTTATTTATTTATTTATGTATCTTTTCATTATAGGTTATCTGTATGGGTGCAAAACAGAATGGCTTGCCAACTGACTATCAGAAGAAACTAGAAGCTGTTGAAACTAACAACTATGCAGGGCCGGTGCCAATCATGGAAAAAATTGAAGCTGCTATTAAAGAAAAGGAAAAAAAATCTGCATAGAATACCTCTGCACTTGCTTGGCCATTCACCTTCATTTAGATACCGCTCATCGCTCTGCTGATCAGGAGTTTCTTTATTTATCCAGGAAAGATGAGTTTGCTCTGCATCTACATCAGACATAATTTGCAGTCTGATGACACACTGACATTGGTAACTTCTTTGCTTTGCATGTATAGCTTGAGTACCTGCTGAAGTTGTTGCAGATTTAGACAATATATTTCTGTAGCTGTCATACTGTGCTGCGCACATATCTGTGCTTCATGTCCTGTTTACTGACCTTTTTAAAAGAAAAAGGCCATCTTGATGAGTATATCTCTTGCCTTCTGAGGAGTAAGCACTGCAGGATCAGGCCCTTTGTTCTTCAGTGTTGTATACACAAGTGTCAAGACTTTCAAAGATTTGTTAGATGCAAAGTAGACTCGAACTCTAAAACAAGACTAAACTCTTTCCTCTGCTGCTTCTCTTAATGGTTTAAAGCCCAAGCTACTTAAAGCTATGGACTTCCTGTTTCTGTTTATATAGTTAACAAAGAAAAGTAATTTTTTTTTTTAATTATTTGCATGTTTTTAAGTGTTAGTCCAAAAGGCAACCCAGGCCTGAAGACAACATTCAGCAAAGGATCTCATCCAAAGCATAATGGCTGTCTACTTTCCATGCATAGTAATAGGTTAGGTATAATCAACAAATTTCAAAGAATTCGTTTTAGTTAGATAATTGTAAGGGTTTTTTAAATGACCTTTTTGACCAGCTTGTTGCTATCTAGGCCTTGTGCTCACGTCCAGTGAAATCAGGAAGTCCCCTGTGAATCCTAGTGCATTTGTTTCATGGGTTTGTCTGTTATACCCCAGATGAACAGACTTGGCCTCTTCCCCCGCCTCACCCCCAGCTTTGCCAATCTGCTGCAGAACTGGAAGCTTTTGTAAGGTTTAGCGTACTTATCTTCATGGCGCTTGGCAACCTCTGTAGTTAACCTGTGGGGAACAAGGGAAAACTGACACCCTGAAAAATGTCAAACAAGTGAACTTTGGCTTATCTTCTGTACAGTGTATTTTGTTGTTTTTCTCTTAATGTACAGAGGGATGTAAGAGATGATAACTAGTGTCACTGTGTGACTGCTTAAATAAACAAATGACAAAGTAACACGTCTTCTCTGCATAAACTTTTTCTGTAAACTTCTGCCGGGGATGGATGGGTGCTGTCTTGATGTCATATGTGTGTTTTCAGAGTTGGGCACTGTGTCTGCAGCAAAACACAGTACTTTCAGTGTTGGCAATGTCTAGTCTGAAACTGAGTAAATAAAACCTCTCCCTATCCAGTGCATGCTTCAAGAGGATCAGTGTTGCATATGTAAGTGAAGGTTACATGGAAAGGTAACTGAAACTTCTGTTGGTTATTTGTGGTTTTTAATGGATGTAATTTCAGTATGGAGGGCATGATCATTAATTTTAAGTATTTTTCATATATAAAAAAAATTTATTAAATGAACAGTATGTAGAGGGTGGCTACAACAAAGACAGACACCCTTTTTACGAGGAGTCACATGATGAGGTGTAATGGGCAAAAGTCCCTCCTAGAGGGATTCTGACTGCACACAAGAGGAAGATTTTTTTAACAGCCATTGGCATAATCTCTCTAGGAAGTGCTGGACTCCCCAGCACTGGACTCTCTGAAGATTAGGCTGGACAGGGTGCTGGGATATTTAGTCTAAGTCAGGCTTGCTGAGAAAGGTTGGACCAGATGATCCTCGAGGTCTCTTCCAACCTGGGATTCTATGATCAGCACCACTTCTGCTTTACCCTTACCACACCCACTTGGGCTTTTGAACTCTTAAATGCGTATTTTGCAAGAAGAAAGTGGAAATCAATCTCCCGACAGCCTCCCTGGGGGCTGTTGACAGAAGGTACTTGGTGCCTCCTGTTGAGGAAAAGAGAGGGAGCTCCTGAGGGCTGGGGGGAGGCCGCCTTCCCTGAGGCGGGACCCCTGGCACCTCTCAGAGGAGGAGGCCTTCGCCATGCCGGTGTGGGGAGGGAAAGCCGGTGTTCGTGAGGACAACAGGCTCTTCGGCGATGCCTGCGTGGGGAGGAGCCACATCCCGCCAGGGAGGAGACACCGTGTGTGCGGCGGGAGATCTTTCCCGGGGGGAAGGACCTATGGGCCGGCTCCTCCCCTTGCCTCCGTCCCTTCGCCGCCGCGGTGAGTGCAGGGGAAGGGCCAGGGGTGGAGGAGGGTCGTCGGGGTTGCTGCCCGCCCCGCTCTCCTAGTCGCGACCGGCGGCTTCCTCTGTGGGGCAGAGTGGGGGGTGGCCGCCATGTCGTGAGAGGCGGGCGGCGCGGAAGAGGGGGGAGCTCGGGGCAGGCGCGAGGGGGCCGTGAGGCAGCAGGGTAGCGCCGGGAGAGGCTGTAGGGGGCAAGTCAAAATTTCTGCTTTCTGTAAACCAAAGTTTTCCTGTTGCCGCGTGAAAGTTTCTCTGTTACTTTTTTCCCCTGCCGAGGTGGAAGGGGAAGAAGGGCTGCGCCGTGGCGGCTCCTGCCGGCGTCTGCGTCTTGGTGAACTTGTCGCGCTTGCGAATTGGAAGTTGGGACTTTTTCGTGTTTCTATAGCAGGGGCTTCTTCCGCCTCCGAGGTGGAGGTTGCCGAGTGTCAGGCAGCGAGTGAGGAGCGGCCGGGACAGGCAGCAGTGTCCCCGCATCTCCTCGGTGAGGAAAACAGCGCCTTCATACAACAGCAAGGCTACCAGGAGTAAATAGTTTTTTACCCATGCTGGCCGGTGGTGCAGTTTTCCTGAAGGAAAGGCTGGCACCGGCAGTTAACTCTGTCTCACTTGGGGTAGTCGGGCATTTCCCGCTCGGGACCCCGTGTTGCTGGATCGGTGGATTACGAGGCACAAGCGAGCGGTGGTGGTCGGCCGGCGGAGTGGCTGTAGCTAATTTGGTTTGCTGTTTATGACCAGAACGATGCTTGAGAGCGAGCGTTAGGAGAGCTGTGAAAATGCGACACCATCAGTTGGAACTTCAGTTGTAGAATTTGCTGCAGGTTGCATGTAAGAATATTATATGGTGGTAGAAAAGCAGTTCCATTTTTTAGATACACCAGTAAATAGTTCCCTTCCTGCTCCATCTCTTAATAAAATCCCCAAGATTTCTCTGATTGAAGGAATTTTCCTTTGCTTTTTAATAGTGGTTCCTTCTTATTTATTGAACTTTTCACACCAGAACAGAGTTATCAGGAAGCCACATACAATGTTTTTGACAGGGGCTGGCTAATTCAGCCAAACGTTATATACAAAGTTCTGTTTCTTTAAAACTAATCTTTTAGGAAATGTAGCAGCAAAACTGTGAGGGATTTGAATATTTTTGTAAAAACCTTTGCCTTTTAAACAAAAGCTTGTCAGTTTACTGCGTGGAGGCAGAAATAATTCCTTCTGTTTTCATTTATATCTGTGGCTCTTCAAACAACTAGGGATGGCTACAAAAGCTTATGCTACTGTCAGAGAGGGGGGGAATCGCTGAAAGATGCTGATCTTGGTGACCCCAGAGCAAAAAAAATCACAGGAGTTGTAATGGATTTACACCATTGTGATGTTAATGTATGGGTCCCAGGGCACTTACTGACATACATAGCATCAATGATGATAGACAGAGATTGTAAACGGGGGCTCTGAACAAGCTCTACCAGTGCACCATTTCTGCTATAAAAAGAAAAAGCTATTTTTTTAGTACCTCTGAGAAATACATAGAATCACTTTTCATCAAGACGTACAGATCTTTTGTGTAGTGTATGTGTCCTTTTTCCCCTGTTTTCTACATATTTTTTACTATTCTTGAACTATGTAAAATAGTTTTAAGTTCTTTCAAAAGTGAGAGCTGCTGTGTGGAAATGTATTCTGCCTTATTCATTTGTTACAGACTGGCTGCTGTGGCACACATGAAATAAGACATGGAAAATCAGTTTCTTGCTATCACTGGGAGAAACAGAGGAAGTTGAGTTTACATTGGGCTGACTGAGTCTAGTTTACTGTTATTATTGAGAAAGCATGGCACAGTCTGCAGTTCTCTTGCTTGTAATGACTCTGCAGTGGGGTGGCTGGCACTGTAAAACAGCTTTCCTCAGGAAACAAATCTGACTTGGAGACGTAAAGAGCACAGATTTTCATGTGAAATGGGGCACTATTTTCATACAGCCACCTCTCGAAGAGTAATTACATTTTGAATACCACAGGCAGAGGGCTATGCCAGCAGGGGCTCCCTTGCCCTAGGCTGGCACTGGGATTTGTGTGTGTGCTTTGCTGTTTGCCAGAGATGGCTGTTAATTGCTGTAAAAATCCTGAAGATGTTCCAGCTACTGGCTGTGGTTAACCAGTTATGTACCTTAGGACTTTGTTTCACAAGCAATTTAGAGGAACAGTTTTTGTCAGAATAACAAGACTACAGAAGAAGTAGTATTGACTGAGTTTTCAGCTCTTCAGGAATATTCTAGTTTGGTCTTAAAACAGCTGCTTTAAAAGGCAGTGAATTAATTTGCTGCTTGTATTGCCTTCACTGCTTCATCCTACTCAATCTCTTTGGGAGCAACTGTCTCGATTAGGAGTAAATTCCCTAGTTCACCCCAAAGTGGAAATGTTTTTTAGCTATTCTTTAAGATTCTTCAGCCCTTTATCTGCAGCATTTACATATGGTACGACCTTGTTGTGATAAAAGAGCATTTTTTTCACTGCCAGAGGACTTGCACTGGAAGGTGAACAGGCATAGCAGTTTTGTTAGAAGAAGAGCAAGGAGATCTTAGTGAAAAGAGGATGTGAGAAGGGCAAGGCTAGGAAAGATATAAATGTATGTATACTTGCACAATGTTGAGAACAGAGAAGTCAGAAGAACCACCACATAAAAGTGCCAGTGCGTTCATGCAGAGGCCATCAGCACCGCTGCAGCTTATTGACATGGGTTATATAAAACCTTGCTGTAAGCACTGATACGTTTAGTGTACTTCTTACTACGACTAATTTCATTTCTCTTTTTCCCTCCTTGTCCCTGGCCTTATCACTGTCTTGCTTTCTCTTTGTATTTCTCAGTTATACAGGCTTATGCTATGCATCTCTTGCCACACTTGCTGTTGCTTCTCACATCCCTTCAGTCCCCATTGCGTTTCATTTGGCCAGGGCTGTGTCTTTTCTCTCTTCTCGGCCTTTACAACTGATGAGTGAGCACTCCGTTCTCTGGTTCTTTTTAATTCCTGGTAGTCTCTGTCTTGTTAGTGATTTTTATGAAGGGTTCTAAGAGCCTTAAGGTGGCTTTCAGAAAAATTATTGTATTCATAAGCTCTTTCAGAAATGGAACAGTTCCAGAAATCACAGAATCATAGAATGGTAGATGTTCTTAGACCTTGGTCAGTGAATTGAGATGTCTCACATCAATGTATGTCTTGGTCTTTTCTAACAGCTTTCTAATGACTGATGCCACATCAGTCACAAGAATTGCACTAGAATCCAGCATCTGGAGTGCCCAAAATAAGGCAACTGCATACAGAACACTGTATGCACTATAAGCAAGGAGATGCTTTCAGCACATGTTTAAAAGCTGTAGAAGCATTTACCTTTAAGCATACCAGATGTGTAACCTAGCATTGTAAAACTAACAGATCCTTTAACAAGAGACTTAGTACTTTGTAACCTTGCGATCCCTCATTGAAAAGGCTCATGTGTATAAGTGGAACTCTTTCTAGGAAGAGACGTGATGGACTTGCAGATAAGTTGGAGACCTCGTGATGTCAACACATTGGCCTTATGTTTAAAAAAACCCCAACAAAACCAAACTGACAAAAAAATGCCCTAGCAAACCAGAATCGTATACATCAGAATCATAAGGCAGTGTGTTCCTCTGAGAGAACAAGCTTGTTTCTCATGCTGATCAGGACTTTTAGGTGCTGTTGTACCAAGAACTGCTACTGAAGGAAATTTTTGTGGTTACTTTTGTCTGAGTAGGACCTGAAGTTTCCTCATATAGCTAATACACATTGCTACAAACATGCATGTGCCTGCCTTGTTCTTAACTACGTGCGGCAGGAAGTCTTTCTGTTCCAGCACCATTTAAGGTGTTCAGCCTCTCATCTGATGTGGCATTTTCTTAGTCTATGGATAGTGGAAATTTCCATTGTTTCTTATTAAGAGACTGATGAAAATTACTGTTTTCTCCAGTACTGAGTGGTGTACAGTTTTTTGCTTTGAAGTCAATATTGCCACTGAAAATACCACTGAGTACGTCATCATGCACAGAATTCATATTGCTAGCTCTGACTTCCCTGCCTGGCATTTCTGCACTCTTTCCTTTTCTCCCCAGATGCTTAGCCTCGCTTCATATTCTCTTTGATTGCAGCTTTATTTCTCCACTCTCTTGCACCCGGGCATTTTTGGGACCTTCTGATCTTTCCATATTTTCCACATTCTTGTCCTTTTCCTGTATTTATTTTTTTTTTTTCCTTACCCTCTTTGTAGATGGCTCTGAAGGAGTGAAGAAAATACTTCTCTTTAGTTTGTACACATAACAGGACTTTGGTTCATTATTATGGTTTCCTTGATGTTCCTCAGTCCTTCTCACAAAGCAGGAAGAAAGAAAATATATTAGGATAATGTGGTCCTAGAATAACCACAGCAAGCAAGGGAATGTTGGGTAGATGCAGTATCTTGAAAGAAAAGATACTGCATCTCTATTAAGATCTCTATTATGTGTGTTTTAAGGTGACTGTCCCTTTAACTAAAAGTGTGCTAAAGCTTTAGAGTAAATGATGTTTTCAACATCGGTCTTCATGATAGAGTTCGTTTATGGAATGAGCTTTCTTGAACAAAGAGTTGTGCCAGTGTGGCTTCTAGGAAGCTCAGTGACTCAGAAATCAGCCACTTCATCTGGTGGGTCATGTGAATGGCATAATGAAAGGTTGATTTGTCTGAGTAGATGCAGTCACTTACTTATGTGGTAAGAAATTCAGATCACTTGGTTACATTCCCTTTGCTTTAGAGAGTATTTAGTTTTGGAGTTGGCTGTGATCCGGTTGGGAATTTGCATAGTCTCAGCCTTTGAAGGGCTCAGCTCTTAATGCAGTTATCTGCATCTATACTGGTTAGCAACCAGAAGTTAGCACTAATTGGTCTCCTGAAATCAGAGGAACTAAGCTGGTTTGCCCTGTCATTCATTGTAAGTGTAGATAGGTAGTATCACTAAAATGCAGTAGTATAAAACCTGTGTCCTCCAGCGTCAAGCAGGAGAAGCTAAACTGATGCAGACTGCACCTTCTGGTATGGAAACCCCATAGAAATGAACTTGTTCCAGCAGCAGGTCACCTGGAAGAATCTGTGAGCTGGCAGGGCTCAGTTCTAGCTTGCCAGGGCAGTGCAGGGAGTGTTTGGAAAGTTTGCCATCACTGTAAACATGTTGGGAAACTCTGTGAATTTTGTAGCAGCAGAGCTGGCGCCTTTACAGAATTGTTGAACAAGAACTTTGTGTTCTGTTTTTATTCATATGACAGTAATCAGAATCTAAATATTCTTTCAAATAACCCTTGTGCTGCTGAAGCAGTACATTTTACCTGTTACTGGACGGTGCCAGTAATTTGTGTTCATCATGCATATTCTCACTGTCCATGTGGAGGTGATTCAGTTGTGATCTTGCAAAAATCTGCTTTTTGCATGGGAAATTGTATGCGCAAGGTTCATACCTAAATGAACTTATTGTTGAATTGTAATTACAATATAACTTCATGCCTGATATATTACCTGCAATTAAAACAAAACAACTTGAGTAATACAACAGAGAGCAAACCAGTCCGATCCCAATTCCTATTTCTTTATGCCTTGTAAAGAAAAATGGGAATAAATGGCCATCTAAAAAGAGCTCCCAAGAGCTCGTATAGAAAACTAGAGCGTGCACAGCATATATATTTATAGACAAGGAGAGAGCATTCATGCTTAAGAGTATGGTTTCTAAACAACATCTCTATAGCAATGAGAGGGTTTCCTGATCCCCATAGCTGTCAGGGTTAATGATCTCATTGTGTCTGTAGGTGTACAAACAGGGGCTGAGGTCAGGTCTTCAAGCCTAAGTGTTTGCACAGGCTTTAAATTGATATCTTCATTACAAGCTGTATTGGGTGCAATCTCTTCCCTTTATGAAGATGGAGGTGATTGGATGCCCAGTCCAGTAGTGAATATGAATTGTGATGCCATCTTCCAGGTCTAGTTCATCACATGGGGAAAGAGTCTGTGAATTCAGTTATTCTGTGCAATTCCTGCTCAAGGAGAGGTCCATATTTTTTGTGTGAATCACTAGAGATGGGATCTTGTATATTTACAGTCACCTAATTTCAGTGCTTTTGGTAATATTGTTGTTTTTCAGATTCTGAAAAACCCTGTTTTTAACTTTTATGGTTACTCACTTGGATTTGATAAGATTAACCAAATTAAACCCATGCAATTATATTTTCCCTGCTTTACACGCTGTCTGAACTGATAGCTTTAGAAGGTGTGAAGTGCTCTGTGCCCTAAATGGTGTATTAGCTCTGAAATCAGCAGCATCATTTTCACTGTTATCATCATTTTACTCCTGGCTTTCACATCAGAAACATCTGATCAGTGGTTTTCCCGCAGTTTCTCACTATTGCCTCTCAACCCTTCTGTCCTGAAGCTAAATGCTTTTTCCTAGTTTAGCTAAAACTGTGTCAAGATTTCACAAGGCCTCACTTACAGGGACAGATACCGTATTGGCAACACTTTATACAGGGTCTGTGTTGTAACACAGAAAAAAGCAAAGTGAATTGCCAGCAGAAATTAATCCCCCCTACCAAATTAATTACTATGAAATACAATTTTATTCAGTTTACTTCCTTGCCCAGATAGATTTGGACAGATGCCCCGCTTTGCTATTGAAACATGAAAAGCTAATAAAAATATTAAATTATGCACTAAGAACAGGCAGTTAATAAAGCAGATACTAGCAGTGGTGTTTGAGGCAAGCTGCAGTGAAGTGCTGGTACAGAAGGGATACTGCGTGCTGTAGATATTTTCTTTTCCAAAACCTGAACAAATAAATGGAACTACCTGAGGAAGAGACCTCTTATTGAAGTTGGCCATGATATTACACAGGAGTATTTTTTGATGGCAAAATGAAGACTATATCTTCATAGGATAAGGTTTAAATTGAGGTTCTATACACTTACTCTTTACAGGCTCGGTAGTGTGAAGGACAGATTGGATGTTTCCCCGAAGTTAACTCCAAGGTGACTTCTCACTGCACATGGACAGTGATGAGGCTAGGTGGAGCAGCTTCTTGATATCTCAACTATGGAAGACCAACTTTGTGCTAACTTTGAGATTTCTGTGGAAAAACCTCCAGGAGCAAGTCCTCCATCCTTCATTGCTTTGCTGAAGGTATACAGAGAACTTTTGGTCAGTAGAATCCGAAACACGCAGTGTTTGATTGACAACTTGATTGAGAATGACTACTTCTCCACTGAAGATGCAGAGATTGTTGTCCAATTTCCAACTCAAGCAGATAAGGTAATCTTTTTATTTCACTCGCCAGGGTAAAGCTTTTGTTGCTTTCAATTTATGACTGGGGTTTATGGGTTTATCTGGCAATTTCATGTCTAGTGTCTTTTCTAATCTTTGTTATATTGGAGTTTCCTCACCCCATTCCTTTTGGACAGGGATTTCCAGCACATCTTTTTACAGCATGGTTGGCACTGCTTGTAATGCCTGTTGACAGCTGTCAGAATGAGCAGGGTGATAATTGCTGTTCTGTCTCCAGTAGCTGCAGCTTTGTCCTCTGATAAGATGTCTTTGTCCTCTGATAAGATGTGGCCACAGTAGCTGTTGAGTACAGCTTGCTACACGCAACCCTTCATTATTGTGCAGAGCATTGCAAGGAAAATCTGCTTCAGGATGCTATGGGACATCGTCCTGCTTTAGAGGAGGAGAGTTGGAAATGAAATATTATTTTAAAAGTTAATGACTGTCCATGTGCACACCCTCCCTTCTCTTTAAAGACCTATGTACATTGCGAATGTTTGTATGGAAAACTGATACATCCTGGCACATTTAGGTTCTTGATTTGTCTTTGGACATCAGTAGCAAAAATTATTTCCTGGTCTTTTGATAGGAGAAAATTATCACATGCACAGTTGCTCTTTGCATCATGACTTAAAACAAACCCCTCATTTCTTTCCCTGAAAAAACAGTCATGCAGCTTCAGAATAGTGTCACAGATAGAGGCAGACAAACCATAAAAAATTTGAAGACCTTGGACTTCACTAACAGTGAAGATTTTCATAAAATAATCATTCTTGGTGGCAAGTTGAAATGGTGACACAGTGCTCACTCTCTGTATAGAGTCAAAGCTGAATAAATGCACACTGTATAATCATCTGCATTTCTTATTGTTCAGCATAATATATGTGATTGTAACAAAGCCGAGGGGGAGGCCGTGCATCAGCAGTCTAAGCATAGACAGCAGGCCCCAGCAGTTAAGTGAATTGGACTCTGGGGGAGCTTCTCTGGAAGGCATAAAATTGTTTTTTAGAGCATACAAATTGTAAAAAAATACTGTGTTTATGCTGGGCTGCATGTTCCTCACCCTGCTTTAAGCTCACAAAAGACCACAGTCTCTATAAACACTTTGTCTAGTTTAGAATTGAATTCTTCATTAATTTCTAGCAAAAGGATCCAGACATTCAAAATGGGTCGCCAGATGATTGCTGTGTCTTGCAGAGGGTTTTGTACTAGGGTTGCCCTGTCCTAGTTGCACAGAGATCATGCTCTGCCTTGCATTCAGAGGTAAGGCTTAGTCTTGAACTTCTCCAGCCACTGCCTCGTAGCCATTAGTTTTGGTAAATGTTGCAGGCAGCGAGTGCATTGTACTGAGAGAGCCTGCAGAATTGAGCTCCTGTGTTAAAACGAAGAGTTGTAAGTTTTGGGATCTACATTAAGGTCCAGAGAGAGATCTGCCTATCCTGCTCTGGATCTGGCTGGATCCTGAGGTAAATCTAAATGTGACTGGAGTATTTAGAAACCAGAGAGTGAACTTAGGGAAACCACCCTTTTTTAATTTTAACCAGCATGGGATTTAAAATATGCTATCTAGTCAGGCTGAGGAAATCCTTCGGGACCCCTCTTGAGGAGCAGTTTTTATCCATTTTTTTTCTGGTTAGCATATGGTTTAGCTAAAAGTTCAGTCCTTAACTTGCAGAGCCAACTCTCTTGCAACATCCAAATACAAATAGCAAGTGAGGTTTTTGACAGTTCAACTTCAGAGCTAGATTTTGAATTCACATTGTTGAAGCACCCGTTCTGATTTTAGTCCCCTGTTCCAGTCCAGAAAGGATCCTAAAGTAGTCTACAAGTGTAACTGTGATAAAATGGTATGTATCAACGATCTTTCATGTGGTGTTTCTTCAGGTTCGCAAGATTCTAGACTTGGTTCAAAGCAAGGGTGAAGAAGTTTCAGAATATTTCATCCGTGTCCTGCAGAAAGTCACTGATGCTTACTATGAACTTCAGCCTTGGCTGGATGAAATAGGTTATGAGCCTTCAGAGAATATTTGTAGTAAACCTGTGGTAAATACAGATCCAGGTAAGACCATGCATCTATACTACTTCCCTTAGAACTACCTTGCTATGTAGGAAGCTCTAACCAGGTAATATGAGAGTGGGAAAGTCTAGGCAGGCACAGCCAGTGCATGCTGTACTTGCTAGCAGTGGTAGCCAAATAATTAAAAGGCACACCGTATAACACAACAGTCATGTTGATATATTACATTCTGTTTTGCTGAAGTCAAACTCTTTCTGCATTTGTTTGTGGATATGTAGCATAATGGCATAACTGTCTTGTGCCAGCTGTGGTATTTTCTAGGCCTCTACTACAATTTATTAGCAATACCGTGGTGTTCTGGCAATGGAATAGCCAGTATTTCAGGATGAGGACAGTCAAGCAATGAGGCAGGTTGCCCAGAGAGGCTGTGCAGTTTCCATACTTGGAGGTTTTCAAGATCCAACTTGATAAAGCCCACCGTAACCTCACCTGTTCTCATAAATAACCCTGCTCTGAGCAGGAAGTAGGACTGAAGACCTTCTGAAGTCCTTTCCAACCTGAATTATTCTATGATCCTAAACAAATTATACCAAAAGTCAGAGTTAAAGTATTGCCGAAATAAATGTTTTCCTCTTTAGAGATATTTTCATACTATATAAATATAAGAATTACTTTGCCCCATCTGAAGCAAAGTTTCTGTTGCAGTAAAAACACAAACCAATATGTAAAAAAAAAAAAATCTTGTGAGATGCTTGGCACCTGGTTTCTAAAATGCATGCCTTCTATTTACAGTAATAAAAGTTAACAAACAACTTAGGAAAGAATAACCACCTCCTTGATAGAACTCTCAGGTAGCATGTAAATATAGTGAAAAGGCAGATGCCAAAACTAATCAGTGACCAACAAGCTTTTGCAGAGAGTAAAACAGCCTTTAACAAAGTGTCAGGGTCTTGGCTTTGAGTCTCAACTGAAAGATGGCAGCCCCTTAAACCAATGCAATGTCAGTACTGGCTTTCAGGAAACGGTGGCTCACACGTTACCTTTCATTAGCACCTGAATTTCCCGAGAGAGTGATAATGGCAGCACAAATAGAAGTAATCTGCCAAAGAACCTGTTTTGCATTAGAATTACATTTGCTTATTACCCTTGTCAGTTCCCAAAGAGGTGGCTCATTGTCTACACAGGCTTTTTAATAATAGTCTTTTCAATAATAGTTCCCTGTCTTTTTAGTTAGCAGGTATTGCCAAAAACTCAGATGTGAACTGGGACGGGACTCCAAGTTTGTTATGTCATATGCTCAGAGGGAAGAGATGCTGCTGGAAGAAATCTACTCCAACAGTATTATGGAGCTGGTCAGTTTTACCCATGAGAGTCTAGGCAAAGTGTGTCAATTAGAAGCCCTTTTTGATGACACAATTGGTCTAATTAATGAAGATGGAGAGACTATTTATGTCTTTGGTGATGCAGGAATTGGAAAGTCCATCTTGCTGCAAAAGATACAAAGCCTTTGGGCCAGAAAAGAACTGGACGTAGGGGCCAGATTTTTCTTCCATTTCCGATGTAGGATGTTTAGTTGCTTTAAGGAAGATGAAGCCATATGTTTGAAAGACCTACTCTTCAAATATAATTGCTACCCAGACCAGGATCCCACAGAAGTGTTCCATCACATCTTACAATTCCCTCATACGGTTCTTTTCACATTTGATGGCTTCGATGAGATCTATTCCAACTTTGATCTCAGTAGCATGCCCGAGATGTGTTCGCCCAGTGAACCCGTCCACCCCCTGGTGCTGCTGGTAAGCCTTCTCAGAGGAAAGCTGCTTAAGGGATCCAAGAAAATTCTTACAGCGAGGACAGGAACTGAGATCCAAAAAAACATCATCAGAAAGAAAGTGTTGCTTCGTGGCTTCTCCAGCAATAACCTGAAGGACTACACTGCTGTGTTTTTCAAAGATGAGGGGCAACGAACACTGGTATTGAACCAGCTGGAAGCTAACCCCAATCTCTGCAGTTTGTGTACAGTGCCTTTATTTTGTTGGATTATTTTTAAATGCTATGAACACTTCCATTCCATGTTTGACAGCCACGAGCTTCCAGACTGTTCTGTTACATTGACAGATGTATTTTTGCTCATGATTGAAGTCCATCTGAACCGGTCTCTGAAAACAAGTTTGCTGAAGAACAACACCAGGAGCCAAGCAGAGGTGTTCAAATCACAAAAGGAAACTCTTCTAGCTTTGGGTAAAATGGCATACAAGGGGATGGAGAACTCTTTCTTTATCTTCAAGCAGGAGGAAGTCTCATCAGTGAACATATCTGAAGGAGATTTGCAATTGGGCTTTCTTAGGACAGTTAAAGGTTACAGTGGCTGTGACGATCAGTTCACGTATGAGTTCTTGCACCTAACCCTTCAGTCTTTTTTCACAGCTTTGTTCCTGGTTATTGAAGAGAAAGTGAGTGCCAAGGAGTTACTTCAGTTTTTCAATGAGTGTTCGTCCACCGAGACTGCCCGGCCTACTTGCCTTCGTATTCCTTGGTTGAAGAAACAACTAGCAGGGGAGGATCCTTTCCGAAATAATGAACACTTTCATTTTACCAACCTGTTTCTTTGTGGCCTGCTTTCAAGATCCAAGCAGAAGCTCTTCAGACATTTAGTTTTGCCTGCAGTCATTAAGAGGAAGAGAAAGATACTCATCACATACCTTGGGGAGAGCATGAAATCCCACCTGAAAGGCCTCACTCGATCCAGGCTTCCAAACTACAATCAGATCCAGGTCCAACCCAACTTTGTTTGGATGCTGAGGTGCCTCTATGAGACTCAGAGCGAGAAAGTGGGGAAGTTGGCTGCCAAACGCATGCACGCCAATTACATCAAGCTCACGTACTGCAATGCCTACTCTGCTGACTGCAGTGCTATTTCCTTCGTTGTGCATCACTTTCAAAAGCGCCTGGCTCTGGATCTGGACAACAACAACATCAATGACTACGGAGTGAAACAGCTGCTGCCTTGTTTCAGCAAGCTTGCAGTGATCAGGTGGGAGTCTGTGCAAGCAGGTCTTTGCTTATCCTTGTTTTATTACACAGGCTGCTGGGCTGGAGGAATTGATCTCAAAAGTGGAGAAGGATGAGGATTCTTACTGCTGCTGGAAATCAAAATGTCATATTTTCTGAACTCTTTGTTCAGCCAGTCACAGGAGCTAGGGACAAGCTGTGAATTTGGAAACCCAAATGGAAAGGGTAATAAGAAGTCCTTAGAAGCCAGGACTGTTTAAACCTGTAGGTTCAGTTAGCTCCACCTCAAATTGTTTTTTCTCACAAGAGGATTTTTATGGGAGAAAGTGCATAAGGGAAAAGAAAGGAAACAGAAGTGCTTCCTCCATTACCTCAAGATTGCCTCAGCCTATCTGTGTCCTTGGCCATATGGGGTAAGAGAGGATCTGCTGTTCACAATAAGCCTTGATCAGAAGCTCTGAATTTCTTGCTTTTACATCTTGCCAAGATGTCTGGCTTTCACAGAATAAAAGCTAACGTATAGTACTCCATGAAGGATGTAGCTGATGTCTTTAGATGTGGTGTTTCTCTGAGGTGATGTGGAGAGAGGACATGGCTTGGTGTCCATGGAGATCTGACAGAGAACTAACTCCACCTCTAACATCACAGGCCAGATTGTTCCACCTGTAGTCCTTTGAGGTTGTGCCATGTAGTTATACCTTATTCATCCAAACATTTAGGTGCAGAGGACCAGAAACTTCAAATATACCTTTTTTTAAAGCTCCTTCAGCCTCATGAGTTTGTTGGAGGGGAGGAGGTTGGTTGGTTTTCATTTGTTTGCTTTTATAAATGGATTTATTCCTTATGGTTGGCTGTGCTCTGCCTTGTTTTCCTCTAGGACTAAATCAGAACAAGTGACACTTTTTCCAGTTAGTTGCAAATCAGCTGACCTCCCAAGAGAAAGCAATAAGGAAACCTGGGGGGAAAATGCTTAAGTATGTAAGACAAACAGAGAAGAAAAGGAAAGACTTTCATTCTTTGTGCCTATCATACGATCATGCCCATACACAGTGTGATATTAACACCATCCCCAGCACCAAACCAGTTTGTTAGGCTGCCTTTTTGTCTTTATGGCTCTTCTGATGTTAGGACTTTGATTTCTAATGAGGAATTTCTCCAAATCAGGAAATGTTGTTTCTATCAGCTTAACCATCCCTTTCAAAGAAGCAGACTCTGCTGGTCTGTAGAAATCAGCCCTGATTTCTCCTGTGTGCTAGTGCATGCTAAAGTGACCAAGTTACTAACTAGCAATAGCCAGTGATGCTTTTGGTAATAAGGGACTCTCAGCCGTGAATGTTCAACTTCTGAGTTTGTGTAGAAACTAAAGCTGGTCAGAATGTTTTTACGGGGACAGCTTTACCCAGAAAAATGTGATTCATCACAATTGGAATGCTTCATGGGAGCCTGTCCCTTTAATCAAGGTGAAAAAGCTTGAGAAGCTAAAACCAAACCAACACAACATCAACAAGAAGAAAAAAAAAACCAAACCTGTGAAAAGAAGTACTTTTGTTCTGTGAATGACTGATGTTGATTTGTTTCATGTCTACTTGGTACAAAAAAATCAGAAACATCTAGGATACCCATGGGATTGCAGTTCTATTTCCTGGCCAGGCCTTTTCACAGCGTTTATTCAGTGAAGCCTGAATGTGTGGTGACTTCCAAGGTGCCTGGCTTTCACTAGGTACTCAGAGAGAAAGTTTCAGGAAGAGTAGTTAGGAAAGCTTGGTTTTGGTAGGGTGTCAAGCAGAATTTCTTCCTTGCAATCACAGTAAGCGTGGGAGGATGAGGGGCTTGTTTCTGGTTTCTGACTTACTACATGTTTTCAGCTCTATGGACAGCTTCCAGAGCATTACCTTGGAGATTTGGGGCTTTTTGTTTTCTATTGGTTTCAAAGTGAGCTGTATGAAACTGAGCTTGCATTTCCCTTAATGGCTTTTAATATGTGGCATAAGGGCCTTTTAAAATATCAGAGACCTCTATGCGTAGACCTATTCATTAACTCATGGGTGATGAACACCTGTAATCTGTATCAGTTCAAACTTTCTTTTTGTTCCTTTCATTCCAGGCTCAGTGTAAATCAGGTCACAGATCATGGAGTAAGGATCTTGTATGAAGAACTCTCCAAGTACCAAATTGTGTCTTTCTTGGGGTACGTACCAACTGGAAGCAAAACACTAGATACTGATACTAGAAAATAAAACTGGCATGCTGACAGTACTGACACTGCAAAGGTGGGGTGGAAACCACAGTTACCTCCTCATTTACTGAACATACGCGAAGCAGCATTTTGTGTCAGAAATGATTCAGCTGCCATCCTGTGACAGTTCACTGAGAAAAGGCCCACAGCTTCCTCTCCCATTGCACTGCACCATAGGGTGGTCTTCCACTGACAGCAAGCACTTCTGTAACACACTGCAGACCACTGTCGGGTTACTGAACTGTGTGGGCATGCTAGTTTTATATGTAAAGCCTTCTGCTAGCTGTGGAGGGGGGAGAGACAGCATGAGCAAGAGTGTGAGCTTCATAGCTAAAGCCTTCTGTTTGCTCTGCTGTAAACTGATTTATTTCAACTATGCAAAGCAGATAGAGACTTGGTAGAGACTAGTATCAGAAACATACAGTTTAAAGCATAATGTTCATGGTACCAATTTCTTGAAGACCTTAGTTCTTAATCAAGTTGAAGCTGGAAGGCATGTTAGCTCTGACTCCCTGCTTCTTGGTTAAGTAGCTACATAAAAATGACTTTTTGAAAAGTAAATATGAATAGCAGTAACTGCCTTCTTCCTCCAGTGCCCTAATGTAAGTACCTCTGCTCAGGTATCTGATCTTCAGTAATATTTGCAAGGGGATTTTCTGACTTTTAAAAGACCAAAAATACATTCTTCTGGTGTTTTCTGGCAATATTATTTCTGTACTAACACAGGAATAGAGGGAAGGTTTGTTTGCTTGGAGAGACCATTTATTAAAAAATTTATATAATATATATTTTCCCATCATTTGGAGTCTGGTCTCCTTGTATTTTATATCTAGCCCTTCACAATATGAATTGTATATCAAAATAGAAATACAAGTAACTGTGAATGTGTACAAAGGCATACAAAAAAGATAGATGCTGTGTGTTATTATAGAACATTCAGGTTGTAAATATTAAAGTAACAGCAGGAATAACCTATTTTTACCAATGTGATTTTTCTTGAAGCTTATACAACAATCAAATCACTGATGTTGGAGCCAAATATGTTGCAAAACTAATTGAGGAGTGTTCAAGCCTTGAATACGTTAAGTATGGTGGACTTTTTTCCTTTCTTTTTCTACAGTATCCTAATTAAAGCAACTTGAAACAGGAGGGAGAGTGGAAAAAGAGCAAAAATTGTGATTCAAATAACATATAACTTAGATTGAAGTTGTATCTTCTTTTACAGTCGTCTAGCAGTGAATGGCAGCAGGTGAAACCCTGCTCATTGCAAGGGGGTTGGACCAGATGACCTTTGAAGGTCCCAACCCAAACTATTCTATGATTCTATAATTCTATAATCCAAAGTCTTTACTAGAATATAGTAACTAGCAGAAAGAGAGTATGAGACCTGTTCTTTACCTAAATTCAGTCTGAGCACCTGAGTGAGGCCAGTGGTGCATGAATCTTGCTGCCCCTTGCAATAGGCGAATTCACTTGGATTTAGTACCAGGCTTCTTTATATCTTGTCTTTTATGGGCCATTGGAGTCAGGCTGTGCTGGTGTCATACTTCAACTCTGGAATTCCCCGAATTCACTTGGTGAGTTGTTCCATTTAATTCCTGGAACTTCCCCAAGTAAGAGTGTCTGGCCATACACAACACTAGTCTGACATAAAGGTCAATATGATCATTAACCAATGGTTTAATTGTGACCGTAGCAGAAAGTAGAGGTAACTACAGCAATGTCAGCTGTAGTTGGTATGAATGTAGAAACTAGGAGCCAGGGACTCTTGGGTTCTGGTCCAGTTCTGAACACCCCCCCAGTAGCCACATCCTTCCCACTTGAAATACTTGCAGAATTTGGTTCTTTCACTGCTTTGACACAGTGCTTTGCTTATTTCATGTAACTTTCACAAGAAAGCCTTTCTGGAAGATGGTTATTTTCAGGCTGCATAGTTACCCCAGAGATTATTTTGAGGTAGAGCGCATGTTCATGTGCCTGAAGTCAGTCAAACAAGCCAGTTTTACTTTATGTAAATGTAGTGGGTTGAGGGGTTTTTGGGTTTAGTTTGTTCTTTACATCAGTGTATATGCAATTGAGACTTAGCTCTTCCTTGAGCTTCAGCCATTTGATATCCGCACATAGGCCAAAAAAAAGAACAGGGCTCCTGCAGAGTGCCAGCCAGAGACATTGTTGCACTGACCTATGCCACTACCTATGGCCTATGCTCAGAATAGAAATATTTGAATTTATTAGGATGCTGGGGAGGGACTCTTCATTAGGGACTGTAGTGGTAGGACAAGGGGTAACAGGTTCAAACTTAAGCAGGGGAAGTTTAGATTAGACGTAAGGAGGAAGTTCTTTACAGTGAGGATGGTGAGGCACTGGAATGGGTTGCCCAAGGAAGTGGTGAATGCTCCATCCCTGGCAGTGTTCAAGGCTAGGTTGGACAGAGCCTTGGACAACATGGTTTAGTGTGAGGTGTCCCTGCCCATGTCAGGGGGGTTGGAAGTAGATGATCTTAAGGTCCTTTCCAACCCTAACTATTCTGTGATTCTATGATTACAGCCTGTGCTTATCAGCTGCAGTCTCTTCTAGAGCCACACAGTCAAGAACAGGTGCTCTGTTCCTTGTGGCATCGTGAAACATGCTGCATGTAATTCATGTACTCTGTAGCAACTGCTGATATTATGAACTATATTAAAAACTAGGCAGGGGTCCTTGTCTTGAGGATTGGTTCCTAAAGCTTGTTTCTGACATACTGAGCACCAAACCCAAGATTCTACTGTAATACTTCTGGTTTGGAGGGCTGACATGCAAAGTATGTAAAAGACAACATAAAATTATGTATTTTAATCAAAGATTAAATGACTGCAGTATTTTTTTACTCTAGATTAACCTTTGATAACTGCAGCTAGCCTCCAGAATTAATTAGCATTAAATACTTGCATTGCTTTCTGAGGTAGTGGTCTAATAACTGTACAGTTGTAAGTAAGTGATGTACCTCATCAATTCTTGTATTTTGTGCAGAATAGGAGCAAACAAGATAACCAGTGAAGGAGGGAAGTGCCTTGCCCAGGCCATCCAGAAGAGCAAGACAATGTTTGAAATTGGGTAAGTTCAGTGCTAAGGAGCAGAGCTCAGGGCTTGGTCTTGGCAGTGCATCTGTAGGATTCTACTTTTAGTCTTACCTTCTCTCTTGCTATTCCTTCCCCACCAGTGGTGGCATTAGAACAAATCAGTGCAGAAGTATAGTCATGTTTTCCTCTCAGAGGGAGACGGAGAGCCGCTTTATTGTTCTCCAGTTCACTTAATGATTGTTTTGGGTTTTGTTTTTCCCCTGTTCTGACAGAACCTTAAAGGAGGGACAAACTAGCAAGAGGAGAGTATGTAAAGATAGCCACTTTCCTTATGGCAACACAGCTTTTCTAGAGATATTTGGTCATTTTTAAGTCTGGGTGGTTTTGTGACTATTGGTAATGTACCTAGTTATGGAGTGTCATTGTTACAATTGTCAAACCTTCTGCACCAAGTCCTCATAAAGCTGTGAGAGAATAAAATAGAAGTCCCATCGTCTTTCTCTCTAGTCCCTAACTGGAGACTGCTATTATTGGAGAGAGGTCTGAATGTGCTCAAATAAACCTTTAGTCCCTGACCACTTTCTCAGGAGTAGTGCTAGACTTTAGGGTTTAATTTATTTTTTAATCTATCCCCCCTGCCCCTGGCAACTCACAGTTTCTCCTTCCACTCTACAGGAGAACATTTCTTTCAGAATCAAATACTCGAAGGCATGGAATTAAAACCTTTTTGGCCATTGTGAATGTCACAAAAACACCTGAAATATGAAAATCAGATTTGAACAATCAGATTTTTGGCTTTTAATTTTGTTGTTCTACAACATTTCACGAGTGTAGTCAACAGCAGGCACACTTCCATTATCATATAGCTGGGCTGCTGTGCTGTACTTGCTGTAATTTCAGTGAAGGACTCCTGTTTTCTCCTGTGGAGGAAATGGTCACTCCAAATGGATTTAGGATAGCTTGGACAGTGATGTTTAAACAGATGTATTCAGCATTTACATAACAAACTGTCAAGGACAAGGAAATTCTGGGGAACTTACTGGAAGTGGATTTGTTTAGATACCACAAAGCTCAATTGATTTTAAAAGAGCTGCCAACTAATTACCCATCAAGCTGAGTGTGTCTCTGAGTCATCAAGCCATGATCCCTGTAAAAAACCCTCTTATTACCTCAGCAGAGGCGCTTTCAAACCTCATAATATAGGACGAATTTTCAAAGTGGTTGGTCTGCATAGAAAAGATTTTACCAGATACTGCTATTAAATGTTGACCAAATCTCTGCAGTTTTTACCACATTACTTTCCCTTAACCCTTTGTGTTACCAAGGATTGTTTTGCCATTGGAAATACTATTCCTTACAAATGTGTGGAAGAGCCCAGGGTCATACGGTCCCCGTGAGATTTTGATCTTTCTCTTGGCCACTGGCGAGAGAGGAGATACCATTTGGGTATAATGCTGAAGGAACTGTAACCATTTTGCCAGACTATTCTGAAGGAGGAGGGGAGCTTGAGAGGGGGAGGAAACGCTGAGCAGGGAAACTATAGGATTTAGGACTTGGTCTGTTTCTCATGGCAGCTCACTGTACAGGACCACAAGACTCCTTTACCCCATAACGGGGCTGCAGAGGGTTTGCCCAATGCAGGAAGGTGATCCCAAAAGCACTCCTCCTCCAGCAGGCTGTCTCCTAGAGCTGCTTCTGTGCTGTAGCCTTAGGGTACAGATGAGTCAGCAGAGGCTGGTGGTGTGTTGTGCAGGGAGTGCAACATGCCTGGCTCAGCCAGGAGGTACCTTCCAGGTTTCTCACAAGCCTGAAAGACTGTGAAGTAATCAGGGGGTAGCGGGGGGAAGAGAAAAGGGGAGAATGCAACACTAAGGGGCACTAGGGCAGCACACCTGATATCTCCTGGTTTCCTCTCTTCACCAGGATGTGGGGTAATCAAGTTGGAGATGAAGGAGCAAAGGCATTTGCAGAGGCCCTGAGGAACCACCCCAGGTTAACAAACGTGAGGTAAAGCACCAGCAGAGCCGGGCAGCTTGTTGTAGTGCTGGCTGTCCTATCGTGCTTTGAAGCAATGATTCTTCCCACCAAGCGTTAGCTTGGAATGCCATCTGGTATTGCAGCCTTCTCTGTGTAACCAACAGGCTCCTGGTGGAAGCAAGAGGCCAGATTGAATCAAAAAGCCCTGTGCAACCATTAAGCAAGTTAAAAATATTGAAGGGCTGGCATCCTTTCCTCTGTCTGCACCTCCTCCCCTCGTGCTGCACAGAGTTGCTGGCATTTGGGAAAGCACATTGTCAGTGGGTGCCATTTTGATCTGGGAGCTTTAGCAGAAGGATACACCAGCTGTCACAGAATCAGGATCCCAGTGAGCTCAGTGCTAACAGCTTCTGTTGTGAAGGTATAACAGTACTTTTACCAAAGTAATTTTTACGAGATATTGGGTAGGGACCGGGGCATTCTTCAATTCAAGCTCATCCTGTACTGCAGTAATGCTAAGACCCCACACATTCAGTGCTAATGAAATGTAGTTCTTACTGGAGTTCAGTGATTCATTTCTAACCAGCCTTCCGGAAGCCCCAGCATGGGTGAAGTTGGTAGCACAGCACAGGCAGAAGCCAGCAGTGTGAAAGAGCCCATCCCCCACCAGACTTTCAAGTGCTGGCTAGGGATTTAAAGAAGCATACTGAAGCGTCTGCTGCTGTTTTGGAGTCCATCCACACAGCTGGTTCATGGTGATCCTTTCAGTTTGTCTCCCAGTTCCACTGGCCTCCACTGCGAGGGAGCAGACAAGGCTCTTTGGTTTCCCCACAAGGTGGCACATGGCACTAGTTTCTTGGGGAGTTTTGGGATCTCTGGAGAGCTTATTGCTGCCATTTCGGATACACGGATTTTGGAGCTGGTGCCTTGCCTTCCTTTCTGTAACTGGAGAGTCGGGCTTAAAAAATTAAAAGATGAACAGGTGCAGTGACCTAGATATGTTTAAACTTAAAAGCTATCTGAAATAGCCATCTTCCCATAATTGCAGAATCCATCCAGACGCATCAGACTTGAAAGAAAACATTTTGAACCTGAACCAGAGCTGAGTGATTCTCAGACGGAAACAAATCTGCTGATGAATGTGTTTGCAAGAATAAGGAGGAGTAACTGCGCTGGCTAGACCTAGGTTTTGCTGGCACCTGTGCAGGGTGAATCCTCTGCTCTGCCATGTACTTGCACTCAGGTTCATTTCTTATCTTCCAGTGGTTAACCTTGCTTCATGACTTGAATTCATAGTTAGCACCAGTGGTAGCTTTATGAGAAGATTAAGGGAAGATAGTCCCTACTACATCAGTTTACTTCAGCATATTTGTCATTTTTAGGCTCAGCCATGATGGACTGAGAATATCTGATTTCAGCTGAAGCTAGGAGGGACTTGTGCTAACATATATTTGTGCCATTGCCCTACTTGATGTCCCTTTCTACCTTTTTTTGAGACGTTGCATTATTTTCAGGTTCTGACCTGGCTTTTGAGGGGGGGAAATGCTTTTTGAACTCTCAAAGCCTGGAGCATAATTTTAACTGGATGATTTTGCCAATGTCTATTCAAAGAATTAAGGGCAGACTAAGAAATGTTTGTGGTTTGTAATGGAAAGCATGCATTTACAAGCTAATCTCTCCCTGCACAACAGAAGGTTGTGTGTTTGGAAGAAAAATGAGGTATTCAGGTGTCTGAAGGACTTAAAGGACAATATGCTCAGTTTATACCAGGACTTGGGTTGACAAATCCATGTAAAAACCCATGTACTGCTAAGCACAAGTCTTTGTCCTTGTTAAAAGCCTCGACTCTCAAAACCACTGGGTGCAGCTCTGCTTTCAGTCCTGAGAGTACAGCTTGCTGACAGCAAGCCTTACAGCCTGTATGACAGACCTGCACTCAGGCCGCAGCCTGGGAACTGTTCTCACTTGTAACATTTGTAAGGACTTAGTAGTTTGCAAAGTATGTGAGCCTTTGAAACACCCAAATGCTGAACTATACAACTGGGAAATAGATCATCCAGGATATGCACTAGTATTTGGTAGTGGAAGGGCCAAGTGATGCTGTGTCTTACACATTTGTATCTTTATTTCACAGTCTTGCATTCAATGGCATCACGACAGAGGGAGGCAAAAGCATTGCTGAAGCTATGCAACACAACAACTCCGTGAAAATCTTCTGGTAATTGACAGTGTGGTCTGCTTCTCCTCCTCTTCTTTCTCCATAGAAAGCTGCAGCCTAATTTTATTTCCTTCAATCCCATTGCCTCCTCCTACTCTCCTCACCTCCTTCTCTCCCTCCCCTCATCTGCTATGCTTTCACTACCAGCAAACTGTAAGATGTATCCCTTTGGAAGAATGTGGACATGAGTAATGGAGCAGCAGTGCTTGTCCTCTAGGACACATTCCAATGTCCCAGTGTCATGCTTCACTCTGCTCCCTCCATCTCGCTTTCCCCATCTTCTCTCACTTCCATCATATGAAGTCAAGTTCTTTGTCCCCAGTTTTTGCACCTCTTCAGTGTTGTCTCTACCTCTCTGCATTTGTGCACTACACCTCATTCACCTTTTAGCCACTAGAACATCATTAGGATGTTGCTCTAAGAAATAAAGATCTGATACTCTTGTTTCTTTTACCTTCAGGGCTTCTCTTCAGTATCTCTTTGTGTCCAGACTTTAGAAATTGCTCAGGGCAAGAACAGCACACCCCCCTTTGGCTGTCTAAAGCTAAGTCACAGACAAGCTGGTAAAACAGGGGGCTGAAAAATAATGATAACATCCTAAGTGAACGTTTTATCTCCCATTTAGGTTGACTAAAAATGAGTTGGATGATGAGGCAGCAATCAGTTTTGCAGAGATGCTGAAGGTCAACAAGAAATTGGTGCATTTATGGTGAGTTACATTCCACAGAAGCACAGGCTCTTTGGCAGTCACTGCATTAAAGCTTCACCTTCCAAGTCTATGTAGGTCACAGTAAGCTTTCTGTGCATGGTCTGGATGCAGCTGACTGGTTGTAGACAGTTATAATGGAAAGTTAATAAAGCTGCTGTCTGGCGTTTTGAACCTGCTTTCATAGAGGCAAAAGTTGAAGCTGTTTGTGTGTCCTGGTAACTTTCAAACTGCTAATTGATTTCATCTTTCCTTTGGGGAACAGCACTGGCCTCAAACACAAAAGTTTCATAAAAAAACAAAACCAAGAAAAAAACCAAACAAAAGAAAAACCAAGCAGTGAGCTAGAATAGAATAACCTGATTATGATTCTTACTATTTATCATCATACTATGAAAGTAGCAAGCTCAACTCTTACTCTTCGACCAAGGACCTACATGACAGACAGTTCAATACATGTCCCATTTGCTTGATGTTTTCTTCTAGGGCTAGCACTTTCGCTTATGCAAGACACTCATCTATAAGAAGTCCCCAGAGATCCTTCCTAGCAATCCCAAAGAGACTAGTTAAACTTCTAAGAAAACACAGCATTGGCTGTTCTAGTACAGAAGTTCACAAGAATTTGTCCATGGATGGAGTTGGGCACATGTGGTCTGTGAAACAAACGGCCATCCATTCATTCCAAGTGATCAAGAGAGCATAATAAATGGAGTCTGTTTACAAGCTGTACACAGACTTTGCTAACTGCACTCTAGCATTCCCTGTATTAACTCTCGTTCTCACTCCTTAGGAAGCCTGATGGTTGTCAGAGGTGCCAAGTACTTGTAGCCTCTTCTGAAACCAGTAGAAGCTCTGCTGCCCATCACCCTGAAAATAAAAAGTGGTGGGGAGAGCTTGATTTGTTTGTGCAGAGCTGCAGATACATTTCACTGAGCAGTTTGGTTTGAATTAATATTAAAACTTTCCCCATCCAAAGAAGGCCTAGTAATCTTAGATATGTGCCTTTACCATGGCTTGGGGTTTCTGCCAGTAGACAAATTTATATCCTACTTTATTGGTTATACCAATGGATACCTCCAAAAGGTAGTGACCTATATAGATAGTTGGACTTGAGGCACGATTAGAGGTAGCTGAAAGCATCTACTGGATCCCTTTGCATTTTGATTAATTTACCAAATGCAGAAAGTCCTTTAATGGGAATGCCTCCCTGATTCCTTCCTTCTCTCCCCACTAAGAGATTGTTCAATTCATTCCAATTTTCTTGAATCCTGTGGGATTCATGCAGCCAGTCACATGGAGAGGTACAGCTACAGGGGACACCATGGCAGTCTGAAAGGTAAGTATTGACTTGGGCTAGGGGGATGAGTATTTTTATACTCATGCAGATGAGAGGGCTTTGTTAATTTTTAGCTAGGGGGATGGTCTGCAGTCTGCAGAGTAAGAGTTACCTACTGCTTCCATCAACTGTGCAACTTGAGAGCCGTCTTGTATCATGTTTTTCCCTCCGCTCAGATAAGACATATGTTGTAGCTGCTAAGGTGGCTTCACTGGGACTTGCACCTACTCGTACCAGGGTCAAATTCAGTGCCTTATTTTTTCAGAGATCTTGCTGGTCTGATAAACAAGACAGGAGGATTTGGCAACCTGCAGATCATAACTGCTAAATCACTGTGCGTACACAGGTTCTGTACCCAGAATTTTTTGTACATCACTTATGTCTCGCAGCATTCTTAATAAGAAACCAGAGCTAAGAGGTTTGTGTGTCTCAGAGAGTCCAAATATCACAGTCCTATACCAGCAGTAAATGGTTCTTAGCAGAAATTTGTCAGCTATGTAATTAATCTCAGTATTTCTGGAATGCAACCACAAGCAAGATAAAAAGGAAGAGACTAATATCCTGAGCTCTGTTTCTGAAAGTGCATGTGGGGTGTTCGACCAACACTGTGTGCCATCCTCACAGGCAGGAATCACAGCCATCATCGTGTGGCAAACAGGCAGCTCTGCTCCTTGACGTCAAGCTGAGCGTAGGTTGTGCATGTGCAGTAAATTAGTTTGTGTGTTATTTGACATGAAGTGCTTTCTTTTTAGGCTTATCCAGAATCAGATTACAGCCAAAGGAGTGAAGTACCTCAGTGAAGCTCTCAAGGAGAACACAGCTATTAAAGAAGTCTGGTAAAGATCCCTTCCTCAAAGGCTCACTTTGTAAACTTTCTCTTTAAAACACTTCTGGCATTGCTTCTTTCCAGCCTAAAAAATTCAGAGCAAAGTTTATGTGAGGCAGGGGCTGTAGTTCCAGCAGTGGGTTTCAAATAGGTAAAAAGCCTCTGTCATTGAAACACTTCCCCGTGTTTTACGAATGTCATGCAGTTTGGTGAGTTCACATCTGTCTGTACCACTGATTGGCAGAATGTGCGTGTTTGCAGAATTTGGGCCTAAATTCATAGACCGAGTCTTGCTTGTCCTGATTTATTTTTAAACGTTGGAACATGTTCATGCTTTTCAGAAGCTAAATCCCAACAAGCAGGAGATGGTTCCGTTTAATTAGCATTGCTAACGTTGTTCATGGAATTTGTGCTTGGATTTTCTTTGGGCAGTGCTAAGCTACAAGAAGATTAACTTTTCGTAACATTTGCTTGTAGATTAGGTGGGCATCACGGAGTCACGCATGTGCACTGTCAGGCACAAAGCCAAATCCCACATTCCTTCCCTCACCTCAGGGAGCTCAGAAGTCAATAAGAGAATGCTGGGTTTAGCACCACTGCTTTATTGTTGAACATGAAATTTATTTTTAAATATATATATTTGTTTTAGTGAAAGGACACTGAATTCTTGCTTAGGAAGACGATGACTCACTATCTGACTAGTGGGTTCCCTGGGGATGTGGAAGAGATGCTTTTTTCAAAGGCCACTGTCAGCTTTCGTTTACAGAAGAGGCATCAAGTTCCACTTGAAACGTTCTGAATCTTCAGACTGAAATCTGCCTCTTGATTCTTGCCTGAATTTTCAGAGGTGTTCATTAACCCCAAGAATTTCCTCAGTCTAAATGGCTTAATAGATTTCAGCTCTTACTCAGGCTGCTTATTTTCAGGGGTGTAAATATCAGTGTGGATTATGATGCCAGACTTGAAAATTTTGCCGTAAATCTTTTCACATTAATAATGCCTGAGTACTTAAGAGTTTTCGAGCCATATTGTTATGGAAGACACAGAATGCTCTGAAGACTATTTCAGTTTCTTTAAACTAGCCCACTGCATGGTAAGAACCTTTGTCAGCTATCAGCTTGCTAAAATGCAAACAGCTGAGTATCTACCACTGCTTCAGTTTTATTTCTGAAGATGATGTTCCTCATACATGCAGTGGGAACAGCAGAGCTGTTCCTGCTGGTCTGAGGCCAGTTCCCAGCTGTGTGCCCACAAGAAGCATGCAGCTCATCTGGCCTTGCAAAGCTGCGATCTCTGCTCCAAAGCCTTGGAAAAATGCATATATTGAAATAGATGGGCAACAGTCACTACCTTACTCTCACATCCCTTTTATTTTTCCCCTCCAGTTTGAATGGGAACCTGATAAGCCAAGAAGAGGCCAAAGCTTTTGAAGATGAAGAACGGATCATTTGCTTTTGATTGAGGACTTTCCCATGTTGACAAGCTTTGTGTTACAAAGGTTACTCCTGCGTTTGGGCTGCAGAGTTTATAAAGGCATAAATCTGCAGTGCTCATGGCAGGAGAGAGATACACGATTAGCTGCCTTTTTATGAACGTGCTGCACTCCCTCAGCTCCATCCTTTATCCTGCCTGTTAATCCTTTTGGTGAGTGGGAAGCTGCTGGGTAAATATTAATGTCTGTATGGTGCTTTGAAGGTGAAATGCAAAGTGTTACCAGATCAAATCCACTGGCAGGTGTATGCATTTTGATAACTGAGATTTAGATTTATTCTGTACACTGATGTAAATATTCCCTAACTTATATAGATAAATATACACACACGCATATATATATATATGCAAAAAAGGGGAGAAGATGCACAAACTCCATGAGCTCACAGTATTACCTGCTGCAAAACTGAAAATGAACAGCTTTACTGGAAACATAATCCATCCATAATAGTTGAATGGTATCAATGTTTTAACATGAATACCTTCTCCTGCCTAGAAATTAGGCCCATATTTCCCCACTGACCTCAGGCAGCATTGTAGACACTGCTTATTTTGGGGGAAGAAATTGATACATCAGGCTCAGATTACTTTCAGTAGTCTTTTCTTTTTCCATACTGAAGCTAATAGGTTTTCTTTTATACAACCAGAAGTCCTTATTGCCATGGCTGTAAAAACATAAACCTGGCAGTAAAACACTCCTGCTGAACGCTTCCTGAGGACTGCATAGAAACTGCTACCTCCTGTTTTCCACAGTGTTTGTTCTGGGGAGGGGGTTTGGAATCAAATTAATTAGCAGGCTGTTCGTTGCCTTGGCTCTGGGCCTAGACACCATGCTGGTGGGCAATACACCAATATTAAGTTGCCTAGCTTCAGGGGGGAGGAAGGATGATTGAAAATCAATTGTGTCAAGTAGAAATCCCTCCTCTTAGCAACATGTAAGCACAGAGAAGGAGTGAGATTTGCTTGGAAAGCTTTTATTCTGTGCTTGAACGAGTGGAAAATGCAAGACAAAGGACAGGTAGCAATGATAAGGACCAGCAAGAAAACATTATCCCCCCCCTCAAAATAATTAGTGTTTAGAGAGTGTAACTTTAGATGCCCGTAAAAGAAACCAGTTTGCAAAGAGTGGTGTATTTGATTATTTTTGCGTAAATTAGTCATGCTTTATAAAGGATAATGAAGTTCTACCCCACAGGGTGTACAAGGAGCCTAAGCTGGAAAAGCATGAGCCATTTTCCTTCCTCCTCCCATGTTACCACCCCCCAAAACTTTGAGAAACAGTTCTCCAGTTGCTGACTAATGCACAAAACCTTGGTAGGCTGGAAGAAGAATCTCCAGTTAAAATGCCACACTAAAGAGCCCTCACCCTCCCATCTCCCACATCTGCCCCATAAAGCAAAACATGAATAAAGGCTTGCTTTGCGGGTCAGAGTGCCTCCAGTTCCTGTGTGGCAGCAGACCTTTCCCAGTCCCCAATTCTCTCCCTTCAGCTCCGTAATACATTTTGAAATACTCATAAAGCTTTTCAGAAAACCTGCAGTTTACAAGAACAGAAGACCAACTTACTGTTCATCCCTTTTCAGTGGCTTTTCCTCCTTGTCCATGGTATCAGCACCGGTGTTTTGCAGGAAGATAGATAAGGCTTTTAGACCATGCCAGAGGACAGTCAGCTAACCTGAACCATTTCTGCGCCTGGGCCATTTATTTACCAAGCAAAAGGGCACATGGTTACAGATGAGCTGGATTCCAGCTGCAAAATCATCTGCCAAAGCAAGGCTTTTACAGACTCCTCAGCAACCCTAACAAGTCAGACACCCATGACACAAAATGTTCCTGTTCTGCCAGGCTGCCTTTACAGAGAGAGGCGACACTGGTGTGGGAAGGACCTTCACTGGAACTGTCAGTTGCCTGTGTTGATGGGCAGTTTGCTCTAATCACTGAATTATTTGCTCAGTTTCCAGGTAGAAAAATGTAGTTTAAAACTCCAACTCTTGCCCTCACTTTACTGATAGACTAAAGCAGCACAGTGTCTCTGACAGCTGCTTCCATGCTTCCAAGCACAGACGCTTCTGCCCCTTATTTTGGTTTAGAACAGCCTTTGGAGCTATTGGTGGCACAACCACCTCAACCCTGTTGCAAATCCTGTTATGTGCCTGGCTGTTACAAGCTGGGTATCCAGGGCAGTGTTTGTGGACAAGAGCATCTACATAGCTGCAGCAGCTAAACACAGCCTCACTCAGAGCAAGTGGTGGCAGTAGATTCAGCCCAGCTCCACATGAGACAGGGTTTGGCGCTGTTCATGGTGTTAGTGACTGTGCCAATTGCAGCCACTCATTTCAGAGGTGATTTGGGTCTGTGAACACAGCTGCGTCTGGCACTGACAAGACTGAGGGGTTTCACAGTGCTCCCAGCTCAGCCAGGGCAGAGGGTGCTTCATGCAGCACATCACAGCCTCGGAAATCACAGTGGGGGAGCAGCTGGAGCTTCCTTGTCTATTGGTACACCTTGTCTATTGGCACACCTTGTCTATTGGCACACCTTGTCTATTGGCACAGCGTTTGGGGCCGCAGTTCATTCTTCCTAGTCTTACCAGACCATTTCTAGAGCACATCGGAGCAGCACATCTGCAGTGAGAGCCTTGTTTACTCAGAGACAACTGTCTTTTTTAATACTTGTCATTTGCTGAGACCTCCTCTGTACACAGCGTTGTTTTTTCCATTTGTCCAGTGTAATAGTAAAGAGCTTTTTAAAGAACTGACCAGACTGCCTGTGAGTGATGCTTTGCTGAAGCCCCGTCAAGCAGACACTTAGCTAAATCAAGACAGGACAATGACAGCCTGACTAATTCTGGCTGCAGATGAGAGAGAGAGGAGCTGCCACTGTTCAGGAGGGACCTTTCCAGCAGTGGGTGCCAGCCCAGTTAGGGGCAGCGAGGAAAACACTCTACTTACCTTCTTCCCACACGCTTAGGGACACGCTGCTGCCACGCTGACTGCAGGAGCTCTCTGCATTTCCATCCACTGCTGGGTGCAAAGCCTTGCTGGCTTGAGGTGCAACACTTGCATTTGATTGGTGCAAGCTCTGTGCACTTACTGGTGCCACACAATGCAGTGGCCCTGGAGACAGCCCAGCCTTGCAGGCCAGGAGATTCAGACCTCGTGGCCTGGAGCAAATAAAGCTGTCAAGTTTTCACACTCCTGTAACTTGCCAGACTCCCTAATCCTGAGTTTAGCTGATGATAATCCTGGCCTGGGTGACATGTGAGGAGGAAAACTGCTCCCTTTAGGAGTCACCCAGGTCTGCTGAGGCAGGGAACAGGTGAGGAGACCCCGAGGAGACCCCACTGCTGCATGGGGGAACATGGTCCCATGGTGGTTGCTCTCCTTGGTGACAAAGCCTGCTCAAGCTCAGAGGTTTGGTGGTTTCCGTCTTAAAGAAAGCAACTAGGATGGGAAGGGGGAGGGATGTCTTTGTTAAAATTCAAATGTGTGTTCAAACAAAGCAATCTGTAACCAGGGTGCAAACAAAATGCAGGGCAGGACAAAAACATGGCTCGAGATAACAGAGCAGATCAGGAGAGGCACCGAGCACCTGCAGCTTCCACCGAGCTCAGCTGAGGACTTGTCCCCGTGCTTTTAGTACCTGCCTCCTCTACGCTCGCGCCTTTATGAGCAGTGACTCATCTTGCATCAGCTGAGGATGGGCTCTGAGCAATTATTTATTTATGTCGAACCCTCCTCCCTGCCCCCACATGTCCCTGATCTCATCCCCTTGCAAAACAGATGCTGCATTAAATGAGGGCTAGAGAACGCCATCTCTCTTGGCTGTTGCTAAGGCTCCTTGTTGTCCAGTGGCCGGCTGGTGAGGAGACGGCTGTGCAGCACCTCGTAAGCAGTGTCCTCTGGGGCCTTGTTTGGCTTTTGGACATGGGCACCCCTCCACCTGCAGGGTGGAATGGAGCTGGGAACCTGCTCAGCTATACAGACACATCGGGGGATGCTTACAGAGAGCAGCAGGCTCCAGGCTGCACCTCCAGGCACTGACAGTGCTTGGGTCTTGTAGCCTCAAGAAAGACAATGAGACCTTCCAGCACAGGCATTCAAAAGCCAGTGATAAAACACCCCTGTTTAGCTCCAGCTGCTGCAGGGGACTCTCCTCTCCTTCCCTGCTCTCTTTGCTGCAGGCTCTGTGTTTTGCTCCTTTCCTGCTAATAGCAATGCAGCATCCACAAGCCAACATGGACCACTGGCTGTACCAAGCAACAGCCTGCGGTAGCAGGGCCGAAGGCACACTCACGTGCAGCATCACCATCCTGCGCTGACAGCCACCAGGAACAGCCTGGGGCAGGCACTGTTGGCTAGTTCACAGGCAAGAACTAGACAGGACAAGCACCTCAGGGCAGTAGCAGCATGTCCTGTGTCCCAGCCACAGGCAGGAGGGCAGGACAGGATACCAACAGATGCGACTATAAATTGCACACATGAAATCCTGTACCTACCGAACTGGAATGATTTCCAGCAGATCTTCATGATGCAAAGCCAAACGTGGCTCTAACTAGTTATCAATTGCTTCCATAATATGGCTCAAGACTGAGGAGAAAAACACGGGAATTACTGGCAGTGAAGGAATTAAGGCTTCCCAGAAGGCAACCAGGAAGGGGGGTGGAAGTTACACTAGCAAGAGATATGAACACGTTCCTTAGTAATTGCATCCAACTGTCTCTCGGTGCAGACTTGAATAACTCATGCATTAAAATTATCATCTCCTACAGAGAAAGCTGTGAGGGTCGTGACTGTCACCGAGCTTCAGCAACGGGCTCAGCTACCCTCAGCTACACCATAACGCTTCTCCCAAAAGTGGAGCAAGGATGGACAGACACCCAGTCTCAGAATAACCTGTGCCATAAATCCTTCCATCCCATTCCACCAGCAGCTATTCCCAGCCTGGCTAGGAGAAGCAGATGGTTGGGTTGACATGCAATGTACCAACATAAGGAACATTTCCTGCCTGGAGAATGAACTTCTTTCATTTTCCCACCTGCACTCCACATAACCCTTGTGAACTGGCACTTTGGCTTTGCTCAGAGCACCCACAGCTCCACTCCCAGCTAGTGTAGGGGAAGTAAAATCACCCCCTCTTTCCCCCCAAGCAGACTTACACCATACACCATCCAACACCTCTGTGACCTCAGTAGCACATGGCGTCTGCGCTCCCATTCCTACCTCACTTACTTTTAGCCCCTTGGTGGCTGTGGGCAGAGATTCCCCCCCCCAGCAACACATCCTTGCAGGAGCCTGTTGCAGTAGCCTCCTCCCAACTGTTTAGGGACAGACAAGAGAGTGTTAGTAGGAAATCCATGTGCTGCCTAGCCATGTAGGGAGCCAGCTTTAAAGAGGAAACTGAAGTGTTTTGGGAGGAAGCTGGAGTGGTATTGGGGATAGAGGAAACAGAGCAATGTATTAAGCCAGCTTGGTGCCTTGCTGGACCTTCCCAGGCCCTGGGTGATGAGAAAGGGCTGTTTGACACCCTCTTCCCCTCCCTGTGTTTCCCATTTTAAACCACCCATGAGTTTCCGACCTCCAGGCCTGGCAGCTCTAACTGATGCTCACCTCAAAGGCCATCTTGTCTGCTCAAGACCATGAGAGGACATCAACCAGAAACACCTGTCCTCCAGCCACCTTGGCAGAACAGCAGCTACATCAGCTCTGCTCTGCCCAGGCCAGCCAGGTAAAAGCCTGGTGGCACAGAGCCACCAGATGCACGGATACATAGATCCAGATTTGCCAGATACGAGAGCGAAGCGGGCTCTGAGCAGAGCTGGAGGCTGGCCCAGAGGGTCTGCACTCTGACCTGTAGGACTGCAAAGAGGCACATACCGACCTGCTTTTCCATGTACACACCAGGCATTGCTCTCCCCTCCTCTGCTTCAGCGTTGTCTGCAGCACAGACATAAAGCAGCTCTGCCTCACAGTGATGCCCTTCTCACTAAAAACATAAATCAGCTGGAAGTGTGAAGAAAACTGTGCTTCAAAAGATTTATTACATATATTTGTACATATTTTACATGAATGGAATGTTAAACATACAACCTAGAAATCAATAAAAAAATATTTTTGTTCATGATTATATACTGGCAAACCACTGAAAAGAGTACCTTGGAACAACTAAAGTCAACTTGCAATCATACTGTGCAATTAAAAAAACAAAAACAGAACAACAGAAAAACCCCAAACTGAATATGTTTTACATTAGACATTGCAGATTACATTCTGATTTCTGGTAATGAAGGAAGACATCTTGTCCATTACTGCTGCACGTCTAGGTGGCATTCCAGAAGCTAGCATGGAGTTCCCTCTAACTTCTTGTGGGCAAGGTGAGCTCTGTGGGAAGAGGCATAAAGGGGAATATACACTCTGCTCCCTACCAGCAGGTACCTGCCAAGGGGTAGAAAGAGCCGGAATGGAATTCCCAATCAAGTGATAAGGATAATGCTGGATCACCACCCATTCAGTGTGATGCTGCAGCTTGTAAAATTAAGTAGTTCCTTAAAACATCCCCTCTACAGCTGAGCCACCTCCCTTCTTTCTTGAAAGTTATACTGCTTTGGCAATATCAGCCAAGAGAGAGTTCCTGACTGTACAATAACAAATACTTCAGCTTCATCTTAATAAATACAGGAAGAGCACAGAACCATGCTTCGATGCCTCTTCTGTTAGCATTTCACATCTTGACAGCGTGTGACCTGTCATGTTGAGAAGTGTTTACTATTAAACATAACAAATTAGCAACGAAAGGGGCAGATGTGAGGGAAAACAAGATGAACAGGATTCAGCAACAGATTATGTTCTTGCAACGTCGGGTTACTTATACTTGAAACTCTGCCAGAATCAAGCAAATCCTACTTACCATTGCAAAATCTTTGCCAAAGCACACCCAAGGGCAAAAGTCTCTCAAACAAACAAACATGGATTAAAAGTTGCCAGAAGGATCAGCTAGCAGGCTTGCTGCCTTCCACTTCTTGTACAGTGGCAACTTACTACATCAAAGACACAACCAAGTCCAGCCTTTTTCAGATGCAGGATATTCCTGCAGTGGTTTACCTGAGCGAGTCATCAGAAACCAATAATGCCCCACAGTGAGGTCGTTTTACAGTTTATCCCATCGTCAGCTCTGATGGACTTAACTGAGAAATCACTTTTCAGAACGCGATGCAGCAGCTTGGGAAGCCAGCGAACTGTGTGGTAAGATAACTGAATGCAACTTGGGACAACTGCAGAGTGAGGACTGGGGATTTTTTTTAACCACTGGCTAAAACATCTTCAACCTGATATTAGAAGCAGGTTGATTTATATGGAGAAATGTAAGTTCTACATTCAGGAAACAAATCCTGGACATAGTTCTGTTGTGAATTTCTCACGCAGAGCATTTTGAATGACAAGAAGTTAAGTGGTACAAGCTGATGATACTGCTGCAGGAAAACACACGTTTGGCTCAGTTGTAGCGAACCCATAACAAGCCCTCTTCTTCCAGCTACAACCTCTTACATTACTTTTGCTGATGGCAATGCAAAGCCTGTCCAAAGATCGAAGGAATATGGCCTAAAATGTATCGTGACCTCAGCTAGGAAGAGGAAAAGAAATAGATACTGAAGAGAGTTTTAGGCTTGGAAGGGTGGAAGGTGAATCATAAAATATAGCACTCATCAAAAAATGAGATAATCCTCCACTGGCAAAGGTGAGGTGGAAAGTCCCATAGTAGCAGTGCTGCACCCCCAGGTATATGGTAGTCTCTTGGCAGGAAACTCCCACTGTACAGCAAAATTAGCAGGTACAAAACAGCAGTAGCAAATGTGCACACAAATATTCTCTTTCAATATGGGAAAGCAGCTAAAATTCACAGAAATTCAGAGAGATCATGGCCTGTAGTAAAAATAATGTATGCTTTGTTGCTGTTTATGCAGAGATAGTAACATTCAAGTGATGAGTTCCCTGCTTTTGGTAGAACGCATAAGAAATGGAGCGAGTTTCTGAAGCCCTCACATAGAAAAGGCAGCATACTAAAAGCATCCATAAGCACATTTTATGTGCTAGACATTATCCATCCAGAAACACCAAAGATCCACATTTCTGAATAAAAATTACCTTTCCCACATTTGCTGAGGTTTTAGTCTTTGGGAGGGTGTCAGTTTTACTAGTTCTCCAGCCTTTTAGCAAAGACTTAATTAAAAGGCCAATGCCCCTAACATAAAGAACTAGGATAAATGTATAAACTTAAGATTAGGTCGTAATACCCCCTTTACATCATAAAAGGGAAAAAAAGAGGTCACTAGTATCCACCCACATCTTTGTGCATCACCTACACATTTCCCATTTCAAAATACTGCAGTACACCTACCCTTGAATATGAAAGTAAAATTGATTACAAATAAGACCATCTGGTTTAGGCTTTATTCTTCCCACAAATTGCAGTGTGCTTTGCATTTTTGCTTTTATGTCTCCCATACGAACATACACGTTGAAAGAAAATTAGCTACCTCCTTTAAAAAGCAAGTGTTGGCATAAATATACTGATTTATTAGGAGAGAAAGGACAGTGCGTGCCCTGTGGGGACAGTGGCATGGCTCTCTTGGTGTTGTATGGGATATGATTATATACAATCCAACTCATAGCTACCTCCACTATGAACTTCAAAACACAAGTTGCTACTCAAGATATATGGGTATGTTACAAGTTCAGAAACATCTCACATTTCAAGACAGTGTTGAGTCTACTCTTCCCCTCCTGGCAAGCAGCATGTTAATGGCAGACCTGAGTATGGGAATTACTTCACACCCTTACATACTTAGGGAAGATACAGGCCAGATGACAGGAAATACACTGAAACAGCACAGAATTGGCAACCTCAAGATATTTACAGGCAAAGAAGTGTATCGCTCCGTAATTTAAGTTATTGCTTCTTGTGGACAAGTGTGGTATTCCTTGATCGAGACACGGGACTTGTTCAGTGTTGATTTTCTCCTTCTGAAGCACAATGACTCAGAACCACTGAGGTGAGGATGCTTTTAAAACAAAGGTGTTGCCTATGACTAGAGCTATGCCTGCATCATGGTCATCATCAACTGACCAACACAGCTGGTGAAACAAAGTTTATGTAGGTGAGTTTCTGCAAGCGTTTTCAAACACAAGCATCGCCCTCATGCTGTCAGGGTCATTCTAGGCTTGGTCTATACTACAGGTTTTAACACAAGAAAATCTCCCATAGCCTTCCAGAAGAAATTTATGGATACCAAGAGTGCCAAACTAGGATCTAGGCCTGACCTTGTATCAGTTCCTCAAATAATCCAAGGTACTGCTGCTCTGCTGTGCTCACGGAAGCAGCAACAGACACTTGCCTGCAAAACCACTGTGATTGCTAGTGGCGTGCTTTTCAAACACTGGTCCTAAATGTAGTACAGCAGCGATAACTGCTGGGTCTTTAAACCAGTCACTTGCATCTGAATACAGAAAATTAAGGTTTTTGAAACAAGCTCAAATAGTAAATGAACTAGAAATATGAACGATTAAAACTGAGCTTAAGTTGTAAACAGATTTATATTATTTACCTACTTAAACCCTAAGCCAAAGGCTATCTATGACCTTGGAGCACAGGACACCAAAACAATTACCTACGCCCTTTACATTATTATAGGTGAGTTTCTGTAGGCATGAAGCTAACAGCAAACATTAAACCAATGCAAATGCAAAAGCTTTACTTTCAGAAGATAGCAGGAATTTAAAACAGTGGAAAAGTGGGCCTGCAGGCAACACCACTATGGGAGTATTACAGGTGCTGTAATTCCTCATCCTCTCCCTCCCCCCCATGACAATACAAGGCAACACAAATATTCTTGTCTAAAAAGGAATCTGTACAGGGAATGACTGTACATTTGATGTGACTACAGAATTCAAAGTGTGACAAAATGATTCTGCTCCCACTGAAAAAAAGAATATAACAGGGGCCCGTAGCTACAGGTTCAGCTGAAACCAGTGATGCAAGCCCAAAATGTAGAAACTGCACTGGCAATTATGACAATTATCTAGTTTGGACTCTTTTAGATTTGCAGCATAACAAAGGCATTTCACAGAACAACATTCAGAAGAAAATGTTATCCAGGCAAGAACTGCTCTGGATAACAAGATTGCTCTATCTGCAACATAGAGTTCAGTAACGTGCACTGCACTTGTTCTCCAGATAGCAGCAGTTGCTCCTGTTCTTTGTCCTTTTTGATATAAATCACAGTAGCAACAGAGAGAAATATGTACTTAAACAAAAAAAAAAAAAAAAAAGAGCAGAATTATTTATGTACAGGAAAAAGTGTTTGAAGTGTGTGCAATTTATTTTAACTATTGAAACTCACTAAAATGCTGTCGCTAATAAATATTCATAAACTTTTCCCTGTGCTGTGAAATTAAGAAACTACTATGTTTAATTCTAGATATAAAAAGTATACTTCTAAGCCCTGACAGCTGTTCCAGTTTATTGTCTTTTTTGAACTGTGATACTTTATGGGAACTAATACTTATCCACAGCTTTACTTGGTGTACCCTCCCCCGAGACATCTTGTGTTTTACGGAGCCCTGGTTTGTACCAATATAATACAGTAAAATAATAATAAATTAAACAAACGCAGGTACATTAAAAAAACAAAATGAAACAAGAAACAAACCACACTGTCAAATGCTGTTCTCCACATGAAGAGACCAAGGACTTACATGCAAAGTACTACAGATCCTGTCACCAAAAAAACCCACATTCAAACAAAGAAAGAGAATCTTGCGCGTTTTAAAACTGAAAAACAAATCCCACCTCGATGTTATCTCACCCATGCCTATAGAAACCTCTTGCTGTGCCCGCATTTGCAGTTATTCATTTACACATCAGGAGGCAGCCTGGAGATGATAGTAGTACAACAAAATAATTACCTGAAACATTGTTAAAAAAATACCCGTTAAACAAATTACCTTGAACTGGCAGCACTTAAAACTGGTTAATTCTTCTTTTTTCCCTAGTTAAAAAAAAGTTGCATAGCTGTAAGGTTTTGCTTTGCTGCAATTTTTTTTTTGTTGTTGTTGTTTTTACTCACAAGCAGTAAAAGAGAAGTTTTAGTTATTTAAATAGCAACACAATGTGCAGATTTCAACAATCCCTATAGCTGGATCAATAGAAATTAGTTGCCTGTCTTGGTTTTACTCTTTGGACTGCATTGTGACCAACATTTAGTTACAAAATTCTGAAATACAGTATTCCTATGCAGAGAAGTTTATGTTTTCTGTTCTTGAAAAAAGTGAGGAACACAGAACAGGGTGTGAATTCAGTAAATTAAGGTCACACTGTTAGATTCTATTTAGTTTGCCATTTTACTGTTCTTCAGCCAACAAGAAGGTGAAAACATTCCCACTCAAAACCGGGGCCATCTTCCTGCAAGGGTTTCAGATAGCACATATCGAACATCTCCACTTCCACTTGAGGCACATGTCCAATAACCCGCTTCTTCACAGAACCAGAAGTGAGGCTGAAATTAGGAACTTTGGCCTTCAATACAAAATAGCGTCAGTAACGTCTGTGGGGAGTCGATTGTTACAGAATGTGCAGCATTTTCAAAATCCCTGTGTGTCTTTTGCGTGAGTGTTTGGTATACTGAGCACTACTGGCAAGTAACCAGTTTCTGCAATGCTTTTTCCATGTCACTGTCCATCTTTGCCTTTTTCAGCCACAAAGAACTGTGAGTCTCAAGCCAGGCATGCTGTGTTCAGCAAAGGAACCTCACACCTCCTGTGTTTTCTTATCAGTGGAAGCAGCTGTTGAAAAAGCAGAAGACAAAGTACCATCATTTTGGCTATTTCAGTATATAACACACTCAAACAGCACAGGCACAACCACTGTGTGTTTTCCTTTCCCTTTTCCCTAAGCCTCCAGTTATCAGCATCTCTGCTGTGAAAAGCAAATAGAATTTAACATGACGCTCACCCATGAGCATGAACACGAATGTGTTCAAAACCATCATGTGGGCTTCTTCCACAGTTCAATTGTTGGGGGCAATACAAGAAACGTGTTTGTTTATTAATTTTGGATAACACTGCCCTGAGGTTAAAACAATTATCCCTGTGGCAGAATACTTGCCTTCAGGTTTTCTCTGCTACCCCTGCAACAAGGATAGCACTGCAGTGTGACCTGCAACGCAGACTCATGAAGCAAGATCAAACCAATGTACAAATAAATACCAATGATGAACTCTTCAGATTATTATTTTTCTTTTAATTTCCATCAGAACAACAAAACTAAACCCTAAGCTACTGTTTCTCTAAGAATTCTCTAAGACTGTTGCTGTGTTTTGCAATGCTCAGGGGCAATAGTTTAATGGAAGATAATGTTTTCAAACTAGTCGACTAAAAGAATAAACCTATCCTTTAAACCTTTGACACTGATTGCAGATCTGCAATCATTAACACAACATAAGGCATAAGATAGAAAAAGGTGAACCTCTGTGAGATGGGATGGATAGAAATATGTTCACATTTTTTTATTTATTTCTCCATTTTAAACATTCTGGAATGCATTAACATGAAAGTAGTTTTGAAGATACCTAGTTTCAACTTTTTCATACAATTCCAAAAGCTTCCTGTTAGAAATAAATGCCAGTACTCATGGAACAAGCCAAAATTACACAATTATATTATTTTGATTTTATTTCCATGGAAAAAATACTCCTTAAAAGTTAATGCTAAAGCTTATTGGCACAGACGTGCCACTTTCCAGTACTAAAACTGGAATACACCATTTCAGACCATGCCATATAAGGATGCAGAAACCTTTTACATATTGCAATACACGTCAATACTTGCTGATTAATATTGCAGTTCCGAGACACAGTAGCACATTCACAAATTAAAAACACCAGCATAAAGAGTGATTTCAGATAATCAAGATATTTATTGTTAAAATGTACACGTCTAAAAATAAATATTACCTAAAAACATGAATCTTGTCTTAATCTGATGGATGCTCAGGGCAAGATCTATTTACTTCAAACCATTCATCTATGCAGCTGTTGGATACAAGACAAAAATGAAAACAACTGACATTAATATCTTAGTAACATTCAGCAGTCAGATATGAATATAAATTGGTTTCTCAATTTCAATGACTAGAAAGATTGTATATTATACAAATAAGTATATGTATATACACGCATCATTGGAAAATTTAATAACCCCAAACCACAGTAACATTCGGATATTAAACACTGTTGAAAAACTGAATTTCCTAAGTGTTAAAATTTCTAAGGAAGCATTTTACAAGTTACTATCCAGCTTTTACACACAGGTTACTTCACTACTATCACTATCATCTTGCTTATTCATTGACATTTTACTTCCTGTAGTTACAGACACAGACGCTTGTGAAAACAGATACGACACAGGTTTAAAAGGCGTCCCCTCCTCTTCCCTCCCAAGTCTATTAGCACTTGACAAAACTGAAGTACACACAACTTAGGCCCCCTACCCATGATGTATACTCCTTCCCCATACAGGTGAGTTTGCCTAATTTTTCCTGTGGGCTTTTCATGCAAGCGTAAGACAACAACAGCAGGGAAACTGACTGCAAATACATTGGTGGGAACACAGAAAGACACCATTTTAAAAACATCTTTAGGGTTGCTGTTGTTTCTTTGCTGTTTGTTTGGTTTGAAATGTAAAAAGCAACTAAATCTTAGTGCTCCTTTAAGCAACCCTTAGAGGAGTTACCCAATAAATGCAGCCTTCTGGAATTTTATATGCATCCTGAGAAATACTTGCCCTTTATGATATATGCAGAGGCAAGGCAGCCGTGCTATAGTATCTCCTTGCTGCAGGTCTTCCAGGCATATTGCACACTCCCCAGCATCTTTACTCAGCACATCCTCTAAGGAAAGAGCACAAAGTTAAATGGTTAAAAAGCAGACAAGCAGACTACTACAAGCAAAATATTCTTTATTCAGAACATCAAGAACAGTTACAGAGGATATTTCTTGTCCTGCAGAAAGCCCTGCCAAGGTAAGGATAAGTCACACACCAGCTGAGTATTCCTGATGGGAGACCTCTTAGCAGCTCAACTTAAAATATGGTTATGATTCAGTTTCTTGCCTGAATACCACAGCTGCAGCTCAAAATGAAATCCTGTAGGAAGAACCCATATGGAGAAGAAGGGTAGCAATAATCAACAGTCAGTATCCCTTTGGAGTTTATACTCTCCAAGATTATCCACACCCCACCACGCAGAGTGCTCTGATCTGACCTCGGAAACCTGCGCTCTAAACCACGCAGCCACAGCAGACATACATACCCTGTGCTGCTGACACCAAGAGTTAAGCACTTGGGAAGTTGGGTACTGCATACAAATACGGTGTGTAATGCCTCCAGGGCTTTGAGGATTCAGGCTGGGTGGGTTTTTCCTAGCTGTACCTTCTTCCCCGTGCTCAGTTTTCACTATGGAGATTAAGATCAAGCCTGAACATAACATTTCTCTGGACAGGACACTGCAGGTGATTAACTAGGTAAAGATAATATTAACTTCTAAACACAGCCTATCATTTGCTTTCTCTACCCTCCTACTCATCTCTCTTCTATACATCTGGATTTCTTTTACCAGCTTTGCTTGTACTCGTATTTCACACCTTCAACCTCCTCTTCTCACCGTGTCAGCATGCTCTACCACATCCCATCCACCTTTTCCTCAATGTGAAGCATGCAACTGTTAGTAACAGGCATAGGAGTTTTCCATCAGGGAAAGATGAGTGTTGTATAGCTCCAATAACCCTAAATTCCCGGAGAAACTGATTTTTTTGAAGCATTACCAAATCCCATTACAAAGGAGGAGAAAGTAAGTTAGTAGGAATGCACAAGAATTGGCCTTCACAGAGAAGTTTCTGGGAAAATATATTATTTTTAATAAAAACCTTCTCTCTTGGACACGTCTCTTAGTCAGAATGTGGGATGCAGAATTCAATCTTAGCACAAAGCAAACCAGGAGATCATGGAAGGCCCTGTTTGCCAGAGGCAGGTTAAAAGTCCCAGTTAGACCTCACAGAATACACAGGGCATTCCCAAGGGACTATGTAGCAACTAAGCTGGCAATCTCTGGCAGATCAGAAAGATGCACACTTGGCAAAGTAAAGCCCACATCTTCAAATTTCCAAAGTTTCATGGGAAAAGCTTCCCCTTCTTAACCAAAAGGAGCCTAAAGGGACTCCTTAATGAAGGGTACAGTTCCCAGGTACGACTGAGAAACCACCAGCTCTACGCTATTCTGTTCAGTGGCTCTAAGTCTCATCACTATGGCATTCCAAACACACAGAAAATGACAAGCAGACAACTAAAAAAGCTCTCATGGCAGCAAAAAAGTGAAATGAAATTAGGTCTACCTTGTTTCCCTTAAAATGACAGCAAGCTGTCTTGCAGGTGCTTGGGTTTCTAAATCAGCACTTATTTCAGTCTCTGCTATACTCACTGGTTATGCTAAAAATACTGTATAATGCCATGTGTGTGGCATTTTCATGAGGATATGTGAAGAATATCTAACATCAGGTGAACTGTTATAAAGAAAAAATATTCAAAACAAAATAATAAACAATATATATCCACCACAATGAAGAAAACAGAAGAATGTATTTTACACATGGTAGCATTGTTGGGAGGCATCATATTAAGAAATTTCTTCTCTTCTATCAGAAGCTGTAAGCTCCCGGGAACATTAGAGGTACCTAACAGACAAAGCAATTTAAAATAATACAAAAGATCTTAAAAACTCTTATATGTTGTTACAAAATCCGGACACTAAGAAATTGCCCAGAAGAGGGTGCTAAGAATAAATACTTCCTTGAGGGTTTTTTATTGTTGTTGTTTTGTTCTGGTTTTAAATTAAAATATACTTTAATATCTGACACCAAGAGGCAAAGACTCTCCAGACAGCATTGTCCTGCTACAAAGATACCAATTTTTGCCTGAGACACTAATCTTTGACTGAACATTACCCTCCTAGACCATCTCTCTGCACAAGTATTTTGTCTTATATCTATTCTCTTCCCAAAGTAGGGCTGCAAGAAGAAGCACCATTAATAATTCAAGCATGTATCATACACACAGAGGATTCTTATTAAAAGTCACTTTTTCCATGGAGTCACTTCACCAGATCAGCAGCTGGTACCCAAAACCAAAATGGCACTATGATGCCTCCAGTGAATTAAAGCCCAGCTTCCCTCTCTCAGCACTCTTCAGAGGGAAGCGTTTAGTCAAGCTTTTGATAAAAAAATTAAAAAGCTGTTCAATAAAAATACAATTTATAACAGAAAACATTCCTGTGCAACTGCTTTCCCATCATTCTCTATTGTGCATGTCTGGCTTATCATGCGCTCGCCCGACAGAACAACTTGGGTTTGAACTCCTGCTGAGCAATTTAACAAGGTTCTGCACCTTTTGGCTAACATTAGGGCAAGATGCCAATCTAAACATCTGTATCTCCCCCCAGCCAGGCCATAAGTGTTTGAGACTCCTTTTGTTCCCTCCCGTGCTCCCGTGCTCTGCCCAGCTGCCATTAGCCTCCCTCACTAGCCCTGCTGCACCAGTCCCAGGCAAACAGCTTGCCACCCTCCCTGGCTTCATCCCGAGCTTTCCCACAGGGATGAGCTGCCAGGCACACACTGGATTTGCCTAGTCATGCCAGAGAGAGCTGATGTGAACGCTGGCATGGATGGGGCCTTAGAAATGTGGTGGAGTTCTGCCACCCCTGCAGAAGAGATGTTGCTAACAGGCTTCTCTGCTGCTCTTCCTCTGAAATAACAAGGAGTCAGCACTCCCTACATCTTGTGTTAACCTTACAAATCCTACGAGGCTCTTGTGCAAGAGAAAAGCATAAATACTGGTGGAATCAGTACAAAATACGCAGCTGCTGTAAATGCCCAGGTGCAACTTGGTACTGCACGTTAACAGACTCCAAACTTGTGTAATTATGCTCATAAGTGATTACACATGCAGAGTGACAACAGCAAAACCAAATCCTTCACAGACCTATGACACTTTGGGTCTGACTCCCTTTTGACCACTTGAGGTGATTTGGATCATCAGTCCCAGATAAAGAAAAAGAAGTAAAAACCTGTTAGACCTGGATCTGGTCAGAATTTGTTCTGTACTTGTTTCATGCAGCACTCTCCTGTACCAACACTGGCTTATACAAGATGGAAGTCAGTTTAAGGGCCATTTAACACCACCTTCTAAACATATCTGTTACAGAAATATGTGTAAATCATTTTGCATAGAACCACTGCAGTCTGAACAACTTTTTATTTTTTCCTGTATTTCCCTGCAGCAGTGATTCAGCAGATACATGTTATTCTTTTTCTCTTAAAACAAAAAGAAAAAAAAGGAACAGTTTGAGATTTTCATCAATGTTATGATTAAAACATTTATGAGTGTATTACCTAAATGGAAGTGAGAAAAGGAAATAAGCAGAGGCCACATTTTTCCATTTCACCCACACAATGGTACATACACAAACACTCACCACACCCCCCACATCCATCTGCCTTGCACCAAATAGGAGGTAAACACTCCTCCGCCTTCCCAGCTATTTGAACAAGTACTCACTAGCCAAAGACTGGTGTCAAAGATGAAATCTGGCAAAAAAAGCATAGTATTTCCTTCCTATGTCTGCTCAAATACTTCCTCCTCCTCTCTCTCCCTGGTTAATACTACTACTGTTTTAACTTCTGGTTGTCAATAATTTTTCCTCCTAAAATTCTGCCTTTATCTTATCTTCTGAAAAATAAATTCCATTCCACTACTGCATTTATAGCAAAACAGGTAGTACTGAATTAAAATACAGTCATCCTGGTGATTTTGCACATACTTTCCCAATTAAAACCTTTTTCTAGAACCTGGGAAAAATGACAACTGTCAAAGCTACCAACTCAGCCATGGTTAAAATGATAGGCAATGTCTGTGATGGAACTGTCTTTAAACTAAGGACTGCAAAAGCACATGCAATACGTACCTTATGGATTAAGTCATTAAAATCTGTGCCACTGCTTTTTGGTTTTCTTTTTAAAACACAGATAGCTATAGGCCTAGGCTCAGGGAACACCAAGTCACAAACCACAGAGGCAGTGATAGTATTTGCAGAAATATCACCTTATAGTATTATACTTCTCTCTAGGCATTTACTGGAAACAAACACCACGTTATCTAATCCCGTATGACAGTTTTTCGAAATAATCTGTATTTTTTCTAAAACCTAAAAGCTGAAATGTCTGTGGAAGCTGCCACCATAGCTAACTTAACAGCAAAAGACACTATAGAAGTGCACCCTTTCAGGTATATGACTGAAACTTTGTTGGAACATAACTTCTGAACGGTATCTTAGCAGCACTGAAATTGGTAAAACAAGAGCCATAAGAGGTTAAAAAATACTGACGGATAGTACATATTACCATATATCTGTTACATATTAATTTTTGTTGCTGATTACTACAAACTCTCTCAATTTAGTAGCAGAGACAGTTTTTGCTTATTTCTTAAAGAAGTACGTCAAGCTCTGGACACCTAGAGGCCAACTTATTTCTTCACACATATAGCATGAATTCATCCATATTGCACAATCTATTCTGTAGTTTTACTGATATCACCTTCTGGGACAATCCAGAGGTTTTCCTTACACTGATAACAAAAACAAGTAGACAAGAAGGACCTGCATGTTCCACAGGCAAAACTATTTGGTAGCCAGCAAGTATGTGTGTATGTTGTTAACATATTCTTATTAGATGTTACTGACTTTATTTACTAAATCTTTCCAGCTTCTGCCACATCTATTTTTCTCTCTCTTCATTCCTTTCCATCTACTTCCTACTATACTCTCCTCCTCTTCATACCCATTTTCCACAAAGTATCATTTTCTCTAGTCTTGCAAAGAGAGACTTTTTCTACCACTCATCCTACCCCCCATCATCTCATTTACTGCTACGATGCAGGCATTGGAGAAATGAGGAAGAGATTAACATTATTAGCCAGTATCTGACATGAATAATATGGACAACCTTCTTATTAGGAGTTAATATCCTTGGGAGAACTAAGACACTGGAATGGAAAGAAAAGAGACCATTATGCGAGGTGTACTTCTCTCATACAGCTCAGTAACTGTCTTTGCAACCTGGTTCTGGCTGCAAGCAAAAGCTTTCTCTTCTTGCCCATCCTAAGGACTAGGAAAGCAAGCAGTTTCTTTGGCATTCCAGCTGGTTTTCCTGGCTGCCACAATAGGAACATCCTTGATTCAGCATGCTCCAGCTAGGGGCCATTTTTGGATGACCAGGTGAGCCCTCTGCTGCTGCTCAAAAACTGAGGTAAGAAGACACGCTGTACGACAGCTGATTCTTCAGCGCAGAACTTTGTTGCTACTCAGAGCTTTCCAAGCTACGGGGCCTGTCAGATTGAGCACAGCAGAGCTAAAGCCATTAGCTTGGTTCACCTATGAAGACTGCACTTTCATAGTCAGAAGCTAACCTTGCGGTAATATAAGCAACCTCCTCTTGATTAGATGCAAAAGGAAAAATCTTTAACATCTAGTGTTTTTACCTGAACCACAACTAAGTGGTTTTCAGGATTCATAATACCAGAAAATTGAGCACACAGAAATTCAGAATTCAGCTCTCCTGACTAACTTTAACCCAAACTCCCTTTTATACTGCTGAAAAACCTAATACCCATATGCTAACCAAAAAAGCACATTACAACTTTTTGTGCGCTTCCGACAGGCACAAAAACCCCAAACACCATTGCACAACTTGCGTGGTAATACCTAGAACTTCAGCAATCTAAAACACCTTCCGCACCACACTACATAAAACTATAATCTCTCTAAAGCAAACTAACCAGCTACAACAAATGTGGCACTTCATCAAACACTAACAAAGCATTTAGTGAATTTTGGGCGAGGGTGGCCTTTGGCATCTCACTCTTCACCCCTTGCATCACGGCAGCCTGTTACAATTTCCTATTCAAAGTCCAAGCGTTATCCTTGTCTTCCCCTTCCCTCTCACCTTTCTCTGTGTTGGTCCAAGACTGAGATATCTATATACAAACAGATACCCATCACGAAAGACTTCCTCCACAAACATTGCCTACGGTCTTTGGTGCTCCCTCTTCTTAAAACACAAAGGTAAAGGGAAGGGAGCACACAAAGAGAAAGTCACACAAGAAAAAACATTTACAGAATAAGGCCTAAGTGGCAATTCTTGTATCACAACACCATGCTGTGCTGGAGGTAGGTGGCTGCAGAAGTTTCGCTGTTTCTCAGCTAAACTAACATTTGAAGAACTGGATTTAGACTTTTGTGGGACATTCTCAACTTTCAGAAGCTGATTCTGAGAAACAGCTAGATGCTTCCTGTTCAGACAGACAGTGATCAGATATATGGTAGAGAAAAAATACTCTTTGTTGAATAAAGATAAAAACTGAAATGGTAGCAATAGAAATACATTTTAGGAAGCACGATGAGTGTAAAAGCCTGTATTATCCTAGTTACCCTGATACAATTCTAATCCGGTAAACTAAATAATATAGAGAGGAAAGGGAAACACTATGTGCACTGAGGGAAAACAGTTCTTTTGAAGAGGTTTCCTTCAGTGGTCACAATGGAAATTTGCAACTTTAAAAAACATGGTGTCAATACAAGGTACAGTTCTGCAAAACAACATTTAAATCCCAAGTTTAAATGACACAGCTTTCATACAATGGCCAATTAAGATATCTTGATTAATGAAAAAGTCAAGTTTGTATCCCAGGACTCCCAGTGAAGAGCTAGGCTTTGAAAAAAGGCCAACTATTCTGAGAAACAAAGCTCTTCACTTCTGAGCAACAACATCCACAGCTGCTCCTATGCTGTCGTGATCAGTGTAATAACTTTCTCAGTCCATACTTATATTCCTAGTAAAATGCACTGGGGTGAAAGAAACTATCTCACGTAAGATAAAATTTAACTACTCAATTAGACATGAAACATCTTGCGCTCCTGTGTCTTGAGATTTATTGCCAGAGTGACTGTGTTTCCACAGATTCAAGATTTGCTCTCGATTCAGAGAAAATTATCCAACTGACTCCAAAACCTCTGGTTAAGCTCCTGTCTTTCCAACTTCTGTTTAATCAACCTGCTTGCAGTTTGAGATGCCTTTGAACATTAAATCATCTCAAGATAAGTAAACAACTTTCTCCTGTTGCACTGACTTCTGAAGATAAGTTCATTCACCACATTTGTAAGTACCATGTGCTTAAACTGTCACATTTTAGTCTAGGTACAGGCCAAAAGCTGTACCTGTTCGCAAATGAACCACAAACAGTCTTGTCCTCGAGAACATGATTTAAACAGACTTTACGCCAGCCTTACCCATTCTGTACTAAGTCCTCAGTCCAACTAAATGGATGTATATTTGTGTTTTTAATGACCCAAGGGGTAACTTGTTCTTGAATTGTCTTCCTTGGCATACTGTGTTTGTCCCAAGGCTAGAAACATTATTCCTGGGAGATGAAAATACTTCTAAATATTTTCTCACCACAAGCTGTCTAGATGAAAAAGCCCTGAATACAGCAGTACCAAACTAATGCCCCGCAGCAAAACCCCATCACAAATGATGAACCCCAGCACAGACCGTCTGAAACAAAAACCGCTTGTTGCAGCACAGGGAACAAGGAAGCTGCCTTTACGCTGTTTTCTTGGGTTTTAATTTTTAATGTTTTAATTACATGATTTTCAGGTATCACTCTTGAACATCAGGAGTTAAATCAAAAGTAGCATGTAAAGGGGCAAACCCTCAAGAAACAAAACGGCAGCAAAATAAGACTCCTTAGGAAACAGTGTAAGGAACTATCAATTGGGGAATACCTCCTCCTAGGCTCTGCTGGGTAAGAATGATTTACACTTCTCAAGGCTGAGAGTTTACCATCAAAGAGTTTCTTGCACCACAAATATGCTACAAAAGAAGGAGTGGTTGAGTAAATGGCCAGGGGCAACCAGCATGTATTGCTGCCAAAGAATCTGCTGCAGTTAGGATTGTTTCTTACACTGAGCTGGAAATAGCTGGGATGAAAGAAACTTGCAGAAGCAAGCAAGAAAGAATATCAGTGTGGGATACATGCATGCAGATCCTTTATAATTTTTATTCTTTGCTAAACAATGCTTCTTATCTTTGAGGAGTAAACCAAAGCAAAATATTTAAGGACTGCTTGTATGTATCTGCCAATCTGTACATGCACTAAGAAACTGCTATGATAGATGGGGGGGAAAAAAAAAAAAATCAATTTAGGCACATTGAGAATTTCAGATTGCAAACCAGAGATCCAGTCCAAACCATGTGGCTGAACCATATGGTTTCCCCCTGAGCAACAGGCAGCAATCAAGTCTTATCACCAAGTGGGGCACACTCAAGAAAAATGAGAGGCCTGAGGTCCAGCTTGCCTTGGGTAGTAGTTGTCTTCTTTACCAATGGTGTAAAAGCCAACAACAACAACAAACAACAACAATACAACAATAAATCCCACCAAACAAACAAAAAATCCCCCACAAAAAACCAAAACCAACCAACCAAAAAAAAAAACCAAAACCACCACCACAACCAACCAGGCATAAAAGCCCAGGAGTATTTACCTACAGAAGCTTCTTCTGGTAGTATGTCACTTGGGAATCTGAGATAATGATTTAATGAGGAAAAGATACCACTGTGGTCAGGAGGAGGGTGAAGAATTCATTTCATATACCTTGCAGAGACAGTTTTCTTCAACTAGCTTTATGGTCACAAGGAAGACTTAACTACAATGATTTAAGTCTGTTAAAATGAGCAACTTTTCCACATCAAGAGTGGATGCCTGGATGCTATCACCAACAGTGTTCACAAAACTGGGAAAGTAAAGCAGAGTGAGGATGTGGCAGAGTACATACAACAGAAGATGGTTGTCTCTGATCACGCTGAAGTAAATTGGAAAATATCTTGCAAGTGCAGGATGTTGATGTGAGTGTACAAAAGGATCCCCACTGAGATTAGGAAATTCCTCTTGCTCTGTCAGCTTTTTTAAGTTACTAAGCTGATTTCATCCCCAATACAAAAAGGGACCAAAAAGATTGCAGAACAGAGTTTTTCCAAATGGCAAGGCTTCAACCACTGACCATCACCAAAACTATGGTCAGAAGCCAAAGAAACTGCTTTGTAATGATTTCCAATTAAGAAGCTTCATTCTAGTAATGGTCTGCAATGAACTGACAGTGTGATGGGGACATGCTGGCCTAATGAAATCTATAAGAACTCTCCTCTAACACAATGCAGGTGAAGTAGGTGCATTAGGAACCTTCATGGAAGGAAAGCGTAGGGCAATAGTGTCGGTCAAAAGCAGAGACAAAGAATGAAGAGAAGAAGCTCAGATGCAGTTAGCTATCCTACTACTCTGGACAACATGGGTTACTTCAGCAGTGGCTTTTTCTGAGGTTGGATGTGGGATTTGATTCAGTGTTTTGCTCGCTTTGTCCTTTTCCAAGTTCCTATACCAAGCTTCCTACAGGTGCCCTGAACACAATCATAGAATCATAGAATAGTAAGGGTTGGAAAGGACCTTAAGATCATCTAGTTCCAACTCCCCTGCCATGGGCAGGGACACCTTGCACTAAACCATGTCGCCAAGGTTCCGTCCAGCCTGGCCTTGAACACCCCCAGGGATGGAGCATCCACAACCTCCCTGGGCAACCCATTCCAGTGCTTCACCACCCTCACTGTAAAGAACTTCTTCCTTATATCTAATCTAAACTTCCCCTGTTTAAGTTTGAAGCCATTACCCCTTGTCCTACCACTACAGTCCCTGATGAAGAGTCCCTCCCCAGCATCCTTGTAGGCCCCCTTCAGATACTGGAAGGCTGCTATGAGGTCTCCACGCAGCCTTCTCTTCTCCAGGATGAACAGCCCCAACTCTCTCAGCCTGTCTTCATACGGGAGGTGCTCCACCCCCTTATCATCCTCGTGGCCCTCCTCTGGACTCGCTCCAACAGCTCCATGTCCTTTTTATGTTGAGGACACCAGAACTGTACGCAGTACTCCAAGTGAGGTCTCACAAGAGCAGAGTAGAGGGGCAGGATCACCTCCTTCGACCTGCTGGTCACACTTCTTTTGATGCAGCCCAGGATACGGTTGGCTTTCTGGGCTGCAAGCGCACACTGAAGCTGGCTCATGTTAAGCTTTTCGTCAACCAACACCCCCAAGTCCTTCTCTGCAGGGCTGCTCTGAATCTCTTCTCCGCCCAACCTGTAGCAGTGCCTGGGGTTGCCCCGACCCAGGTGTAGGACCTTACACTTGGCTTGGTTAAACTTCATAAGGTTGGCATCGGCCCACCTCACAAGCGTGTCAAGGTCCCTCTGGATGGCATCCCTTCCCTCCAGCATATCAACCGAACCACACAGCTTGGTGTCGTCGGCAAACTTGCTGAGGGTGCACTCAATCCCACTGTCCATGTCACCGACAAAGATGTTGAACAGGACCGGTCCCAACAGCAATCCCTGAGGGACACCACTCGTTACAGGTTTCCAACTAGACATCGAGCCATTGCCAAGTCTTTTTTCCAGTCTTTTAACACTGGCTGAATAACTGACTCACTTCTTTGCAAGCCTGCAGAGGAGTCTGGTTTGATCTGATGCAAAATGAATGCATCGGGAGTACTACGGAAGATGGCAAGAAAGATGAAACTATGAGCTTAGGCTCAAAACAGGAGAAGGGGAGAAAAACAGGTGTATCTGACTAAAATGCTATTCTTAGGGAAGATACAATGCATTACTGAGCAACACACAATGAAGACACTGGTGCCAAAACTCAGCGTGCATAAAGTCTGGCTTATTAACCCCAGTGCCAGGTGCTAGGCCTACAGGGTGCTTTTCCATGCAGGCTTGAGATCAGCCTTCTCCAAGTTAAAATTGAACGTCTGGTGTCAACGTGCATACACAGGACAGGGATATGAATCACCGCATAATTTTTACTTGTCTGTCTTTTCTGCTCACAGCAGACAGACTGCTTTTTACAAGCTATTCCTATTTTAAATGCAATTATCCTTGTGATGCAGATGGAATGCAAAACACATCTGAATGCAAAAAGTTCTGATAACATCAAATATTGAGTCGGAGCTTTCAAAGTTATCTCAATTTTTCTGCTCTATGCTAATCCTTAATCCAGTATTGTAACTTATTCCTGTGCTAACAAGTACCTACAGGTTTTTACTATCCCAGTAAGACACTAAGTATATGGGTCTTTAAGAGGAGAAAAAACCCGAAACACCAAACCCCATCAATAAACCTTCATTTATATTTTAAACCAAACAGCACCAATTTCTCGATCCTTGCAATTAAGTCAAATAAGACACACACATAATTCCAACAGTATTCATCAATCATGATTGTTCACAAATATTAATACAAAAAAGATTAACATGGGAGATATGTTAAAAAAACCCACAACCCAGTAGTCCCCAAAGACAATTCTCCAGTATTTGTTCAAAGCTTTATGCACATAGTCTGGCAGTATATTTCTACAACCATATTAAAGTCTTACTTTTCTCCTCATTTTTTAATTTTACAGGCTATCAAAATTATTGGACACCATCATGACAAAACATTTCAGCTAATAAAGCCATAGATTCAAATAGACTTCCTTGGAATTAGGGAGAAAAAAATAAGATAAAAGTGTTAATCAAACAATTCCTCCCCCATCTCTTCATTCCAAACAAATAAGCATTATTTATGGGCTCAAAATTACCAATGAATACTACATTATTGCTTAGCTACATGAAAGCTATCCAATACCTACTGTTACACATGACTATCTAATGAAACTTCCCACAAGGAGGGGACAAAAAACATCGTCAAAATGAAGACAATTTGATATGGCTTTAAATTACAGATAGATATTAGTGGAGGGTTAAAACATTAGTTATCTGAGGTTTTCATGAGGAAACTTTAACAAGGTTTCATCAGTGTCAATACAGTTCAGCAATAAATCTAGCAATAGTGAAGTTTTTTATGTTTCAGCTGTTAGAACTTCGTGTTATTTCTGGAGCTGAACAAATCTGTATCGATGTGAGACAAAGTTACGCAAACTTCAGGAGCAAGGAGGTTCCTCCAGGGAGGATACAATAGGCAAGTCTAGTACTTTGTACCTATGTCAGTATATAGTCAATGCAATTCATGTCAATAGGCAATTTACAGCCCTGTTCTAGAATCACTGGATTTTATTAAAAAAACTAAAAAATTGTATTCTTTCTCCTATGTAAGCAGTGGTAACAATATGATAGACTACTCTCACTTCTAAACTGGGGATTAACAGTGTTTTCACCCAGCTTGTTTCTGAAGAGTTAGGCTTGTTCTATCACTGAAATCCCCTGCAAAAGCTTCTTTTGAAGGGTTGAGTCTGCAACTCAGAAGCACAAGACTTCAAGTAATCAAAAGGTAGCAGGTTTTAAAGGAACATTTTAATCTGAAGAAAAAATAAAACTACAAATGACATTTCAGGCAATACTTTTGATTGTTCTGCTCTTGGGGCAGTTTTGAAGCAAGGAGCGCCTCTTAGTCTTTTCTATTTCTTTAGAAAAAAAATCCTGATCTGTGAATAATCTGTTCTAGTTCCTGCAAAACAGTAAGGAATTTAGGGAAGGAAATACCATTAAATTCCTACACAGATCACTCAATCTCAGTGAGATGTAGTTTGGCATTTTTTTAAAAAAGATTTCAAGTGGTTTTATTTCAAAATCTAGCCCGTGAAACTTATTCTCTAAGATTAGGAAAAGCTGTGTTTTTCCAAGCATTTTGTTTCTAAAGAGCAACTACAAAAAAAATGAGACAGTTTGCTGCTAATAGACAAGTAAAATCTGAAGGTTTTAGAAGTATCAGCTTTAAGGACTACAGAATTCCCTTACAAAAGTAGGAACACTATTTCTCCTGAAGCTAAATTCCCAGCAGTCACAAGACTGCAGCAGTTGCAGACACGATTTATGACATCCTCCGAATGACCTCTCAAAGCTAAAGACTGATTAAGTGTAAGACAGAGAAGGTAGCTCCTGTCTGTCTGCATTACATGGTGCAGAGTCACAGCACAGTGAGCATTTGCTACCGAGCAAACAAAACTGTCCCTTAGCTTCCCACTGCATGCAGCACTGCACTGCCATTATATAAAAGAAACACAACATACAGAGCAGTATATCAGGTCCTCTTCTAACCCAACCTGAGTCACTCTTTTTGTCACCTGCAGATGTTCTTTACAGCACTGGTTCACAGGTGTATCTGTAATTTTCTAGGACAAGAATTGTCGTTTGACTTTAGCAGCACTCTCGTTAGCAAAGCAAGACAACGGCAGGACCTGAGGTTAGGAGTAGCTCATAAGAAAAGAAACAACTTGAGCTATTCAGCACATGAATGATCCTATTTTCTCTACTTCAGAAACAAGCAGACTTGTTCTATAGTTGTCAAAAGCTTTACTGCACTTATCAAGTGCTGCATAAAAAAATATTCCCATGTCGCATATGTGCATTTACATAAAGGCCATTCCAATGTACTGAGAAAAAATTTGTTGTCCCACTCTCAAGAACTGAATTAAGTATGAGGTGACATTGCAGCTATTTTGACCAGGAGTGATTTGCAATGGCTCCTTCACAGGAAGTTCAGTCTAGCAGATTTAGGCCTGGCTCAAGGGAAAGTAGGCAGAGAATCACCCACCAAATACCCTTCTGCCCAAAGGTTCATTAAAAGAGTAAGTCACATTCACAACAAATTGGAGAAAAGTTTAAGATATGAATGGATGTGATCTCTGCAGTATGTTCTCCTCAGCAGGATCCAAGCATGTCAACTTTACTTCATTACAGCAAGAAAATTCAGCATAATCTGTTGAGCATCCCCAACTTGAACCGTGACAGTGACCTGTCATAGCTTCTTTACAAATCTATGCCTCCCTCTCACATGAAAATAAAATAAAAAGCAATACTGATATCTCAACCACCACCACTAAACCTCTGAGATTGTGTCTTACCAAGATAAATGGGACAGCCTCCAGTTCTAGGAACTGCCATTCCAGACGTTCAAAGCACTTCCCTCTTAGTTACACTATGTTCCTGTTTCAGGAGCTTTCTTCACAGACACACCATTGGAAATACACAGCTTAGTTTTTTGACCCCATTGCAAAGGATTGACAGTTTGTGGATGTGGAGGCAAGATAAGAGGCTGCAGACTCTAGAAGTGCTGCAACTCCACACTATCACAGACTGACCCAGTTCATCCACCGAATGAGGCTGAAATGGGGTCACTGAAGCAGGCCCTACCCCCGGGAGGTACACGCTGAAGTTGAGTGTGGTTTTATTTAGCGACATTTGTCAGCACTACTCTTTAAAATGAACAAACTCCCTCCTAACAAACCTGAAATGTAACAGGCTGCTTTTGCAGCGATGCTTCTGAGAGGTACCAAAGACTGCTGAGAGGAGATCTGGGATGGTTGGAAGGAAATGCAGCTTTACTGAATAAAAGGGAGGAAGAGCCAGAGTTTGCCACTGTTCCTCCTGGCAGTCTGGTTCTGATGAGTAGCTATGCACGGAAAACACTGGTGAACACCAGTGAAAGTTTCCTCCGTGTTCAAATGTTACCAACAATTCCCGAAGAGAGGAAGTACAAACCAATCAACGTATTTTAATCAAGTTCTTCAAACACAAATTCCGCTTTAAATTGTAACAATGGTTTGCAAGACAAGCTGTGGAAAGTCTGGGATGATATTAGGTCAATTCACAGAATAACAGCTGTCCAAATGTCTCAGAATGAAATTTTATTTACTATATTAATGTTCTACTGTCACCATGTTAAAATCTTAAAGTTCAACAGAGGTACAACAGTTCTCATTATTTTAAGAACTACTTAAGAAAACACTTTTAAAGCATCAGGGAAACTGAATGAACCTCCTACATACTCTGGAGGATGCTCATGAGTACATAAGATCAGAACAAGAGTAGATGTCACTATTTCAACTGCAAGCACAGGATAAGTGTCTGTTTATTTGTCTCCCTCCCTAGCATCCCTGAGGGCAGAGCAAGAAGCTTGAAACTTTTAGCCAAGAATCTTGTTAAACTCCAAAAATGGAAGAATTGAGAAATTCTATGGAGAATTTTATACCTCGGATGAAGTGGAATGAAAGAACTGATTTGCCTTAGCATTATTTTGTACTGCTTTGCTGAAAGTCTAGTCCTATTAAAGGATGAGGACAAGGAGGAAGGCTTAAGCTTTTCCAGGCAGACTGGCAAGATGCCCTTTTGCAAGGTCTTTTAGGGTATGATCTCTCTGGCAGAGAAGTGAACTTGAAGTTCGCAACTCTTTTTATTCCAGACTGAAGTTCTGAGTGCATCAGTCAAAACAGTTGACAGCATCAGCCCTGCTGAGTAAAACACTCCCCCCTTCTTTTGTGCACAGAAGTGACCAAGGAAATCAAGTCACTCCTGTGGGCTGAACTACCAGATTCATGTATTTCAGTGGTCCAAGTGTTAGGTTAAGATGTGCTATTTTTATCCCTTCTACTGAGCAATATAAACTGAGTAAGCTCTAGCACAGGTAGCTTGCCCCAAGGATGTTGAAACAGCTTACAGCTTGTGTTAGAAAAAAAATTAGTTCAGCCCCATTCGCAAAGAATGTTTCAAAAAGATTTTTATTTAGTCTTTTAGGTGACTCATGCCAATCTTCAGGTCTCTACTTTGGATCAAAATGCATGCATTATATGGGTGTCATTTAGATGTCAACTCCTCTAGCGAGATTATTGCTCATACAGATTCCAGCTGAGGATTCTGACATTCACTCAGTGCAGGCCTCAGCATGTAGCAGTACCAGCATTTCTCTCTCCTCACAAGACAAAACTTAGCCAAATACCTCAAACTGATTTAAAATAAAGTGTATTTAAATCCTCATGACAAAACCCTGCTTTGCATCCTTGCTAATCTAAATCAGTTGCAGTGTTGTGGCCAAGTCACTTCGATTTCAGTTAGACAGCAGGGGAATATTGGCTAAACTGCGCATGGTGTTAGATTCGAACACCCTAGAAGACAAATTGAGTTGCTGGACAGGAAGAGCACAGAGTTATCATTCACGTTTTCCCTCCTAGTACCCTTCTAATTTTCAATATTCTGTCTGTAACAGTCTTTCAACACACTAATCCTCCATTCAAAACAGAGGTACATAAACTTTAAATATAAAATCATATAGGTAATTCTTTCTATCTGTGATGTTTGATCCCCTGCTCTTTTTTGGTAGGGCTAAAAAAATTCACTTACTATAAGTGAATTTAAAAAGAATAATTGCAAATTCATTACCTCGAGTAAGGAAAAAACCATCTAGCACCTTATGCACTAGATGTCTCAACATTCTCCCTCTCTGAAATTACACTAGCGAAAGCCTTTCCCCTTAAAATGAACCTTGGTAAACATGTTAGCCAATAATCAGATCCACTGCCATATCTGAATTAAATCCAGAGTGGTCTGAGTGAAAGCAGCACTGATATCAAAGCAGCAGCAGCACCTCTCAGCAAGTGGCTTTGACGAGACCTGCTTAGAAAGTTTCCAGTAGAACAGCGTTCCAACACTAAGTGCTGACTTGATGAAACCCAAAATATTCCACAGGAATGTGCTAATTCAGTCAAAACTTTTGAAAGGGGACAGGCTGCCTCACTGAGCCAGCCAACCAGTCTAGGGAGCTGACTGGCTCTCCCCAGCTCCCCAGGGTCACTGGCTTCCCCATCTGGCATGGAGCCAGACTGCTAGTCCCTGCTCTCAGAGAGGCCCTTTAATAGCAATAACAATAATAATAATGATAAAGTGTTACAAAGTGTTCTGAGAAACAAACAAAGGAATTTTTAAAATGAAAACCAGAATTACTTCAGAAACAACTGTAAGGTTTGTTCAAGAGGAACTGGTTGCATTTGTTGCAAAGCATCTAAAACTTGTGGCTTTGAAGTCACAAATCTCTCTTGCATCTTCTAAATTTTTATAGAACACTTCCCAGTGAAAAAAGGCAGCAATACTGTAACAACAAAAAAATGCACAATAATTATATTCAAAACCTAAACTTCACCAGATAGGTCATCGGCAAGGAGTTAAAGGCAAGTTGCTTCCAAAGCACTAAGTAAATTCAAGTAAATGCCCCTGGCTTACCAAAACGCAGGGCTATCTTGTAAGCAACGTCTTTCACAGAGTAGTCCCTAAGTGGGCTCCCTGCATAACTCATCGTGGCAAACTTCAGTGAGATGGTACAAGGTGCCTCATTTAACACTCTAGAGAAGCTCAAAGGAATATGTATGGCTATATATATATACGCTAATATTTTAGCAGTGACTAAAAAAACCAAATAAATAAAAAAAAAAATCTGTCAGCTAGCAAGTAACTGACTTTCTTCATAGAACTGGCTTTTGGCAGCCTGTGGCTAACCAGTGCATGGGATCTACTCTGGCTTCTCAGCAACTCAGCAAGTAACGGTATGAAGAGAGTTCTTAATTGCTAAGAAAAGCGAGGCTTTTTAAGATAGTAATACCAAACACCACAATGGTTTTGCACAATTCTATTCATTTAACCAGCTTTCATATCAAAATGCCTAGATACTGGTTCATGTGTGAACACAAGTAGTTTTAGAGATGTGAAACAAAGTTCCACAGAAAAAAAGAAAGAGGTCTTTTTACATGCCAAATTGAGTCAGCAATGAGATCTCTGTTGCAGGCAAGTCATATGATTGTGAAAGAATAAGGCTAATAAAATGTACTTATTTATTTATATGAAAATCAGCACAACTTCCAGCATAGAACTGGACAAAATTTTGACCACTCTCAGAAAAGACATGTAAATCAGCTGCCAGAGTTTGCAGTTCACTGACCCTTCCTACTGCCAAATGCAAAGCACAAAGTTAGCTCAGAAAGCAATTAAGAGATTGGCTGGGAGGACTCATTAATTTTTTGCAAACTTAAAATCACAACTGAACAGTCTTACAAGATTTTTCTTGGGAAGACTGTATGCCTCAGACTCACATTTAAAAAGAAAGGTTTGTCTTCTCAGAATGACAAAATACATACAGTTTGCTCCCTGCTGTTTCTTAGATAGAACAACTAATACATTTACAGTATCATGAGGAAACACATCTAGAACCAAGCTAGACATAAGCACAGTTCAATCCAACTGCTCATTTTTTTTAACATCTCAGCAGCTGCTAAGATAGTCTAAGGCTCCCTCCAACTACTGAGATAGTCTAAGCCTAAGGTTTTCTTCTGCTACTTGCAAGCGAAATTGAGATGCCCTTCTTATGGCTTATGACAAAAAAGTAGATCTCCTCATCATGGCAAAACTATACAAGGGAAAAAACCCCTGCATACAGACATTCATATGCAATTCTGGGCCTGTAATCACAGCAGCATTAAGTTACCAATCTGGTGGTTAATTCTCTTTCATTAGCCTCATTAAACGGATCACAATCATACCACAAAGTAACTCCTGAGCACTGTACAACTCTGAAGCTATAGCCTCCATTTCTTTGTGCTGCAGTAATTTAAATAACCAGATATAGGCTATAATTTAAGCTTTAGTCCTTGACTCCAGGAGCTAACCAACTGGAGTTAGAAGGATCAGTGAACACTTCTATTAAGTGTTTATGAGAATGAGACCATACTTCTCAGTGTCTTTCTCAAACCAGCCTATGTAATTCAGTCATTTTTGCTTTCAAGCTTATATAACTATTTCCTAGAATAAGTTTCTGAGGCTTTCTATACAGTAGATGCAATCCTAAATTGAGAAATTACATGTTGCTGGTAATAACTTAGATTGCACTTTCTAAAACTGCTTTTATCCAGAGACTGGCTTCAGGTGCCACTCATGTTTTACTTCTGCTCATTTATACAGAAGCTTGGTCACTTAACAGACTGCTCAAAGGTAACAAGATGGCCCAAAGCAGTGCACCAGCTGAGAGAAACAGTACACGAAAAAAACAATCAACCAAACAAAAATAGAGTCTGAATTGAATTGCACCATTGTGATACAAATGAACAACACCAACGACAAGAGGTTACATTATGCAAATGCTGTCTCTTTGGGGAAAAAAAGGTTACTCAGCTGAGTGTGCTCATATGTACAGGTACGAAGCAGCAAGGGCAAAGGATTTCTGTCAGTAATCTCAATTTGTGCACATCCCATCAGTTAGGTTACTGCCAGAGCTTGGTCTTTGCCAGCTTGCCTTCTGCTGCTCCACCCTAACTGAACCCAAGCGCATTATCTGTCCCTTACTGAGGCGATAGCCTACTACTCCCTAATGTTCAACATCCCTCAGTACACAGATGTCTAGCAACTCATTTTGGAAAATGCTCAGTCCTAAATGAAAAAAGGCAAAACAGAGAGAAACAAGACGCCTCTGTTAAAAGAAGTAAAACCTTCTGAAATATATGTATGCTAACAACAGGAAGAAAAAAAAGCAACAACATAAAAACCAAACCAAACAAACCCAGACTTTTTCTGAGTGCTGTGCTTTGAAATGGATTTCAAAACTCTAAGTATATGATCTCAAATTATTTTTGCAATTAAGGGCCCGCGTTATTGCTTTCCAGAAAAAGAATAAGGTGGGCCCAACCATTCTTCAGGACTTGTTCCAATAAAAAAGATCCAGTGTAGATAACCCTTAGAGCAAGGTGCCAGGAGGGTCAAAGAGCTCATAACCCTGCAGGTTATCTATGCAATAACTAACTTATGTTGGAAGGGACCTCTGGAGGTCCTCTGGTCCAGCCCCTTGCCCAAAGCAGAACCAAGTTAAACTAAGTTGCTCATGGCCTTGTTCAATCCATTTCTGATCATTTCCAAGGACGGAGGTTGCACAACCTCTTCAGGTGCCTGCTACTGTGTTTGACCACCCTCACTATGCAGCGTTCGCATTCGGTCCTCACATATTTCACATCTGATGGCTGTTAAGCAATAATCTCATTCAGGAGTCACTGTAACATTTCCTGATGGTAGGGCAGCTCTGCCAAATTAGGCACTAAGATTTCAGTAAGATTTTTTAATTCCTAGTTGTCTGAAAGCTTTTTGGGTGCTTGCCATAGAACTGTCAGCTTAAGCAACAGCGATAGAAAGGTTTGATACCAACAGTGGCAAAAGTCCTATTTGCCTTGCATTAAAGGCTGCCTATAAGAAGAGCTTAGTAGTAGAGAAAAAACAGAGCTACCACACGTGATTCATTTGACATGAGCAAGCTTCAATAAAAAACCAAAACCATACATATCTACCAATCCTTATGAAGTATCACATATGCAATCAGCTGAAGGACAAAGTTCTTCAGCTCCTTCAAGAAAGGGTCTTTTTCTTGAATAACATGCAAATGTACAGCACAAGAAGTCCTTAATTATGTCTCCAGAAGGAGACTTGACTGACCTACTTCACTACTCGATGTCATTAGATGAGAGGATGTTTAAGCCACACCTATCTCAAGTGGACACTAAATGCACACTGACCAACGTCTGATCTTGTGGTCAAAGAATGGAATAAACACGCTCAAACAAGAATATTTTTATATTTGCAGAACAAGTCAACAGTGTAACCTATATTGGCATGCAGTATAAAACCCACCAAGTTCTTAGGAATTAATATGAAAAAATAAACTACAAGCAAAAAACACTGAACTATTTACCTTAGCATCTTATTAAATAACAAATTATTATCACTCTAATGTTTAAAATTAATAATTATCAGCTTACTTCTTTCTTACCATTGTAGGTTATCCTTGGTTTTGTCAGACACATCACAAGATGTAAATCCATTTCATCAGAAGATACAAATTTTGAACATACAGGGCACTTGAATCCTATGGAAAATAAAGACATGTAAGTCTGAGTACACTCAACCTTGTTGCAAATATGTATATTCAAGCCAAAAAACTGCTCTGCACACATCAATAGAAAGAAAAAAAAAATATATATATGGCAGCTTTTCAGTTTTGACCTGACATTTCTTACATTAATATAATACCCTTGATTTCAAAAGATCTCAAAACAGACAAGTGTTTCTGCAAATTAATCTGTTGCCAATTGCAAACGTCAGCACCTCCGGAATGCCAACTTTCCCAACGACTTTAAGAACAGTTAAGACAGGAGCAAGAGGATAATATGACTCTACTGAAAGAGAAATTAAAAAATGTATGGGGAACATACCCATTCAAATTTGAACTTGGGCAGGAACCCCGAGTTACATCTTAAATGGAATAGCACTGAAACTTTAACAAAGGATCTCAGTTTTACATCTCATCATGCAAGCTCCAGCACCTTTTACCAGTCTGGGGCACAGTGAAAACATTAACTCAGGGGTGTTGCCTCACCTACTGAATCACTAATATTTCCTGTAGAGCTGAATTTACTTGACACATCTCATCCTAGCCAAGCACGACCTTGTTTAGCTCTTGAGGTAACAGCCTGAGCCAATATGGGGTAAAGAATAATTAAGACAGTCTGAATTGTGATGCAACTGCACACTAGTTCATGAAAAAACTATGTAATATTTTATGTCCTTACTGAAGACAGCAGTATTCCAGTTAAAGGACAAAGTGGTTAGACAAGTTTTACAGTCCACAGAGAAGTCTGACTGTCATATCCTGAATAATTAACACATAATTGAGAGACAAAAAGGCACGAACAGGAATCTTGATGTGTAACAGTTGTTTAGGAATATACCAACAGGGCGCCATATGGCAAAAATATTGAAATCCATGCTCAGTGCAAAGGACCAACTTCTTTGATGCTGTTGAAAAGTAGTAACGCAGGCACGTATAAAAGACCACTGCACCTTCCACCAACATCCACATGTTGGCCTGCTCCCACATGTTTGTTTGTTGCCCCTTATTTTTGTACTTCTAACCTTGGGAGCCCACAATGAGCCGAATCAGTTAAGGATGACAAGCGTCTTGATGCTGCACTTCAAGTTACTGTTGCCTGAGAATTTTGATCTTTACTGTTAATTATTAGCCAGATGTAAATCAAGCAACTAACCTGAAGCATTAGCACTTGATAGAAGTAATACACTCGTTTGTCAAGACAACAATTTTTATTTCTTCAGTGCAGCTAATAGGAAGCAAGTCAAAGCAGACAACTGGTAACACCCATGAGGAACTCTTGAGCAGCAGCTGAACATGTACTGGAAACCACTTCCTGAGATAAAGTACAGTTCTGATTCTTCCCACTTTAGCAATAAGCAGTTCATATCTATTTCTTCTTGTGTCAGTCTTATGCTTCAGTTTAAATATTGCTCTCCTCTCCTTTTTTTTAATCCTCCTCCCAACCCACATCTATACAATTACAACCATAGGTTAATAAGCATACAACAGCCAAACACATCTTTTGGAAAAAACAAGTTGATTCTATGATTCTATGAAAGGATTAATTTACTTGTAGAAAGCTTTGTCAGTGACCCTTCAGCCACTCTGTAGTCTTCTTCCCCCAGGCTGCATCTCAACATGACTAAGATCAAAATTAATATCTCAGTCCTCCAAACACCCAAAACCACCCGTAACTGTTTTGTTACGGTTTTCTTCAAAAACTGACCTGGGGGAAGTTTTCTCTCAACCTTTATCAGCCTAATGCAGCTGACTACTCTTAAGTCTAGTCAAAACCTACTAAGACCCACACATTATTCTCATTTATATGCTTCTGTAAGGCATAATTGACAACATATTTGGATATGGAAAAGCATGTAACTTCCTTATGCATTGCAGACTGAGTCCTGCTGTGCCAGAACAGTTTGCATTAGAGCAAGTTAACATCTATGTTCATGGCTCATTAGTTAAGCACCAGGACCATCATTAACAGGTTCCCTCTGCTTCTCTGCTTTCTGGACAGAACCCCTCCAGCTTATTCCCTATGGTTATCTAATTGTGACTGATAAGGGGCAGAGAAAACCATCACTAGATCTTTAGATTTATTAACTGTTAACTTGCTTGTATTAAGAAGGTACATATCCCAGGAATCATTAGAGGGAATACTTAAATCCAAATAAAACTGTAGGGAGAGTTTGGGTAAATAATAATGATGATGATAATAATAACTTTTTACTTAAAACCTTGCTTAAAGGTAGACAGCTGTGAAAAATCTTTCTGCTTATCCACCTACTCAGCCAAATGTGCTTATACTATTATGCACCTGCCCCTAAACCTAGTAAACAGTTTGCATTCTACCAATATAGTAATTATTTTAACAATACCAGTATCTTGTGGCTTGTCCAGTATCAAGGGTATCTGAAGGTAATAGTGAAACAACTACAAACGTCCCCCCTGACGCAAGTCTGGGATATCTGACTGCTGTAGCTCTACTCAGCATGCAGAAAGGTACACTGAAGAACACAAGAAGCAGAGGACACCACACTTAACTAAGCCTCATGGACCAACTTAGCTGCCAGTGGCAAAGATATCTTTGTGGAAAAGACGTTTTTCCAGTGACCAGCATCAGTGGCATGCCAGAGACATAAAAGCAGAAAAAGAGCCTTAAACTCAGAACACTTGCTGAACCATTTTTCAAATACAAGTGAAATCCAGCTTCTCACCCCTTCACAATGTTCTGTTGCAATGTTCTGGATTTAGCCATCTTCCCCAAGAGGTGTGCAGTGTATGTTCTGTGTGAAAGGAACTGCCATTTCCAGTAACCCCGAAGAACAAATTATTTTGATTGTAGACGCAATATTTACTTTATTAACTGTATTTGAAAAATATAAGTAAGTGAATGATCAACACTGTCTACAAGCCAGCTAAAGGTCCTTTAAAAAAGCTGGTATTTTCTCACCTTTCCACAAATCATAAGGCAATAGTTTCATGACCCAGTTTACAATTAAGTACTCCGTAAGAACAAAAGCTCTATTGTACCATTGCCCAGCAGGCTAACAACATTTATAGCCTATGTTTGTTTTTACCACAAGTCTCAAGGAACAATTCCGATAACTTGAAGAAAGTCACGTTGCTGACTTTAACAATCAGCAACAGGTCGAAAATAACTTGCTCTCTACATGACTTTTTTTACTGAGTTCTGCAGATAAACAATGCATTCACAGACATTTGGACAACAAAGTGGAAGTAGTCATCAAATGAGGTGGCATCACATGAAGCGTCCTCTAAAACTAGGAAACTCAATGAACTACTTTCTCACTCTCTTTACGAGGAGAGCACAAGAGAATATGTAGTTTTAGGTAAAAATCCAGCTCTTATGAAGGTGTTGGTTTCACAGCATCCCTTATCCTCATCCAAGATGAGGAACTATCACTTTTGTATGAGGGTCGTCACTGTTAGCATATGAGTGCAAAGCTGTACTTCCTTCTCCCATAGTAGAGAGGACATTGCCTGTGATACATCCTAAGTCAGGGGAAGAACCACCTCTCGCCCCATTCTTTTTCTGTACAGCAGGAAAGAACTGAGCAGCAAAACTGAGCAAGCACACGCCTTTAGCTGACTTTTACAACCGCACACTTAAGAGTCAGGGAGACAAATTCTCACAAACTGCCATTGTCTGGTTTCATAACCCTGACTACAATACCGAAAGTAACACATTACTTAAAACCAGAATCCTGGGGGAAGAAAAAAAAAAAAAACCAATTACAAGAAAAGAGACAGAACAGAAAGTTGCAGCACAGCCCCTAGAAAATCCCAAGGTGGCACAGAAAGTTTGAAGTAGTTAAACCTATGCAAGTAGCAGGACTTGAATATTCAGAGATGACCTCTCTCTCATTCTCTCTTGAATGTATTGGTTTCTTCAGACTTCACCAGCTTTTGCAAATGAACCTGCAGTTAGCCAAGAATCCCATCTTCTCTCACATCCATCTACCCAATGTGCAACTTCCATCTCTGGCAGGATTGGAAACTATCCACAGGGACAGGCAGATGGGTGACTCTCATTCTATCTGTACCAATTTCAGCCTTTTACTGTTATTTTACTGTGTTTGCCTTGCTTTGCAAACATCAGCCTGTTAAACTTGCAGTTCAGTGCATAGTGAAGTAAACAAAAATCATCCAACAAATAACAAACTTCTGGACCTCTATGATTTTTTGCAAAATAATGTTGGCAACTCATTCTGGAATATTTACTTTGTGGTGGGAAAAAAGGGAGCTAAGAGCTCCCAGACAATACAGTGTGGAGTGTCACAGAAGTGCACATAAAGGAAACACGTTAAAGCTGTATCAGACTTGCACAGAAGAATGGATGATCCTTTTGGTCAACATCAAACAGTTGTAGCAAGGAGCAACCACAAATAAAACCTGCAACAACACAAAAGACTGCATCAGCCTGATCAGAGTAACCTTTCAGCAGAAAACATCTTCACAGGAACATTGCCAAAACCAAACTAGAAGTATAATGAGACCAGCTGTTCTTTTAAAGTAAGTATGCAACATACTAGTATTTTAAGGTTTTTGCATCCTTCTGTTTTCAAAGAAGATGGATAAATCCATCTTGGCTTACATTTAAAGAAGCCATAAGAAAAGAATAATCCTTGCATACACATACTTTTCTAAAGTGTATTTGACAATAGGAAGCTTGACAAATGTTTACTCGCACTTGTTCTTTGGTGCTTAGAAAAAAAAGTATAGACAATCTGGAAGCACAGCGTTCAGTAAATATGATGGCATAAGGGTGGTATGCAAGATTACCATCACACAAATAAAGCCTGCATAATGATGCTAAAAGAAAATAACACAAATAATTCCCTCCCGCCAATAAACAGAAAAGACTTCACATAATCAGAGGAACATGTCAGAATGAACCTCAAGAGGTCACCAAGTCTATCCTATACTGGAAAAGTGGGTTAAATGTACTTAGAGGAGTTAATCTGCCCTTAAAAGTCAACTAGTGAAAGATTTTACAGACATCCTGGATAACCTGCAATGCTGTTCAGCTATTCCTAGGCAGTTAGAAAAATCTTCCCTTATCTATAATCTGGCAGCCTTCAGTTACAAAAGAGGTTGCTTATTTCTTGTGTGTTCAGTAGATGCAGAAAACAGTCAGTAACTGTCTTCAGTATAAAAAACATGTTCACATTGGAAAATGTGTGTCCGTCTTTTTCCCCTAGGCTGAAAAAAAAAGTTAGTCTAATCTTTCCATCCAGGCCTGGTGCCTAAACATTTTGTTCCTATTGCTGTCGTCTGGTCTCTCTCCAACCTTAACATATTGCATTGCCAAGAAGTGGGCAGACATTTCAGGCTAAGACTTTGTAAGTCCTAAGCAGAAATTAAATAGTTACTTATCACATCATTCTTTTACACTAGGAGTTGAATATAGATCTATTTATAGATAGAAATTATCTTCATTGTGTGTATATAGGTACATACACATACATTTTAAACCATTGGATTACTGGCTCATTCCTCTCATGACCCATAACAATCCCTAAATCTTCAGCAGAACTGTTACAAGCCAGGTCCCATATTCTAGTGGTACATTTTGTTTCTCCTCACATTTAGTAATTCTCATTTACCTTTTTTAATCAATTATGGACACTTTTCTAACATGTTAAAAACAATTATGAACTCAAATTTTGCACTCCATAGTGCTTTCAGATCTTACAAGTTCATCATTATATTCTTTTTTAAAGCGTCCGCCCTCCAAAGAAAGATGATTGAAACCAGACCCATCCACTGATACTTGAATTGCTCTGCTAGAGCAGCTACAGGATTTTGTTCCCAACTATTTCAGCATCCACCTACTTTTTCACCTAGACCATATTTTTTAAGTTTCCTAATGAGAATATAAAGCAGAATAGCATAAACATTTTATTAAAGTCAAACTGTAATGCCTTTATTTCTTCCACTTTTTCCTTTTACATTCAACTGTGTAGAGGACTATGAAGTGAGATTGTAAGAACAGCAGAAAAATAGATGGAAATAATTCAGATTCTTAGTGAAGTAACAACAGTCCGGGTCAAGTCAAAATTCTGTTACTCCCTTCTTCTGTAAATTCATTTGTAAAATTTAAAGAAGGAAAAAGAAAAAAGAAAAAAAGTCTACATGGATCTATCAGAGTTATATGGCCACAGAAGTCTCTTTTCTCCTCAGACAACTGAAATGGAAAGACAGAATGAGTAATTTCTTAAGCTTAAAAACATGAAGCTTTGTACACGAAAGCTAACATCTTACCTGGCAACCTTACCCATAACATTTAAGAGAATATGAAGATTATTTCACACTAAACTCAAGGACAGAAAACTGACATTAAAAAAATGTCTTTAAGTTAGAATGGAAAAGATAAAAGAGGATTACCAATTCCCAGCAAACCCTCTACAGGAGGATTTCTAGGTGCTGTAGCTCTCAATACAAGTGGCTACTTGGATAAGGTTTGCCATTTTATGTACAGAAGTTCTTTTATTCAGGGAGAAAGTGTATTGCTGAAAAGATACATCTAGTTCTCTAGTTTTTATCCTTCCTTATGCTGTAAATGGCCTAAGCTGGGAGAACACAGCACCATCTGGAAAGACTTCTGGAGATTAAAAGAAATAAAGAAATACTCCCCTCCATTTGGGAGAGAATAGGAAATCAAATAGAAATAAGGAACAAAATACAAACATTCCAAACTCTGTCTTTTCCAGAAAACTGAACCAGGATAAGTACAAATAATTTCTTTTTCTCAGCACTTAATCTAGAGGGGTTTTCTTCCCCACTTCTGTATGATAAAACTGAAGTAAATAGACTTGTGTATTCCTTGAGAGAAACAAGAGATTCTCTCTTGTGTTTTCCAATTCAAAGCTCCCACAGCACTCAGTGGGAAAGGGGGATATATAAATTGGGGAATAAAACTAAACCTGAATCTTATTTTAGTTAAGGAACCCATGGAATAATTAGAGAAGATGTGGTTAGATAATCCTTCATCTCCTAAAAGTTATGAAAGACAAAATTGTACTACATAACTTCTTCAGCTTCCTTCACCTTGGTAATTAGGAAAGTGACATCTTCAGTAGCAATCACTGAAAAACACCACACTACAGAATGAAGAAAAATTGAATTCAAGTCACGTTTTCTTCATAAATATCTTTATCAACTGCACAACTTCAGGTGTCTAAAATCAAGGTAAAAGTAACATGATGATGATCATAATTGACAGCTGCACATTTTTAGAAACTGAAGAACAATTTCTTGAGAAAATTGAGAGAAAAAAAAGCCCCATGCTAAAATGTCTTGCAACCCAGAAGATGAAATTACAGGTGGGAAAGACCTATGGAAAGATTGATTTCACCTCATCATACAAAAAATAAGAACAGCTGTTATTAGAGGAACAGCTTTTAAGAGTGACATTTTAGATCAATGCAAGCACCCAACAAAAAGAATAGGAAAAACCTTCTTGGCTCCACCTGTGTTTGTGGGTGGGTGTTATCCCCCTATCCCATCATCCACAGGGATCTGTAGTCAAGGTAGATGAGAGACTGCTCAAGTCTGCTTCATCCAAACTCCTAGAGCCTTTGTGCTTTCAAACTGACAAGTGCACAAACAAGAACAGTTCTTAAAGTGACTTGTAAGATATTAGTTTACTCTTTAACTTACTACTGTATTAACTGCATTTCAGACATGTCACCCCCCCAAGCACAGATCCATAACATAAGTTTCTCAATGGAACAGAAGCAGCTGAAGACAGACAAGTGTGAATACAAACTTAACATTGCGAGTTGCATTTGGTACATTAAGAGGTAAGAGCAAGATGGTTTTCATGGTTTTCAAAAAATCCACCCACAACCCAGACTATTTTAGATTTTAGCTTACTACGTTTGAGAAGTGTATTTTCAACTAGCAACCAAAACCTCCCACTTATCAACAAGATCTTCCCCAGAAGAATACCATTAATTTTCATAGCATCTTTCCCAAGGGAGGGGGGCAGGAGAAAGAACCCAAGGAACACACTTTCTCTCTCTTTCATATAAGTGTGATGAGTCCCTTCCAAAATCTGAATCAAGGGCAACAAAGAAAAAAACTTTTCCTCTCTCTCATGTCTATTCATCGTCAGATCTCTGGCAAGCAGAGATAAGAGCCAGGTTCCCTCCTAGCCACGCTGGCAGAGCAACACCAGTAGTATGGGCAGAAACTAACCCTATCACTATTCCACAGGCTTCTGCACACAAACGGGGTTCTTGCCACACTGGAGAAATCTTGTGGAGCTGTGAGGAGGACAACAGTTGTCTGAATATGCAGTTAAGCCAGGTTGGACGCATTTTTGAGCCCAACAAACTAACTACCTTATTCAGAAAGCAAGTAGCCAGAAAGCACTGTCAATGGTTTGGGTCACAAGTGTGTTTTATTTCCACACAGCAGGCAAGATTAACCTGTCAAACAAGCTTAGTTCTTGCATTACCAGATGATGGCAAGTAACTTACTACAGGTCAGCCGGGAGGTCTGAAAACTTTATGTGAATGAGATGCCTTAAACCTCGTACTTTAGAGATACTACATATTCACATTGCTTTTTATCTTCTAAACTCATCTATCACAGTTGAAGAAAGAAGAATTCTTCTCTCTCATTCCTAGTCTCTCCTGAACCTATAGCTTTATTTGTTTCTTCTTTAATTTTCCTACTCCCTCAATTCTCTCATTGCCTGGAGCAATATGTTCCTCAAGCATCTGAAAAAGGTTTTTCCACTCACAATTTCACAATGAAACTTGGGAAAGACAGACAGGATAAAGGTGTTCCATTGCCAGAAGTAGGCACTTCTGGAGTAACTGAGTAATTTGGCAAGACAACTATAAATTTTTAAGTACAGGGAGCAAGTCTGTCTACACTCCCCTCCCTTTCACACTGTCAATAAGTCACTACTTTCAAAAATAGTAGGGTTAAAGAGAAAGTTTCCATTAGAAATCACATCATTTAAAAGGAAGTGTAGGAAGAGCTGCTCCAAGATCAGAAGAAAGAACGAGTCCCGCTTTTCGAAAATTATGTAAGTATCTTGAAAACCTATACTGTATAATGCAACAAATCTGGTTAAAATTACATGAAGCATGATAATAAGAGAGGAGAGGGCTATACCATGCTGACAGTATATTTAATGATAGCTAAAAGGGAAGAAGTATGATGTGAAAATGGCTGAATAATGGTTGACAAGGATGACTAAACTGAACACGTGAAAGAGAGCATCTTGTCGGACGCAGAGAAGTCTTCTGAGCAAACTGGCCAAAATGCATACAAGGTCTTACAAAAAAAAGAAATGGGAGAGACACAGTAAACACTGCACTTGAAACGCAGCAGACAGGAACAAAGGAGCAAGCCCCAGGAGAAGGCAGCATCTTGGAAAACAGCACAGATAATGATGCTGCTTGAAAGCATGCAGAAGACAAAGTCTCTCAGAGAATCCGAAAACTATTACCCTGCTACACAAACAAGGCGATAATGGAGACCTGAGAAAGCACAGCATTTTATAGACAATAGGTCTGTTGTCTACAAAGTTTTTACCAAAGTAAGTGAGGGTAAAAATAAAAAAGAAGTCCTCACTAAGGCAAAACTTTGTAAAGTCTGATTTAGTTGAAATACTTACCAATAACCTACTTGTTCCTGCAGAAATAGAGGTAGCAGTGACAAAGAAAAAAGGGGAAAACCAATCAATGACAAAAAAGTCAGAGTACAAAATATTAAAGATTACAACTGGGAAGAATATATGTAAATAAAAAGTTAAATTATCATGTAGGATGTTCCCAGGACTTTAAATATTAATTCTAAACATAATAATGTTTCATTTTAACAGTAACATTGTTAGATATCAAAAGTAGTTATAATTACATTTATCATTCAGTATAACAGAAAAATGATACCTATTGAAAGTACAGTTTCAAGGAAGTCAAGGACAAATGTGTCAAAGCATACTTGTTTTCTTGTGCTTTTCATCTCATTTTGTAGTCACACATACAAAACTTTTTATCACCTCAGCACAACTGCAGGCTTTCCTGCATTATTATACTATACATATATATATATATTTTCTCTCTTTAGCTCTCAAAATAGCAGTCCTCCACAGAGGGCACCAATTTCTTAATTCTGCAGGGAAACATCCAACCTACGGACTAATGTACTTTCATTCACTTGAAACTGGTGAGAGCAGAGTAAGTATGTTTGTTTGGGTTTGTTGGTTTTGTTTTGGTTTGTTGGTTTTTTGTTGGGTTTTCTTTTTCTTTCCTCCCTCCCCAAGTAAAGGTATGAGTTATGACTAAGGCCTGAGCTTAGCAGAAAAATCCAGGCTGAAAAGCATCATTCATCCTCAGAATAAAGGAATTTTGTTTAAGGATTAACATTGTAAAAGTACTGACATCTCTGCTTATCATAAAGCAGCCTTTCATTTTCAAATGCAAAATTCAGTTAAGAGAAGTTCACTGTGCACTGACCCCTCTATTCTTCCAATTTGAAAAATATTTACCTTAGTGTATGGACTGTTGCAGAAATGGGGCAAAGGGTTACAAAACACCACTTCAGAAAGGTGCACACTGAAGTAAGATCATTAAATCTTTCAGTATTAACATATTTAAGTGTTTAACATTAAATACGTATAAATTTCTATAAAAACTGAGAGCAGTTTCTTAAGTTCTTAAGTACACCTTTATGCACTATAATGACTAATTTTGCAAAAGTTTCTAAGACAGCATCTTTTAATCACATTTGGGGAGTTACCATATTGAAGCAAGCATGCAAAATGCCTAATAAGAGGAATAGGAAAGATGATATATCAATTGGTTAAGAGAAAGACAGAACTGAACTCATAAAGAAAGAACCTCCCAACCAAGTTTTCTTAACTACTGTCAGTAAAAGCTGAAGAAAATCAAGTTATTGACTTACTGTTTTAAACATATCAATCACGACAGTTTCATCTGTATTTACGGTCTTTTGCCTCTATTAAGAGAGCACGGAGCACACATATCATATTCTGCAAACTCTAATAGAACATCCATAAATCACAAACAAGCCAAACTTTCAGATGACATGCCACATCATTCCTGCCACAGCAACTAAGTCAGCAATGTAATTCTTGCTTTTTCATGGTTAAACTGCCACTGTTCGAACAAACTGTTAAGAAATATTTTGTGTTTCACTCACATTTTAAGTGACCTTTGTAGAAACTGCTCAGTAGCATTATCTATTTTTTACTGTTCACAACTGCTGCATTGGTCTATCAGTTAAATTGTTGAGGAAATTGATTAGTTACCCATTTTAAACATCTAGGCTTAGAAGAGAAAGATCTTGTTTTCATTAACTGAAGCCTTACCTAATGAGTTAGCAAGACTTTACTCCAGATCGCAAACACAACTGACCAAGCAGTTGAAATATAAATAATAAAATGCTCAAAAGAATAACAACAAAAAAATTATCTGGTTTTGAAGGAAGAAAGCTCTCTACAATAGTTCTTGAGGGCAGCATAAAGAATGACGGAGTTTGAGCCTGCACTCCTCTCAGCTTATTTAGGTGTTCATCCCTTCACCTTCCTTCTGTCTCCTAGCAGTGCTAACTCCATTGCTCTTGCTGTCTCTTCCTGCCTGTGTGTCACCTGGTGGGGACCAGCCCAAGCAAGCAGGACTCTGAGTTTTCCCAGTGGGAAATTCCACAGCATGGTCACCAACAAAGTAGTGAGATTAAGCCAGGTATGTGTCATCAGCTCTGGTGAAACGACAGACTTATTCAAGTTCTTCTATAGTAAACTGTATCAGTGTTAAAGACTACTGAGAAGTAAGCCACAGGCATGTAAAGGACAACTTCTGCCTCCAGGCTTTGTTTCACCAAGTAACTTAAAAAAAAAAAAAAAAAGAAAATTTGCATTTAGCTACCATTTTCAGAAACTCCTAAAAAAAGCTCTCAAAGGAAGCCTGACATTCTTGTTGGTCATCACAAAATACACTTCCTCTTTCTAGTGGAGATCTTGCCATACCTGCCCTTTACAGCAGTTGTATCACATCAGAAATCAGTAAACTGGGAGATGTGCCAAGAAGAGAAATGTACTTTTATTGTTTTTTCCTTGAGAAGAAGCAATACTCAATACAATTCCTGGCTTTGTGCAGCAAGAATGCCGTTTAAACATCTAAACTTATGTCTTCGCTTTCCAGAATGGTGTAGACATTGTACCATTTGTTCTATTAATCCTATAATCTACAACAACAGTTCCTCCACAGAGTAGTAGATAGGCTACAGAAGACTAACAGCTGCCTAATCTTTCAGAGACATATTCCAGCTCTAGGTTGAAAAATGAGTGAGTAAATGCTGAACAACATCAGAAGACCACAGCCTGACATGCTGTTTGTCTGGTGATTTCCACACAACATGGTAGAAGAGACTGAAATTCTGTTCTTGGTGTAAAACCAATCTGTACCTAAAACTGTATCAAAATTGTCCAGAAGATGGTCTAAGAGTAAAAAACAAACAAAAAAAAAAAAACCAAAAACCAACCAACCAAAACAAAACAAAACAAAAAAAAACCCATAAAAAAACCCCAAAACAACAAAGCAAACAAAACCAACCAAACCAAAACAGATGCAGTTGGAAAGGTTATGTCATATGCAGGGGAATATAAATATTTTACACATGAGAATATATTTTTAGGTCAACATGAAAATTGCCCTTCTTCACTACTCTGGAGGTAGGACAATTTTTATTGACACCAGAGACATTCAAAAAACACTGAAAATTAAGCTCTTAGTTAAGGAAGGGAGTTCACAGCACTTAACACCTACATAATAACTTCCAGAACGAAAAATGAAAATTTCAACTTATTCATCAGGTTTCTACCTGCAACAAAATTCAAAAGACGCACTAAATCTTGAGACAGACTAATCCTGTCAGTTACTCTAGAACTATATAGCGACAGCTTCAAGGGGAAGAAAAGTTCATTTAGGCTCTTAAAAAAATAAATCAAATGTTTCAGATGCATTTATGTCAATTCAGCATGTTACTTGACATACAGCATAGGTGGGATTATAAATCCTGCAGTATGTTATTGTTGCTCTTGACCTAGCCTGGTATCTCACAAAGCTGAGGGTAGTACCATAGAGCAAAATAAAACAGCAAACCTTCAGGAATATATTCAAACTACTAAAAAAGGACAAATACGGTCTTCTAATCGATTAATATTCCAGGAAGAACAAGTATACACAAATCTGAGTCTTTAAAACAAATTTAGACAAAAATCCTAATCTCAAATGTATTACTAGGGACAGCTACAAAGCAAATGTACTAATAGGGACAGCTACAAAGCTTTTTCCTTTTATTTTTTTTTTTTTTTTTAATAGATACACAGCTTGTACACGAGAAATTTATAAAAGACACAGGAACATCTTCTAAAGTACCAGTTATGACAACTTTTATTATCAATTCTTATTGCCTCAGGGAAAGTTTTACAGAGGAAATTGGAAGTGAGGCAACAACAAAAACCTCGCCTCTTACTAAACTACTAGCTTTTGTCTTCCACTGGCTGATCTGTTAAAGTAGGTTTTAAATTTATTTAAATATAAATGTACCTGGTGGGTTCCACCCCCAACTGTGTCCCCCTATCCAAGCAAAAATGAATCGTATTTTGTTCACTTCCCAATCTCCGTATGTTTCTGTAACTACTGAGGGACCAAACCATTCTTATACCAAACCTAAGAAATCAGAATACCAGAGAAATAACTTCTAGAATGTGACTTCAATAAAAGCCTTCTAAATAAAATCATGCTATATATCATCTCTGCAATGAAGCAAGTTCAAGGGGAAGGTATAAAAAAAAAGAAAAAAAAAAGTGGACTGCAACCCATCCTAAGGCAGAGGTCCAACCTAAACAAAGCAAAGGTCCAACCTAAACAAAGCAAAGTTACCCATAAGTTAGGGACGATGGATTTGGAAACACAGCTTTTCCACGACATTGAGGAAACTCTAATAGTAATGTTGTTTAATGATGTTATTTCCAATTTTCTTTTAGAAGTTGAAATGCGTGTACTCCAACAATTGAAATAACAAAACCAGGGGTTTTTTTCTTTTCCACCTGAAATTCACTTTATTTCTTCTAGGAGGGAGTAGCAAACTGAATAAAGCTGCCCATGTTCTTACGTTGCTAGTGTAATGGTATGGTAGTATACCAAAAGGTGTTCAAGATAAAAAGAAAATAATATTTATTTAGGAAAATCCTGCAAGACATTTCTAAAAGCTAACAGCATGTAGGAAAAAAAAGCACATAGTATCTTAAATAAACTGCACTTAACAATAGGAAAAAAATATTCAGACCACATAGCGCTCTGCAGCAGGGTCATAAAAAGAAAGGAAAAAGGTCACTGAAGTATTTACAAATCCTGTGTTTTCACACTTAAATCAAAGTATTAGTGTGTTTTCCATCTTGGCTTTGAAAGCCGTCAAGTGAAATTAATTATTTACTTGTTTTGTTCTTTTTCCTCCACAGAAAAGATGGACCTTATCTTGTTACCTCAGCATTACTGGATGCAAAACTACCCCTTTTCAAAAGTAAATCTTTCAGAATACCATCTTCTAGATTTTAACCTCTTGTCAAGAAAAAAATAATATTATGTCTAAAGGTTAATCTTGCAGTGAGCCTCCTACTGCTCAAGCCATCTTTCTAATACTAACTCAAAACATAACAGAAGTTTCTCCAGGTTTTTAGGTATTTAAGGTCAAACATTTTCATCCTCTAATTTTAAAAAGTGGTGTGACCTAGTGTCAAAGAAAACTGAACAGACAGTGTGATAACAGAAAGGATCTGTATAATCTGCTTTTAATTCTTCTACTTCCACTTACTGGAAGGAACCAAGCAGGGAAGTCCACTTGAAACTACAAGACTAAGATTTTTAATAGAAAATGAGAGCTAGCTCCAGAAAGTCCTTAAACCAAGGGAAAAATAAAGAGCAGAGATGAAACTAAGAACAAGGAAGCTAGCTTACCAATGTTTGGGAAAGCTGTGACACAAAAAAAGAACCTATTTTCTAGGATAGAAATAAACAAAATAAAAGTGAATAGATGAAGACAATTTCTGAAAGTCAAGATTAAAAATTGAAAAGAACACATAGGAACTGTAGGTATATGAGTCAGACTTAGAAGGAGCTACAAAAAGCCTTCCGAGGGAGTCTATGTGGTCTACTCAAGGCTGTCAAAGCTGCTTTCTGTACCACAGGGAATAGGGGCAAATGAGAGTCTATCACAAACTCTTGATCTTTTCAACATAATTCAGTAGCCCAACCAGAAAGCTTTGGACCAGCATGAAACGTACTGTTCTTGAAAGGTACCTTGTTTCATCTCCTGGATAAGAACCCAGCGCACCTCATTCCAGAAGCACCTGGCAGGAGCAGCCGCCTGGAAGAGGCTTCGCTTGAGCTGTCCAGGGTGCGGGTGCTGAAGAGGTCCCTGCCCTGGCAGGGTCTCGCCTGGGGCTTGGAGTTCTCTTTTTGGCTTCTAAAGAGTGTGTATTAAACCCTGAACAATTCACCCTTGATTATTAATCCTGTTATTAAGTGCAGTTAGCCAAGTATCACAGCAATGACACAAATAGATATATTAATACATTGTTTGTCTTCTGCAGCCAGGCCAGATTCAAGCCCTTTTAATAGTTCTTACTCTTGGTCTTCAGGCAAGATTCATAGCTTAAAGACACAAAGATACTAATTTCAGTTTGTGTAAAGATGATGAGGTATATGCAAGTGTAAAAAAAAAACCAAACCAAACAAACAAACAAAAAACCCCAAAATCAAAAGAACAAAACACCACCTAACTGAAAACCCTCTCTATTTATACAGCACTAGTGCCAATTTGCATACACTGTCACAATCGTACTTCTATCTGTGTTATGGAAAGGTTTTTCACAGCCCAATCAAATGCTTTGAGTATTAGACAATAATTGCAGCTGGCTTTCTTGTTTATACAGGAAGAAGCAGCTTCCAGATTACTAGCTTACAGAAATAGTAATACAAAACAAATGTAAGTCTGTTTTTAAGGAATTCTGTTATCAATCTATCCTCCTGAATCTGGGTCAGCAGAAACAGCGCCGTAAGTTTTCTAAGGCAGTTACTTTATTGTTAAATATTGTCTGCTTCAATACAACCCTGGTCCTTTATTGTCATATTCATCTAGTACACTAGAGCTCTCTACAAGCCTGATCCAAAGTAAGTGGATATAAAAACTGAGAGATGCTAAACCATTAACAGTGCAATAAATGCCCTTTCAGTTACATTTCAAGCTACATACATTGCTGAAATTGTATCTAATAGCTATAAAGAGTCAAGTACAATTTAAAAAGAAAAAAAGAGTCCTTTTGAATCAATTGCAAATTTCTGCATTCAAAATTGGGAATCAGTTGTGAAACAGTAATTTGCTTATTAGGAAGTTTTCCAATAGTAAAGTTGTCAAATAAAATTAGTTGTCAATATAAAATACCCAAGGAAATAGATGTATTTCCATTAAGAAATAATAAACAGATACATAAGTAAATAGATTAACAGTTGTTTTCCAACACATCGTGTGAGAAAGGAAAACGCAATGTTTAAGTATTGCATACAACAATAACTGACTGTAATAGCTGACAAAGCATCTTTTCTCTATACTTACCCCTCTATGAACAAGTACTTGTGGCGATATTCCTAATCCTCGGTTATAGGGTTCAACTGTCGTACCATTCACTGACTTCCAGGGTTAGGAAAGCACCGTTAAAATTAGCCTTCAGTTTAAGAGTTTCTGCAGAGGGCTATGAATCTAACAGTTTAAAGATACGAATACTGAGATTACAGAAAGAGCTCCTTTCCTTCAGCAGAGGAAGGAATCCTCGCCAGTAATATATGACAATTCCTGACAAATAGGATTATGCTTTTCAAAGCAGATCTGTGAGTATACCAAAAGTTCTGCACACGCAACTCACTGATTAGAGTAAAGCTATCCTCATAGTGTTGCAGCTGTACCAGTAGCTTAAAACTGTTGTACCCACTACATTTATCATCACGCCTGAAGGAGCACAATATGTTAGAGAGAAACTACAGTAGCGGAAATAAATGCAAGAAAAACACGGTACTGATGTGAAGCTTTTCTTCCTTTCCTATTTATATATGAAATTTCACATCTGAAATTGAATGAAATGTGTGTAATTTTGTAAATTTACAAATCTGTAAGGCGTAAACAGAACACTGATAGGATTAGAATTTAATACTAACATTTAAGTTGCATGCTTTAATGCTATATGTACAGCACATTTACCCAGTTAGATCTTTGAGGAAGCAAGTTAAATCAGTTTTCACTTGTCTGCACTTCAAAATACTGCTAAGGAAAAGAAAAAATTACATCACAATTTTCAAGTTCGGGGAAATGTAAGTTAGAAAAACTGGAGACAAGGAAATACCTAAAAATAGATACCCTAAGATAAAGAATTTAATCAAAATGGCCTCTATTCTCTTTGATATAGAGCTAATTATCTATTTCACTGTGTTTCTCTTCAGTGTTACTCCTCCATTAACAGTAGAGATGTAACTATTGCTAGCTAAAATTGGGATAACTAAGCTAAAATCCAAATTAAATATAATACCCAAAATTACATCCTCCTAGGAAAAAAAGAAAAAAGTCCTAAACTAAGACACTTAAAAAAAAAAAAAAAAATTTTTTTAAGATCCAGGTGAATCAGATTTCTGCAGATATTTTTGTTTCCAATAGCACTTCAGTTACTAATACAGGTGTTGTGAGCAAGATAACTCATACATGCTGAAAACAGCAAGAGGGCAGAAGGAAAAAAGGAGAGGCTCCCAATAATCTATACAAACACAGCTTGAGTGTGTCACAGAATCACAGTTTAAAAGCTTGGAAAACCACTGTATCAGCACACATATCCATGAATCCCGATTCCCTCTAAGAGTAACGTAACAAATGCCACCATTCCCTACAGTCTTTTCCCCCCTCCTCTCTCTGGCTTACAAATTTGGCACCCTTTCCAAGGATTTCCTTTCAAGTTAACATTTCCTGGGGTGCTTATTTTTCACTCATTTTAACTCTACATCTTTGTGAATAGTGTCAGGCCAGCCACATGTTGAATACAATCATTTTTTTTTAAACATATTTCAAAGAATGCTTGCATGCTACAGCTAACAAAGTTTTACAATTAAGAATAGGCTGTCATGGGAGGCAGCTGTTAAACAGCCCAGAAATAGTCCAAATCCATGATGGGAAAAGGAATTAAGAGTCCCTAGAGGCGCATCTTATAATCAGTATTTTGCAGCACTTTGTAAAATGCAGAACATTTTACAATTATTACAGCTAAATAAAAGTAAAGACATTTGACTATTGCCAAGCATTCCTCATGTTGACAAATTATGCATCATTTTTGCACACTTAACCTGCAAGCTAAGATGTTTGTTGAACAAAGCAAGGCGAAAATCAGAATAATACCTGAACTGATGGCATCTCATATAGACCACAACACCTTCAGGTCTCCCATTCTCAATATCAGAGCTGTAACTAGAGTAATTTCCATTATCAAAAGTCAGTATAGCTATATTACCCCAGCACCCTGTTCCTCAGCACAGTAAGCAATCCAGACACCCCATCAAACCAACAACATGGTTGTATAGCTTTTCACACTCAAAAAGCCAACAACATTCAATACCATGCTACACCCTCATTCACTACCACACTACACCTGCCATTTTCATTAGTTAACTAACAAACAAATTGGTGGAATGGCAGAGATGGAAGGCACAACTGTGGACAGCAAAATATAAGAACCACTTCAACTGGGATACACTTCATTTTTGGATGCTTTTGGCTACTTCTGGCTTTGCTGCTAAGTACATGTTTTTCATCAATAAAATACCAGGACAAAATACAAAATCTGTATGCCAGTAATTTCATCAGTAAATTAAAATTCAGCAAAAATGGAGGTCAGTACTATTGATTCACTATTAAAAATCATGCAACAGCCACACATAGGCAACTATTTTGCAGATAAAGACTGTTCAGAGTATAATTTTTTTCCAAGAGCTGAAAGAACTTACAAAAATTAATTCCTTCTGACTTTTCTAGCACTACTAAAAGCAAAAGCAGAGATCCTGGAAAGTTTTTGCTCTTAATAAGTAAAATGTAAAAGGCCAAATATTTAACAGGTTTTTTAAAAATATTTAGCCAGTGGCCAAAAATACCTTGATTAAAGATTACAGCTAGCCAATCCCTAAAAGACAATCAATAGCTGCCAGAACTTATAAACTAGAATGCTTTTGATAGCCACTCCATGACCTCAGAGCATTTCTTCTGAATAAAGTTTTAAAGCAAAACGTAAAATCATTCATTAAATTTAAAAGGTTGGTTTACCTGCACATCTGTAGAAGGAAGTCATATATACCCACCCAGCCCCTTAGAAGGAGCTCCTGCCTTCCAGCTCCAAATCATAGAATGGTTTAGGTTGGAAGGGACCTTTAAGATCATCTAGTTCCAGCCTCCTGCCATAGGCAGGGACACCTTTCACTAGACAAGGTTGCTCAAAGCCTTGTCCAGCCTGGTTTTGAGCACTGCCAGGGATGGGGCATCTGCAACCTCTCTGGCCCACCTGTTCTAGTGCCTCGGCACCCTTACAGTGAAGAATTTCTTCCTTACATCCCTCTTTCAGTTTAAAACCATTCCCCCTTGTCCCGTCACTGCATGGCCTTGTAAGAAGTCCCTTTCGAGATTTCTTGTAGGCTCCCTTTAGGCACTTTCAGCTGCTCTAAGGTATCCCCAGAGTCTTCTCTTCTCCAGGCTGAACAAGCCCAGCTCTCTCAGCCTGTCTGCATAGCAGAGCTGTTCCAGCCCTCGCAGCATCTCCGTGGCCCTCGTCTGGACTCACTCAGGCAGGTCCACATCCCTCTTGCGTCGGGGGTCCCAGAGCTGGACACAGTACTTCAGATGGGGTCTCATGAGAGCAGAGTAGGGGGAAAGAATCCCCTCCCTCAACCTGCTGGTGATGCAGCCCAGTACATGGGTGGTTTCTGGGCTGCAAGTGCGCACTGACGGCTAATGCTGAGCTTTCTGTCAACCAACACCCCCAAGTCCTTCTCCTCAGGGATGCTCTTAATCCATTCTCCACCCAGCCTGTGCTTGTCCTTGGACTGCCCCGACCCAGGTGTTCATCATTTCCTTTTGACTTCACCAGCTGAACACAACTGTTGTCTTTACAACTGGAGAGGCACAGCAGAGACACAAAGGAGAATAACCTGGGCTGAATACGTCATTCCCTACACTTGCACAACATAAACTACACCATTTGCATTAGCCTTCTTATTTGTTTGTTTGCAGAAGAACTAGTCCCACATTTCCAAGGAACATTTCCTCCACTCCCTAGTTTTATGCTTTCACTGGATCTTGGTCTTATCAAGAGTGCGAAAACCAAAGTTTATTTTAGCACAGGGCTTATTACGCTGGCAATGAAATCTGTATTTTCTCCAAACTGAAAGCTATTTCAGTATTGTATTTTACTTCAAAAGCATTTTAAACACTTTAGTTTTTCACATCCATGGTTACGAAGCCACCCAGTATTATCTGTCTTTGAAAATGTTATCACTCACAAACCACACAACTTCATGGATATGAGGCATTTGGATATAAACTAATCCAAGGCTGAGCTTTAGCAAACACACAATTAAAGCTAATTGAAGAGTAATATAATCCAGTCCTTCAAAAGTGAGGCAATGCCTGTACACTTGTCATCTAGTATCTAAAAACGTTAGTCATCTAGTATCTAAATGTTAGGACAGCTGAATTAGATATTTAAAGGGTGTTTCTTTGATAGCATGCAGCCCTTTTATATATGTGAATTTCATGCTGTTTTCATTCATTTCATGCTGTTCTAGAAGACCATTTCTCTTCAGCCAGCAACAGCCTTATGGCTTTACTGCACATGCGGAGCAGGTATTTAATTTCTTTACACAGCACTTCAAAAATATGGAAGTAGTTTTACAGTTATATTTTATTATTTTGGAGTTGTGATTTCTTAATAGAATAATAAAGTTTCAGCAAAATGTTGGGTCTTTTTTGTTTTATTTTAAACTCAGACAAAGAATCTACTCATCATATATTTAGAACTACTCCCAGTAAATAAGTATCTATGCACTGATCTGACTACCTCTTACAACCATACACACCATACCCATGGATAAGAGGAGAAACAAACCAAGCCACTCAAACCAAACCTAACTGGCCATTATGGCTGCAAAATCACAACACTGAAAACTTAAAAAGCTCTAGAAGAAATTTGCCTAGCTAACCCTGTATTTGGGCACTTCACACCTGAACTCAGTAATACTACCCTTCAGGACACTTCATCAAAATCACCTCTGAAGAGGAATCATGCTTATCCAGTTTAAGAGACTATAGCAGCTGTGAGTCACTCACTGCACAAGCATAATATGCTTTCCAATATTCAGAATGCAGATGTGTGATTTTAAACTCATTCTTCCCAAAGGATCGCAAAACACCGAACAAAATAGACAGCAAATCCTCAAGTCTGGCATCTTAGGCTACTTCAGTCATCCTTGCTTTAGGCTACTCCAGTCATCCTTGCTAATGCAGCAAAGACAATGAGAAGAAAGGGGCCTGCCTCATGGTGAAAACAGTTAAATGACCACAGAGAACTGCATTTTACTACTGTCACTGTTCTTTGTATTCTAGAGATCATCCACCACTGTCTCTCTAAAATTTGCTTAACTGATGATGCTCTGCTCTATTTGGTAGGGTCACAACATTTTTGCAAGACAGGCAAGATTTCTTCCTGATACTGGAACTTCAATCCATACTTGTGCTCAAGAATCAGAGAGGATTGATGTTTTTCAGCTCATAAGAAGTAAAACTCCTGACAGCTGCAGAAGTCAGGATTCAAAAGCGACATAATTTTCAGGGAACTACCTAGGATTCTTGGCAAGGAGACAGTTTATTTTGTAAGATTTCTGAAATACTATCACCAGATTGCTCCAGATTTCATTATAAAAGAAATTTTTTTAAGATTCTCAAAATACCATCTGTGTGGTCAGACAATCTGCAGAAAGCACCTCTAAGGAGACCTGTCTTTTGCTGCACATGGAAAACTTAACGACTTTTAAATTTCTTTCATGAAGGACACATCTGTTAGTGTACACTATGATAGGTTTTATTATAGCAGTACAGAAGAACTGCATTTAGGTTGTGCTCAATGCAGTTCAGCAGGAACCCATCCTTCAGTTCTGTGTCAAATTCAATAATCCAAGACAGATACACCTGTATTTTAATAAGACATTGAAGAAAGGGTCCCTCTCCTTTTTGCATTGAGTTCTGGTAATTTAAAAAAAACACATGGTAAGTGCCTTTAACTCCATTTCAACTCAAGCAAATGTATATACACTATATTTTATGAAAAAAATTCCAGGAGAATCATAACTAAAGTTTCATTTTTACCCACAGAATACCCGAATACCCTTTATGTATGTTCAGACAAAGTGCTAGTATTGACATACTGTAATTTACTAGTATTTATATTACTCCAGATGCTCAACTAACCTCTCATATCTAAAAACTCCACCTCCAATTTTTAAAAACATATCGAAATTACAGTATAAATCAATCTGACATAGGGACTAATTATGGTAGCTCGATTAGGAAGTGTTTTGGAACACCACTAGTTTTAAAGCCATTTACAGTTGAAATGTTGATAAATAATTGCTTTGTATAAATGACACTTCATATGGAGAGCCAAATAAATTGTAACAGCTCATTTTTTCTTGCCATTACTCTTACATGAATTCATTATAAGTCACTAGAAGACATGCAAAGTGCATGCTAGATGAGAACTCTGTATTTATAGCACACTAAGTCAGTCCGCAAACAGAATCTACTAAAAATATCCACAATGGTATGCAGCACACCCACCCTTTGGGGACTATTCACAGGCTGTGGTGGTCTGATTTTTAGACAGAGCAGACAAGGAAGAAGAAAACACCCAGGTAGATCAGCTCCTAAAGTTGACTAAAAGTAACGGAGTCAAATCCCACACAAGATCTAATATTCTGTTTGGCAGGCAGGCAGACATCCTGAGCCCTACAAGATTTTCCTGCATGCTTCCTGATCTCTCTGGTCAATGGTATGCAATTTCCATGCAGAAAACAGAAGCATGTCCTGAGCGAAAGTGAGAACCAGCCTCATTCTTTCTATGGCTTACACTCCCATTTTTGCAAGTGTCAGAAATTAGAAGCCTAACAAACAACAGACGTCAAAGAGCTCTGGATGCACACCGAGGAATCCTCATGAAAGTCATGATGATCATGTACAAACGAAAGGTGGCCTTGAGAACATAGGTGTTTGTTTAGGAAATGTCTAACCAAAGATTAGACAGCAAAAACACCTTCCTGGGTACCGAAGAAATGCTCTTCTGGTTTTATTCAGGTAATTGTGGGTTTTATACAAATTGGTTTTTTATGACTGATAAGATACATGTCTTTAAAGACATTCCAAAATACAGCACTCAGAGCACTCAAAGGTTTCTCACTATTCCTTTTCACGGGTTGAACATCTGCAAGAACAACATGTTCCATTACCACAGTAAATGAACCCAATCTCTAGAAATGACCATATGTCTCCCCTGAAACTAAACTGTTAATGAGCAGTACAGACACTGCAGAAAAATCTTGAAAATAACATAGATTTAGTTCGTGCATCTGCAAATATCAGGGAAAACCTACCCAAATATCTTCGAAGCATTATTCAAAATTGAAAAATGTCAAGCAAGGCTATGACAGCAAATCAAGAACATTTACATGATGAAGTTTTCCATGAGCAGCTGGCAAGAACAGGAGAGGAGAACTTACCCAAACAGATGGGTAGGCAGCGTGTTTTAAAAATAGTTTTGAATTTCTAGCAGTGACAAAAGGTTTTCTTTGTAAGACAAAGAAATTACTTGGGTGGTTGTTGGAGACTAATCTGCAATTATGTGAGAGAACACGAGGAGAGGCACACTGTTGGGATAACAAGGTTGGATAGGTATTCAGTAGACATTAGAGGAAGGCCTTCATTTGAACTGGCACTGCAAAGGCTCAATCAGGTATTATCGCTTTCTTGATAGCCAAAAGAAATATTTATATATGCCATTACAATTACGCTGTTTCCTTTACTTCAGGCCATTAACTATTTACTTTTTTCCCCTAAAAGCAGTGCTGCCATTTTTATTATTTGGCTTCTCCTAACCCAGGAGGAGAAGAAAAAGAAGCCCTTCAAAGATCCTCTATAACTCACCACAGTCCTTATTCCAGTGACCCAAGCCTCTCATCGTCACAGAGACCTATCTCCAACTGAAGGAAATGAAACATGGCTTCAGGGGCTTCACAAGCTCTACCGGAAGATCCAAACACTTCTTTTAGTGTTTTCGTCCAAACACTTAACATTTGAGACTAAAAGCACTCACCTGACTGAGGTGGAGCGGGTGGGCAGTGGACTTTTTGCTGTTCTTTCCTATCGCCTCCTTAGGAGAGTTTACACCTTTGCTGCCAACTGGGAACTCTATGCTGCCCACTGTACATATGCAGGCACAATAGAAGAGCCCACTAAACACAGGAACAGTGAAACCCTGAAAAGGGATCGGATTCCTCAAACCCATCTGTCAGAACAGCTCTTCAGAAACTCCTTATCAATAGATTTGTCCTTGGACTGCTTTTCCTAGCACACTGAATTTTTCAGTCTGTATTTTGGTTATTGGAATGGGAATACGTATCTTCAGAGTCTGCAAAAGTAGTTCCTCTCTCACTTTGGAATCAATTCACTGATATAACTGAAGAGAAAAAGAGGCACACATCTGTCTCCCCCTCAGTCTGTAGTTATTGTGAAGTTACGTGTATGCATAGACATTGTCTGTATTTCTACCAGCTTTCAGACTGGTGTCCATTTTAACCTTTTCCTACAATCAGCAGACTTCAGCCAGCCTCTCATTGTTATCGCTCTCATTTTTCCAAAGTGGACAAACATGGATATGATTGTGTTTCACTGGTGCAGCCAAGCAAACAGAAACAAATCAAAACACCAGAGAGAACCTTAGCTTTCACTGTTCTGCACCTTTTAAGACCTACGAATTGCAACAGCAAAACTATCTGAAAATGCACAGCAAATAGCAGTGTTACCCTCACCTGCTGGAGAGGGTCCATACCTCTAGGAAAAGGCAGAATTTGTATGGAAGAATTATAGCTTTTATTAGACTAAAGCCTTATACTCTTTCCTCATTCCGAATGGTTAGGAAGTAATTTAGAGAAATATTTATTGTATCAAAGGTTTGCTGGCCTTCCTCAAATATAAAAAAAAAGTCCAACTGCCAGGAGGAAAAGATACATCAAGTGGTGCCAAGGCATAAAGGCCAAAACTGCAACAGCAAGTTTCACTGCTTCTAACATGGTTCATGCACACAGGATAGCCCAACAGCCTCACTGCAAAGCACACTTCGCAACACTTATCCCACGTCAGGGGGCAAAGACCTCAGAATTACACCTTTGGCTGGCAAAACAGGGGCAGTGTTGAAGTCTTGAAGTGTTTAAGAGCTTCACAATTTCTCAAAGAAATAGTACTTGTGTGATACTATGAGGGAAGGGCAAGGAAGTGACCAAAAGATAATCATACTCCCCAAAAAAGGTGTGAGAAAGATGAAGAGAACCTTAAGAACATATTCAAACATACCATATATCTAAACAGATCAAATGGAAAACAAAACAAGATGCAGCTTTCTAGGCAGTTTGAGACATGTTTAAAAAAGTTATTTTCTGACACTTCATGTCATTCTTCTTCTGATATCTGCTTCCCACAATCCAACAAGAAGTTAAAGTTATAACCTGAGGCTTTCATGAACTTTATAGAATGAAGAATTCATTCATTACTTCTACAAGCTAGTACTACAAACAGATGCTACTATAACATACCTATCAGGTTCTACCCGTACTCTGCTATGTACATTCAGTACCTGACAATAAATCCTGCACTGTAAAGTACTTCATAAAAAAATCTTATCATTATTTGACTTGAGAAGAATGTAACAAACTTCCTTCTCCTAATAAAGTTGAACAGACAGAACTTAATCTCCAAATTATTATTCCAAGTCTTGACAGAGGCCTGAGAGCTGTCAACAGTTACATCTGACAACACTACATATTTAAAAACCTGTCTATAAAATTGTGTATGACCATATATAACACAATCTGAGATTCTGTATAATGCTTGTATGGTCCCAGCTCATTCAATGTGCATGAAGAACTGATCTGGAAATTCAGAAGACTCAATATGTAACATTTCTGGTATATTCAGCTGAATTTTTACATATTCTTCCCTAAGAGACTTTTAAAGACAAAAAAAAAAAAATATTAAAGGCTTTATTCTTGTCTTACAACAACACTCCCAAGACAAGATTTAAATTCGAAGAGCAGAAGGATAATTATATCAGTCCTCAGCACAGAAAGTCCTGTATGGACCTGTTGGAGAGGGTCCAGAGGAGGGCCACAGAAATGATCAGAGGAATGGAGCATCTCTGCTATGAGGAACAGCTGAGAGAGTTGGGGTTGTTCAGCCTGGGGAAGGCTCTGGGGAGACCTTATTGTGGCCTTTCAGGAGTTAAAAGGGGCCTGTAAGAAAGATGGGGAAAGGCTTTTTAGCAGGGCCTGTTGTGACAGGACGAGGGGTAATGGTTTTAAACTAAAAGAGATGAGATTTGGAGATTCAGGCTGGACGTAAGAAATTCTTTACAAGGAGGGTGATAAAATCCTGGCACAGGTTGCCCAGAGAGGTGGTGGATGTGCCATCCCTGGAGACATTCAAGGCCAGGCTGGATGTGTTTCTGGGCAACCAGATCTAGTTGAAGATGTCCCTCCCTGCTCACTGCAGGGGGGTTGGACTAGATGACCTTTGAAGGTCCCTTCCAACCCAAACTATTCTATGATCCTATGAAGAACAAGCCATAGTGTAACTATAGCTGTAGCTTTGCTGCAGTGCTGACAGTCTACACAGGAATCTTTATTGCCTAACAATACAATGGAAAAACTAACTGTGGATCTCAAAGCTAACTCTTCTACACGCTGTTCTTAACAGAAGGTAAGAATATTTATTTTGGGGCTGGGAGAGAGGGGAAGTCCCATTCACCGAGGAACAGGGAAGCTACTGGTCAAATTCCTGATAACAGTGTAATTGCCTCAAAGGAAGCTGGAACTCAGCGCTGCGTTGCAAGAAAGCGTCTGAGCATCATGTCACGCACAGGTTTGGCCTCTGCATCTGGGAGTGCCATAAGATCTTAGGGAATTTTGGTCTCGTTCTGCTTAATGCTCTAAGTCTATTCCAGGCATGCTTGCAGCAAGTTAAACACTTCTTTTTTGGTTCTAATAATTCAGTGAATTGAGCTTTCCCTGAGATAAGACATAAGGTTACACTGCAGTATTTAGTCCACTATACGTTGATCATAAAGGTGCACTAGCCTGCGGAACATCAGACCCTCACAGTCAGGAAGTTAGTATGGTTCCTGTTAAAGGAACATAGAAAATAACTGATCATGCTTTCCAATACATTAACATATATTTTATATTCTTGTTCAAATGGCATACTAACAAGCACAGTATGGATACGTTACATTGGAGAATTAATATTTATATACTACTTTGGCATGCAAAGCTGCTCAGTAAAAGTGACAATAGAGTGTAATTCACTAATAGCAAATTAATTACAGTCATTTAACAAATGCAGCACCCATGTGTCACTGACTGATGAAGCCAAGTAGTTTGCCTGAACGCAGAAATAGTTGGAGATTCAGTTCAACTTATGGAAGTTCTTCTTGCTCTTTTATATTTTAATTTTCATCGAATTGTTATGCTAATCCTCAAAATTCATTGCAATAGTTTCCACAATAAAAAGAAACAATTTGGCTAATTTGCAAGTTACAAAACAAGGGAGGGGACTTCAAGCATGCTTATGATATACAAGATAAATGCCAGATACCACACCTAGACAAGCCTGAGCAAGTTACCATCAGGACAAAAACAATGCTTCAAGTTATTTTTCACCACGCTGATGCTACTAATGGATAATCTCCAGTGGGGCTACTTGTTCTGAGCATCTAGTTATTGCAAGGAATAAAGAAAACACAAATGTAGACAAGTGCCTACATTCAATCCGATGTGGAGTAATGTATCAATGACATCACAGAATATTTAAATTGAAAGAAAGAATAATGTCTCAAGTGAGGCCCTCTTCAGAGGTGTTGCAGTAATACTAAGAAATACTAAGAAAGCAAGAAATACTTAGATTTTTAGAACAGAAGCAGCAAGTAGATTCATTACCATCTTGTGACTACATAAGGATAGTGTATTTTCAAACTTGCTACTCAAATTCCTAACATACGGCATTCCTTATCTGTCAGTAGATGAAGAGAGTGTACCCTTCCTAGTGTTTTTTCTGCACTCAGAACTTTCCATCATTTCAGCCTCTATCCTCTTTAATATGCCAATTTCAGAGATTTGCGAAAGACAAAATATAGTATAGTACAGCACTCAGTAGATTATTACATGCCATAGGAAAGTACGAGCAAATTCAGAGTTATTCTGAAGCAACTTTCCGGCATCTTTATAAACGGTTTCCTAGGTTATTGATCCTCAGGACTGCATTTACATTTAATCCAGCCCCTCCTGGCAGCCAGGCAGGTTGCAAGACAACGTTTAAACAAGAAGTTTTACCTTTGAGCAACAACTGGCTACATGTTCTAATGATTCCCTTGTGCTCAGCACAAACTGCACAATACTCCATGATAGGGCATCCGTTCATTACTAAGAGAAAGGCATGCACCTTCTTCCCCCACAAACTACCTTGACGGTATAATGAGCAACCTTGCAACAAAGCACTCCTACTGAGCAGCTTGGCACTATGAGAAGAGTTATGTTTTCTTAAGGGCAAATATTCCTTTATAATAAAAGGTTTTGACAGCTTTCTGTTAATGTTCAACCACTGTGCTGAGGTTCAGATCTAGGAAGTAATAGCTATGCTGTCTTTAGGTCAACACACCAACAACATACAGGTGGCAGGCCCTGAGAACAGAACCCCTGTGCACCCTGTGAAGGCCAGACTGGAGAGCTTTGCTTTGGCTGAGAACAGGACTCATGACAGAAAAGAATACACAGCATGCTACAAGATACAGAAACATAGGCATTTTACATAAGCTTCCTTTTACCCAAAAGAGAGCTTTTGGGGAAGTTCGTTAGTGTTTAGACAGGTTATATTAAATTATCAAGAGAATGAATCCATTAAAAAGTTACCTTGCACCTTAACATTTGGTTTATATGAACAACAATGAACGAGCAGTACTGAAAGCAGTCAGCAACCTTGAAAGCAGATGGCAACTTACAGGCACATTTTCAACTTTAAGGTAAAGAACGCAGGCAGTAAAACCAAGTTCTACCCAGCCCTATTCATCTCAATATCACATAGGACACAAAAAAATATGACAATTTGCTCCACTTCTACTATGCCTCTTAAAGGGCCTCAGCTTCTTGGTTAATTCAGAGTTTAGCTGCCTCAAGTGTTTCTCCTGCCTCAAGAGCACATCCTGAAGACTATACCGGTACTGCAAACCTGTACTTCAACGGCACGGACAACTATCTGGCTGTACTCATCTCTCATGGGGGAAACAAAGAGACTTACTTTAACTTCTGTTTTTCTTAAACAACTTTAAGAACCGAGAACCCGAGATCTTACAAAGAGGAACAAGCATCAGCCACATGTTACATCAGTACCTAAAGAGGGGTTTGGTCAGATTTTAGAATAAACGGCGGAGACACATGATCCAATTAAATTCTAATTATGTAAGTAGTAGGCAAGAGTATTTACACAGGCACTGATTACAGCTATTAGAGTCTAAAGTCGCCGGCCGGAGAGGCTCTGCTTCCTCTTCGCCGTCCCGACCGGACTGCCGCGGGGTTCGTTTCATTTTCAACCTCCCCCTTTCAGAGCTCTTTTTACAAACAATAGGAGACACTGCCCTGAAAACCCCATCTCCAAACCATGCCCCCCTCCGGCGAGCCTGGAAGAGCCGCCGCTCTCCCCAAAGTGATGATTCATTACCCACCCCACTGGGTAGGAAGGAGCCCCCTCAACCATCACCACGCCCGCCCGAGCCCCCAGCCCCGCGGGCACCGAACCCCTCCCGGGATGGCGCTTACCTCCGAACAGGTGCGGCGAGAGGTGAGCGGGCAGCGAGCCGATCACCAGCCGGGGCCCGCCGGAGGAGCCGCCGCCGCCGCCCCCCGCGGGCCGCTCCCGGCCGCCCTCCTCCGGGGTGCTGCTGACCGAGTCCTGCGAGCCGTAGGGGCCGCTGCTGTGGGGGATGTTGAAGGAGGACTGTGCGGCCCGGGCCCCGGCGGCGGTGGCCCCCCCTAAGGACCTGCTTCGGGGGGCCGACCCCGCGGCGGCACCCCCCGCCACTGCCGCCGCCGCTGTCGCTGCCGCGCCGCCGGGAGCGGCATGAGGCGCCGCCGCCAGGTGCGAGTACCGCCCGCCAGCGCCCGCCGAGCGCCCGCCGGTCCCGTTAGCGCCGCCGCCGCCGCTGCTGCTGGTGGAGGAAGGTAAATCCCCACCCGAGTACGCCCGGGTGCGGCCATTGGCGGCGGTGGGGCTGCTCTGCTTTGCGCCCATGGTCCCGCCGCCTCCTGGCGCTGCCCGGTGCCCTTCGCCGCCGCCTTCCCCGCGGTGCCCGGGGGTGGTGGAAGTCCGGCCCCGGCAAGGGCGATCCGAGGCGCGAGTCGCGCCGGGGAAGGGGGAGAGGGCGCGCCGGGGAAGGGGAACGGGTCGCTCGGTGGGTCGGTGTCGAGAGGGGAGAGCCGCCCGCCGGGATCCGGCTCAGCTGGCGGCCCCGGCGCGGCCGCTGCTCGCGGGTCTGGGGCGCCACCATGAGCTGCTCGGGACGGTGCTGGCTCCCTCCGCGCGGCCGCTCGGCCCCGCCGCTGCTGCTATGCCGGCCGCCGCCGTGACCGCTGCCGCCATCCTCCGCCGCCGCTGAGCCCTGTGGGGGGCACCGGCGGCAGCAGAGCCGCCGAGGCCGCTCGCTCGCCCGCGGCGCGTCGTGCCTGTGCCGAGGGAGGCGGGAGGGGGCGGTCACCTCACCGCAGCCGCTCCTCTACCGTGTCGCCATACTGGGGGCGGCACCAGCGGGCGGGACGGGCAACGGTTACGGAAGCAGCGACCGCCGCCTCTTCTGCCCACCCCCCGTAGCCCGGCAGGGGATCGGGCTCGCCGCCTCACCCCGTTCCTCACGCAAGGTGCGGGCCCAGACCGCCGCTAGGGCTGCCAGCGGAGGGAGGGTACCGGAGCGCGGGGCCGAGGAGAGAACCTGCCGGCGGCGGAGGGTGAGGGGTCGGCTGCCTGAGGGGAAGGAAGCCCGCGGGGTGCCGGAGCGGTCGCCCCGACTCGGCAGGCGTTGAAAGGTGATGTTGGCGGGCTGGGCGGGCGCGGCGGCCGTTGAGGGCGGCCGTTGGCGGTGCCCGCGGGCGGGAGGCGGCGGCCCGCGGGGCCGGGCTCAGAGCCGGGTCCCGCCAGGTGAACGAGCAGAGCGCGCAGGGCCGGGCGATCGAGAGCGGGGCGCTGCCCGCCGAGGCGGCCCGTGCCCTCCTGCCGCGCCGCTGCCTGGCTTGCCGTTGTAGCTTCTGCAGAGCGCCCGGATGCCAGGACTCCTCCTCGGGCGGGCCGCGCTCCGGCTGAGGGCGAAGAGCCCAACATGCCGCTTCCCGAGGCTGGGCTTGGCTGGGTCCGGCGTAAGGGCTGCTCACCCCCGCCGGGAGCTTTATCGTGTAGGGGGCTTTAGCTCGGCAGGTTTGCTGCGAGTCTCGGTTCTCGTTGTGTATGTGGGGGAGAAGCTGGACGAGAAGGATGAAAATCTCTTACATCTTAAGGTTCGATATGGGAGAATCCCGTAGACCTTACTCTCAGAGAAAAACTCCCATTATTATTGATGAGAGCTTTACCCAGGGATTGACTAGCACAGAATGGTTTGGGTTGGAAGGGACCTTAAAGAGCCCATCCAGTGCCAGCCTCCTGCCACGGGCAGGGACACCTTCCACTAGACCAGGTTGCTCAGTTTATATGAGCATGAGTTTATATGAACACAGTTCCTACCGTGGGTCATCCGAGGTAAACTGCTTTTGTGTATGGGTTGTCATCTGCTGTAAAGCAACGTATGTCACCATAAAGCAGTGCTATACACCATTTTTGGACTCCCCATCATACCATCTAGGTAGGGATTCCAACTACCTGCATGCCTGTGTCACTATGGCATAGTACCTGAGCTATTTTACAATGAATACAATAAAACAGATCAAAACCTTAATATATGAAGTATTATGTAACATTTGTACTATACATACTGCATGTACATATCATTTATTGCATCTACATTATATGTATTATATATATGTAATGTACAACTGTAACATGTACGTGTATGGCCTCTTTGATACTCATCCACATATATGAAGAGGTGCAGAGGCCTCCCTTTCCCCCTCCTTTTACCATCTCCATTTTACAACTGCATGTGCTTGCTTTCTGGCATCAGTGCAGCTCACAGTTCAATTTGCAAGAAGAGGTGCTGGGTATGGCAGAGGAGATGACGAGCCCTAATTCTTCATTCTGACACCACTTTTCCAGATAGCTGAGACGCTCTGTGAAGAATCTGAACCCATTTAGAGGATGCTGCTGTAAATTATTGTCAGTTTCAGTAAGAGGCAGTGATTCCACAGCTGTCTCATGAACAGCTTGGTCTTTTGTGTGCTGGGCAGACAGCTGGGGTTGATAATCTGCTGTCCCAGGCTATGCCATCCCCACTTGTGAATTATAAGATGCAGTCCCTGCTACCAGTGGCATATACCCCAACGTAGATCAAGCACGAGCACTTTCTAGTTCAGTTTCCTACAGAAAGAAAATCAGTGTGAATATGCTGTCTGCTCTACCACGGCTACTTGTGAAACCCTTGCCCAGCTTCACCCAAATCTCTCAGAGACACTAACAGTATAGAAAATGAGTGAATATGTAGAAAATAGAGATCCTATTAATATTCTCACAGAAGGGAAAGTTAACATAGGAATTCCTATCTTGCAGGATTCCAGGAATCTGCATGGGCAAAGGATGTTGCAAACATGACTCATACTTTCTGCTGCTCACAGAATGCCTGTGGCATGCTCAGCCCTATCAGATCAGGTTTAGAGGGCAGCATGCTCAGTTTTATGGAGTTTTTAAAATTTCTACTACTGAGTACTAGTGGAACTTGTCAGCTGCTAGAATAAACAGCCTTTTGAAAATAGTACATTGCTACACAATGTACTTCCTGTAATTTCTTTACACTGAATCTAAGAGTTGAGCAGGTATTAAATACAGATTATATTTGACTTTGAATAACCCTTTATTACATTTAGGATTAAATGATAAAGTTCGGGGGTGGGGAAGCCCTCAAGACATCCAAACAGTTACTCAGTCTTACAATCAGAAAATTACCTTTAACAGAATATCTCACAGAAAAGAAGTCACAACAACACACAACACTGTTCCCAGTGCAGTGTTTCTTTGGGGAAGGGGGCTTCAGTTTTTGTTTTGCATATAGGGCACATATTTGCAGCTTTCGTATTATCATGTGTGACTCTAAACAGGACATGTCCCTCAAAAAACACCCACATCTTCCGAAAAGCAATGTGACATGATTCTGAGCCAGCTTTCTTCCCTCCATCTTTCCTGGTTCCTCCTAAAAATGGTCCAGCTGAAATTTTTCTACCTGTGGAAATTTGCTTTCTATAGCCAACAGTACAGTTAGGTTTTCAAGATACCATTTCTTCTAACAAATGACTGTCTACGAGCTGTTAAGTCTTGTAGAGGCAAGTTCCTGGCACTGTAACCTCCACCCATTTGTTCATTAATCCACTCCAGAAGTAGTTTGCATAAAAATTTCAATTGCCTCCCCAGCATAGAAGATAACCAGTGACAAGAGAAATGGTGCAGAGAGAAACTAGGACGTTTTGCTGCTGACCATATTTCCACAGAGCTCAAGGACTCAGTGGAAAGCAGGTACTTCTATAAAAAATTACTCCTGTACGCCTATATGGATGAATGCTGTTATTACTCCTGTAAATGCACATCTAGGGAATCTTATTCAGACTTAAATAAGCACAAAATAACCTTCTTGATCTTTGTCCAGGATAGTGGAAAAAAAATGGTTTAGACTGGCAAATACACTTGCTGCTCCTTCTTACAAGCTGCAATACCTCCACTTCAGTTCTGGTTACACTACCTTGTCCATCAGCAAGTGAAAATAATGAACTTGTTTCTTGACCAGTTTCCTTGAAAATACTAGGTGGCAGGCATGCCCTAAGCATAGAGATTAGCTGTAAATTCATAATATCACACATTTTGGAAAATGACTGCTGATAAATGGAACAGGGGTCTGAATTTTGGTCAACAGTGAGATATGCAAACAGACCACCTTCCATCTCCCCTCCTGCCCCCTGCTTTAGGGGCTTCTACAGGGAAGCTTCTTGCAGCTTCTCACAGAAGGAGAGACACTGACAAGGCTCCAATGCAGCCAATGTCAGCTGGATCCATGATGGACCTGCCACCACCCAAGGCCAAGCCCATCAGTGTGAAGAACCCCAGGCCGTGGGAAGGACTCACATTGGAGAAGTTTGTCAAGAACATCTCCCCAGAAAAGAAGCGGGCTGACAAAAGAAAAAGCGCATGTGGCAGGCGAGCCTATGGAGGGTGACCCACCACAGAATGGCCAGCCTGCCTGCCTGCTCCTGCCCTTGCCACCCCAGGATACCACACGTTCCAGCCAGCTGAGGCCCGGTGACTTGTCCTGGCTCCTCAGAAGGAAGCCAGCCTGTTCCCCACCCGCTACCTCGTATGGGCCCAAAGGCCTCGCCTCCAGCCGCCCCGAGGCTGTGGAAGATGCATCTGCCAGCCCACAGGCTTGCACCAGAGGTGCTGCCGCTGCCGACCGCGCCCCTGGTGGCACAAAAAGGAGGTGGGAGACGGCCTTGCGCCTCTTGTCAGTCATGCGGACAATTCCCAGCTCGGGCGCGAGGAGGCTTTCGAAGGAGGACCACGAAATCCAGGGCAAGGAGGAAAGGGAAAAAGAAACCCAGCGGGAAAGGGCAGAAGCAAGAGGGTAGTCTGGGCGGTCTCCCACCAGTAGTAACTGGGGCCGCCCCTGCTTAGCTTCCAGCGTGAGGCACCTTTGGGGTGGCGTAGCTGCAATCTGCTCCCCGCCAGCAGGGGCGCCAGCGACAGCCTTAAACCTCCCGCCTCGGTCCCGCTTCACCCACCACCGGCTTCCCCGGCCGGGGCCGGGCCTGAGGCCGGGCCGACTTCCCCCAGCTCCTCCCCCGGCTCCTCCCCCGGCCACGCCGCTCGGATTTTCCTGCGGCGGAGACGTGGTGGCCGCAGGGCGGCCGGAGTGCGGAGATGTGGCTGTGGCTGGCGTTGTCGGCGCTGCTGGCGGCGGCGGGCGCGCAGTACGAGCGCTACAGCTTTCGCAGCTTCCCGCGGGACGAGCTCATGCCGCTCGAGTCCGCCTACCGCTACGGCCTGGACCAGTACAGCACTGAGAACTGGCCCGAGAGCGTCAACTACCTGGAGGTCAGCATGCGGCTCTACCGCCTGCTGCGCGACAGCGAGGCCTTCTGCCACCGTAATTGCAGCCACGCCGCGGGGCAGCCCCCCGCTGCTGCGGCCGACCCCGCCGCTGCTGCTGCCGCCGCCTCCGGGGGAGCGCTGGTCGAGCTGCGCCTCCTGTCCGGAGTGCTGCGGCGGGCGCAGTGCCTGCGGCGCTGCAAGCAGGGGCTGCCTGCCTTCCGCCAGGCCCAGCCCGGCCGCGACCTGCTCGAGGACTTCCAGCGCCGCGAGCCCTACAAGTACCTGCAGTTCGCCTACTTCAAGGTGAGGCCCGGCCCTTCGTCCCTCCTCGTCTCCCGTCTGCTGTGTCTTTGCCCTGCCTGCGCTTCCCCAAAGTCTTGCCTGGTGCTCTGCCACCCTCCAGCCAAGCCAAGTACGCCAAACGTGCCTGTCAGTGTGGCGATGGAGCGAGGGGGACAGTGTGGCCCGTCCCTGCACAGCGTCATTGGACGTGGATGCCGCTCGCACCCACTCGTGGCGAAGCCCCTGACCTCTCGCCTGGCCCTCAGTGCACGTTGCTCTGGGCTGTAGCCTCATTCCCCATCACCTGCTCCACGTCAGTTTAGCTGCCAGTTGTCCGCCCCACCTCCGTTTCTGTCTGTGGTCGGGCGTCCCAGTCCCTGCCCTCCTGGGACTCTGCACTTCATCGTCTTCTCCTTGGCATGTCTGTAAGCCCCTTCCTCCCATTCACTTCACGTAACCCACAGTGAGACCAGTGTGTGCTTTGTCTGTCCCCCTGCTTGCCCAGATACTGCTATCCAGCTCACTCTTCACCAGTTTTTCCACAACTCATCCACCACATCCCCTAGATTAGCTCCTCCAGTTCTTCCCAGACCCGCGCCCACTAGACCCTGCCTCCTTGTCCTGTAGTTGGGTTGCTTCTACGCCTGCCCCTCTTGTCTTTCTATCTGCCTTATTTTTTTCTAACCTCTGAAACCTTTTTCAGACCTTTCGTGTCACTGCTCTGCTATTGCAAGCGCTCTTTGTTGCTTCCTCTCCCTCAGCATGTCCATCTTCCTCACTTACTTCCTTCTGGTCCAGTTGTTTCCAGTGCAGCAGCTCCCAGCCTGTGACTCGCAGATAACCAGATGCCTGCAAACTCCAGTTTTGTTACAGCCACAGGAAGGAATAAAGGGAAAACTGGCTGCTGAAGTGTGACACTAATGCTAGCCCTGGAATGGTGTTTACTTTTTGCTCTAGGGTTAGCCACACACCTCTTTTATCAGATTTCATCCCGTTTTTCTAGCTACTTGTCATCCTCCTGTCCAGGATCTAATTGACAATTCTGTCCCTCCTTCTCACCTTCCTCTTCTGTTTTCTAAATCAAGGTCTGTCCCTCATGCCATCCCCTTATATACTGCAATTACTTGCATTTCAAATAAATGGGATTTCTGGGAAGGGGAGATAACAAGCTGAACTTTGCTTAGATTGTTTTCTCTTCCAGGGATTCACTCCCAACATAACCCAGTACACATTATATAGGGTTGTATGCTTGTGCATTGTTTTTGAGATTGCTGCTTGAAGACACACATCTTCTTAACTGTACTGTGTCTTATTTGTAGGAGTGCTGTTTTCTTGTTAAAATATTCAGTGTTTTTTCCAAATCACACAAACAGATGTAGGGAAATGTGTTCTCATAAAATAGGAACAGTATCCAAATGCACAGTATCACACCAGTGTAATTCTGTGAGTTTAAAACCATCCCTAAGATCATACAGAAGAATTTAACTTTATACACTAAGGCCTCTGCACACATAGAAGGTATCAAACGGGACATTTCTTTTGAATAGTAGAGTGGGCAGGCACTCCTCCCATTCTCAAAGCCATATACAGATACCAAAATGACATCACCATAGATGTTTCCATTTCTTATCTGTCTTTAACCATTCATTCCCCCCTTGTGGTACGTACAAAGCTTGCAATTTATGGATCACAGCAAAAATCATTCCTACTTCCTGTTTCTGGTACAGTTAAGTAACTGACGGGTAGGAATGTGAGAGGGAAATGGGAGAAACCCCTCCCTCTCCCTTTAAACTGTTTTTCCATCACATTTGCAGTAGGTTTGAATGGTGCAGTTTGGTGGTTTCCCCCTTTAGTGTCAGTTGTTCATGTTGTCTTTCTTACTAGATTGCAGTTCAGGTCTGAGCCCTTACCCACTCACTGGGGGAGTTCTCAGTGGGCCTTCTAGAGCTAAACTGCTATGTACAAGGGACTTTTTCCTTGCTGGTGGTTTTCTTAAGAAAGGAATGTCACTTTCCCAACCCCCTACACTCCCCAGGAGATTTTTATAGTATAGAAAGAAGGCAGAGGGAAATGCTTTATGTCATTTTTTAGAGCGACCATGTGTTTATTGAGGTGTGTTCCAGAGTGAAACTTTGCCACGTCTTAGATCTGGAGGGAGCTTTCTTGTAGCCACTGAATTCACTTAGGAATGCATTTCTACATAACTTTTCTTTTTCTTAGTGGTAAAAATTGAAACTGAGTGAATTATGGACTAAGCAAAACTGAGAGACCTGCCAGCCTACCAACAAACAGAGTTAAAGCATAAAGCACAAATGAAACCTGGTGTTTGACGAAAGTTCAGCTGAGATTTCCCATGGCATTTAGCACTGCCTGGGATGAGTGGAAGCACATAGTCTTGGGACAGCCAAGAAGGGCAGCTGGCAGAGCTCCAGTACTGGGAGGGACACTCATAGCGGCACCACAGCAAGAGCTCGTGTTAGGGTTGAAGTTGTTTCTTCCTGGTAGTTGTCTTTCAAGTTTCTTTCTGAAACGAAAGGGTACCTTTTATGGATGCAGACAGAAAAGAGCATTTGCGTGTATGCTTGTGATTCATGCTCATAGTTTTATACATACACTTCCATAAGCTATTTTAGATGTGAGGTAGAACTCTGTATCACCTGCACCTCAGTACGCTGAATGGGTTGATGTGGATCTTGGCTTATAAGGGAAAAGGTTTTAACTTTTCATAAATATTTAAGACTTACTTTCTCACTCTTTCTAAATATGTGTATATGTACTATATAAAAATGTGTATATATATGTAAAATAAAGTACATACACATTTGGCACATGCAGTTTTAAGTAAGGAATGCATATTTCACAAAGTATGTCTAATGGGGTTTAAAAATGGGTACAGAAAATCACATTAGGACACAATTATTGAGTAAGTCCCTGCTGTTTGCTCTAACTTTGTAACACCATCAGGAAGATACATTATTGTAGTATTGTCTTGTGTGTCACTGGGCAAATAATATAAACATGGTAACTGGTGACTCCTGCCCAGTATCCAGTATCCTGCTCAGTATCCAGAGGTTAGCATCAGGTAATTGCTGTGAGGGAAATCCCACACACGAGCAACAGTATAATCTTGTGCCTTGTCAGCTTTATGAAAAGGGGAGGGAGAAGAGAAAAAAAGTAATCTTTTTGACTTACAGTCATCATCTATGCTATCTGCATCAATAATAGACTTCAAAAAAAACACAGAATCATAGAATAGTTAGGGTTGGAAAGGACCTTAAGATCATCTAGTTCCAACCCCCCTGCCATGGGCAGGAACACCTTGCACTAAACCATGTCACCCAAGACTCCATCCAGCCTGGCCTTGAACACTGCCAGGGATGGAGCATTCACAACTTCCTTGGGCAACCTGTGCCTCACCAACCTCACAGTAAAGAACTTCTTCCTTATATCTAACCTAAACTTCCCCTGTGTAAGTTTGAAGCCATTACCCCTTGTCCTATCACTACAGTCCCTGATGAAGAGTCCCTCCCCAGCATCCTTGTAGGCCCCTTTCAGATACTGGAAGGCCACTATGAGGTCTCCACACAGCCTTCTCTTCTCCAGGCTGAACAGCCCCAACTTTCTCAGCCTGTCTTCATATGGGAGGTGCTCCAGCCCTCTTATCATCCTCGTGGCCCTCCTCTGGACTCGCTCCAACAGCTCCATGTCCTTTTTATGTTGAGGACACCAGAACTGTACGCAGTACTCCAAGTGAGGTCTCACGAGAGCAGAGTAGAGAGGCAGGATCACCTCCTTCGACCTGCTGGTCACGCTTCTTTTGATGCAGCCCAGGATACGGTTGGCTTTCTGGGCTGCGAGCACACACTGAAGCCACCTCATGTTAAGCTTCTCGTCAACCAACACCCCCAAGTCCTTCTCTGCAGGGCTGCTCTGAATCTCCTCTCCACCCAACCTGTAGCAGTGCCTGGGATTGCCCCAACCCAGGTGTAGGACCTTGCACTTGGCTTGGTTGAACTTCATGAGGTTGGCATTGGCCACCTCACAAGTGTGTCAAGGTCCCTCTGGATGGCATCCCTTCCCTCCAGCGTATCAACCGAACCACACAGCTTGGTGTCATCGGCAAACCTGCTGAGGGTGCACTCAATCCCACTGTCCATGTCACTGACAAACATGTTGAACAAGATCGGTCCCAACACTGATCCCTGAGGGATACCACTTGTTACTGGTCTCCAACTGGACACTAAGCTGTTGACCACAACTCTTTGCGTGTGGCCATCCAGCCAATTCTTTATCTACCAAGTGGTACATCTATCAAATTGATGTCTCCAATTTAGAGACAAGGATGTTGTGTGGGACAGTGTTGAACGCTTTGCACAAGTCCAGGTAGATGACGTCAACTGCTCTGCCCCTGTCCATCAGTTCTGTAACCCCATCATAGAAGGCCACCAAATTGGTCAGACAGGATTTCCCCTTAGTGAAGCCATGTTGGCTATCACCAACCAGCTCATTGTTTATCATGTGCCTTAGCATGCTTTCTAGGAGAATGTGCTCCAAGATTTTGCCAGGCACGGAGGTGAGACTGACTGGTCTATAGCTCCCATGGTCTTCCATTTTCCTCTTCTTGAAAATGGGGGTTATATTGCTCTTTTTCCAGTCGTTGGGAACTTCACCTGACTGCCATGATTTTTCAAATATGATGGACAGTGGCTTAGCAACTTCATTCACTGGCTCCTTCAGGACCTGCATATGGATTTACATCAGGTCCCATGGACTTGTGCACATTCAGGTTCTTAAGATGATCTCGAACCTGATCCTCTCCTACAGTGGGCCTAAGGTCTTCATTCTCACAGTCCCTGCATCTGCCTTCCAGGACTTGGCTGGTGTGGTCAGAGCATTTGCTAGTGAAGACTGAGGCAAAGAAGTCATTAAGAACCTCAGCCTTCTTCAAATCCAGGGTGGCCAGTTCTGATAGCTTCCGGAGAGGGCCTACGTTGTCCCTAGTCTGTCTTTTATTTGCTACGTACCTGTAGAAGCCCTTCCTGTTATCTTTCACATCCCTTGTCAGATTTAATTCTAACAGAGCCTTAGCTTTCCTAATCTGGTCCCTAGCTTCCCGGACAATATCCCTGTATTCTTCCCAGGCCTCTTGTCCTCGCTTCCGCCTTTTATAAGCTTCTTTTCTCCCTCGTAAGTTTTCCTCAGCAGCTCCTTCTCCATCCATGGAGGTCTCCTGGTCCTCCTGCCACACTTCCTTCTAGTCGGGACACAACACTCCTGAGCTTGTAGCGGGTGATCCTTGAATATCAACCAGCAGTCTTGGGCCCCCCTGCCCTCTAGGACTGTATCCCATGAAACCTTACTAAGCAGGTTCCTGAAGAGGCCAAAGTCTGCTCTCTTGAAGTCCAGGGCAGTGAGTTTGCTGCATGCTCTTCTCACTGTCCTGAGGATCTTGAACTCAACCATCTCATGATCGCTACAGCCAAGGCTTCCCTGGAGCATCACATTTCCAACCAGCCCCTCTCTCTTGGTGAGCACGAGGTCAAGCATGGCCCCTCTCCTTGTTGGTGCCTCTATTACTTGCAAGAGGAAGTTATCTTCCACACAATCAAGGAACCTCTTGGATTACTTGTGCCGGGCCATACTGTCCCTTCAGCAGATATCAGCATGGTTGAAGTCCCCAATGAGGACAAGGGCCTGTGAGTGTGAGGCTGCTCCTATGTGTCTATAGAGCGCTTCATTCACAGAGCCTTCCTGATCAGGCGGCCTGTAACAGACCCCCACCGTAATGTCCCCCATCGCTGTTCTCCCTTTGATCCTGACCCACAAACTGTCTGTTGACTCATCACCTGTCCCCACAGAGAGTTCCATACTCTCCAGCCTATCACTGACATAAATAGCAACTCCCCCTCCCCATCTGCCTGGCCTGTCTTTTCTAAAGAGCCTGTAGCCTCCTGTTCCAACACTCCAGTCATAGGAGCCATCCCACCATGTTTTTGTGATACCAATGATATCATATCCCTGTAGCCTTGCACACATCTCTAATTCCTCTTGTTTATTCCCCATGCTACGGGTGTTTGTATAGAGGCATCTGAGCTGAGCTCAGTTTAGTTTAAAGCTGCCTTGACCAGCCTGTCAAGCCTCCTACCAAAACAGCTCTTCCCTTTCTTTGTCAGACCAGCTCCACCAGCCTCCAGTACACCTGGCCTCCCAAATTGAGTCCCATGTTCTAAATAACCAAACCCCTGACTGTGGCACAACTGTTCTAACCATTTTTTCACCTGCCAACTCCGCCTAGCCTTTTTACAGTCCTCCCCTTTAATCTGGAGGGTTGATGAAAAAACTATCTGAGCTCCAGAGCCCCTAACCACCTCTCCCAGGGCTCTGTAGTCCTTCTTAATGTTCTCCAGGCTACTGCAATCTATATCGCTAGCAGCCACATGGACCACTAGAAGGGGGTAATAGTCAGCAGGACTTACTAGGCCAGGCAGCCTCTCAGGAACATCCCTGATCCGAGCCCCTGGCAGGCAACACACCTCCCTCGAGACTGGGTCAGGCCAACAGATGGGTGCCTCTGTGCCTTTCAAAGTAGAGCCCCCTGCTACTATGACCTGCCGCTTTTTCCGGGAGGCACCAGTAGTGATCCTCTTTACAGGTGGATCAGCAGGCTGTTCTTTTGGCAAAGTGTGCATTTCCTCGTTGGCCCCTTGCAGAGCTGCAAAGCGGTTCTGGGTGGGGACATCAGATTTTAGAGGAAGCCCCTTGCTGTTAGTTGTCCTCTTCCTCCCTTTTTTGTTGTTTTTCTTCTTGTTACTAGTTCCCAGCTTCCTGGGTTAATGCCCTCCTCCTTTCCTGTATGAGCTATGATGGACGCTTGCGGCCCCTGCACAGTTTGGGCATGGGGCAGGCAGCCCAGCTTCCTCTCAGCTTCCCTGGCATCTTTTAGCTTACTGACAGCCTCCTGCAGCTCAGCCCCTGCTGCAGGAGGACCTCCACCAGGGCGCACCGAGTGCAGCCCTGCCCATTGTGCACCCTCGCCTCAAGAGACCAGTCGAGGCACTTCTACACTCCGAGGTCTGTGCCGCAGCCTCCCCTCTCATCGGCTCTGTCTGGGTGCCTATGCTGGCCACCGCCGGGGCAGCCAGAGCAGAGCTCCCAGAGCGGGCGCTGGTCCTGAGGCGAGTGCTCAGCATCCCGCTCGCTGCCCGCTCCCCTGCCTGCGCGGACGGCCGCGCCACGCCCTGGTGGCCGCGCTCGCTGGGGCGGGTTTTTACCCACTCATATGTTCATACAAATATACATGTTTACACAAAATGTTCATAGTGATGCAGCTAGGAGTAAAACTGAGAAAAATTATGTCAGTTTTACTGTACTGTTGTATCTGCTGTGACTGTGGTTTCAGAGGAAGTAAGTTTGGGAATGTATAAGCTGCAGGAAAGTTCATTGACAGAAACCGGGAAACTTTGAACTGTTTTTTTCCAATTAACCTGTCTTTTCCTGCCTTTCCTTCTCTCCCCATCCCTGTTTAGGCTAATAATCTTCCAAAAGCAATTGCAGCAGCTCATACATTTCTTCTGAAGCATCCAGATGATGAAATGATGCAAAGAAATATGGCCTACTATAAGAGCATACCTGATGCTGAGGAGCATATTAAAGACTTGGAGACAAAACCTTATGAGGTATGCTTTTTTATTCAGAGTCTGGTCTTTTGGAACTGTTCAGTTACTCATCTTACTGTGTGAGATTCAAGAATATCATTTGCTCACATGTTCTTAGTTCCTACTCTACTTTCCCTCTTCCTGTCTTCCTCCATTATCTCTGTTCTGCCTTCTTGATGCAGTCGGTAATTCTCACCTCTCACACTTTTCACTGTTTCATAAATGAGTCACAGTGAATCATAGATAGTGGCACACCTGGAAGCTGCTACATGCAGGTCACTACTGGAGCTAAGCAGGTGCATAGTTACTCAAATGTGGTATAGTGGCAGAGCTTAAAATAAGCTGGACATTTGGTGTTAAATATTCAACTGAAAATGTCTGTCAAACCTGTGCTTTAGATTCATACTGTTACTTCTGTCCAGCAGGCTTTTCTTTTGATCTGAAATGGAATTATGTACTCTGCTCTCTAGAAATACCTGCTAAAATCCATTAGTCATCTGTATCTCTTGTCCTCACATTAATCAGACAACAGCTTCTATAGTAATTCAGAAATGCAGACACATTCTGTGTTTGAATTTACACATCGATTTCCACAGATCAGTTACTTCTGGTTCTCATTCCTGCCAATTTTCCAGAATCTTTTTGTCAGGGCTGTGAGAGCGTACAATGGTGACAACTGGGGGACATCTATCTCAGACATGGAACTGGCTCTTCCCGATTTCTTCAAAGCCTATGATGACTGTACAGCAGCCTGTGAAGGTTCCCGAGAGATCAAGGATTTTAAAGACTTCTATCTTTCCATTGCAGGTGAGTGGTTAGGAAATAATAAGGAAAGATGTCCCAAAGGTGCGCTTCAGTTTATCTGTAGGATTGACTACCAGAGTCCTGTTTCTCAGTTTGCAGTGTGAAATGCACTTGGTACGCCATGCTCAGTTTGGGCCAACATGAGTTTATTAGATTCACTGAAAACTGCCGGAATTCTGGTTTGCTCTTTCCAGTAAGATAAAGGAGGGCTGTCAGCAAATCAGAACAGAGAGCTCTTACTTTAACATGGAAATTTAAGAGTGTGTCAGAATAACAGATGTGTAAGTAATAAGAATTACTTCATCCAGGTAGCAACAGTTATCCAGACAGGTCTCTTGACCAACATTGCAGTATCAGTTTGGCACCTTTGAGGCTCAGCAGTTAGCCTGCCTTCAAAATCTGCTTTGTGTTTTGTGTGTCACTGGTCAGATGTATCTGTTTTCTCATAAATATGACAAATTTCTGTTGCCTATTTTTCATATTTCCTACAGCAGAGTTTTGCTAGCGGTTAAGATTTCTTTTTCTTTAGTGTGTAGATTAAAAAAATCAATTGCTTTGCAAAGGAAAAGAGATACCACCTTTTTTGATTGCTGTCAAAATGACACGTACTCATTTCCTATCCTCTTTCATAGCAAAAGAAACAATTTCTCCAGTGCTCTGGGCTCAGTGGTGTTGGCAATGTTTGCGTGGAGAATGCTGGCATGCTTTATCAACAAACTTAAAAACATGAAAAATGCAACAGAATTTCTGCTTTGCCAGAAGGAAAACCAACCCAACTTTTTGTCCTAAAGCCATCAGATGTGTTGCTGAGCAAAGATTTGTGAAATACATAGATACATAAATGTGAAGTAAAAGAGCAGCTCCACAGTTTCTCAGTGTGGAACTGGTACCCATCAGTACAGCTGACATGGAACAGCTATTGCAGGCTATTCCTTAAACCATGCTTTACTCTTGGGCCAAGCAGGCAGGTGCCGAGGACAGCAGATAAGGAGTGAAGGTCCAATCACAGGTGATAAGGCATGAAACACAGACCTTCTTTCCCAGTGATTCAGAGCCCTGACATCAGGATAGCTCCCAAGCCAACAGTGTCCATGCTTAGCTGTGATTGGCACTTGCTGTCATCCTTCCTCTTCTTTCTTGGAAGGAAAGGACAATTCCCAGCAATAGTGAGGAGAAGCAAAAGTAGGAGATACTGCATGATGTCATCATGGCCATATGCATACATTTCAAGTATTTTGTTCTTGACATGGGAAAATTCATGTTTACTTGCGCTGCCTGGGCTGAACTGTGCTCTTGCTCCAGGGAGATATATTCTGCCTTGGAGGCTTTTACTGCAGAAGTAGATGCAGCAAAAAAAGTTAACCAGAAGTATTTGGTGATTGCACTAGGTACATACTTATCTCTGAGCAATGAGTTATGTTTGGAAGCCAGCTGTCCTCATTGCATGGGATCACTTCACTGAGGGACTTGTGTTTCTAGCTTTATGTGCTGGCCAGAATTGAATACTACTCTGTTTGGAGATTCCACTGTTCTTGTAAAAGGTGGGCCTGGTAATTTCATTTTGCCAGTTATTTTTAGTTAGCTTCAGCATTCTTCATATTAGGAGTCGTCAGAGAAAACAGGTGAAGGGCCCTTTGCTGTTCTTTTGCTTCGGTCAGAGACTTGCCACATAAGCTTAGATAACTTGCTTTCACCTGCCCGATGTGGCTGACAGGGAAACTAAGGCTTTAAAATACTTCTGTTTGGTGGTGTTGCCTAATGTGATCTATCCCGAAACTGCTTGAAATTCTTTGTTGGCAGCCACAGACTGCCTGTAGGTGTCAGTGTAACCTAACTGCTTAGTGCTCTAGAATTGCGGCTTAGAATCATTTCAAGTGCAGCCCGCCCAGATTTTTACCGAAGGGCTGAGTACCAGTGCTTGATACATACTTCAGATGGAGCTGTAGATGCTCAGTACTTCCAGGCAGCAAGATCCAGCTGCATAGAACCCAGGAGAGCATTATAAGGCCAAATGTTAATGGGTACCTAATGAGAGGGGTTATAATGATTCACTATGCGATATTCATATCCTGCGTCATTATTTTCTTCCTTTTAGATCATTATATTGAAGTTCTTGCATGCAAAGTGCAGTGCGAGAGTAATCTGACGCCCATTATTGGAGGCTTTGTTGTTGAGAAATTTGTGGCCACCATGTACCATTACTTGCAGTTTGCTTATTATAAATGTAAGTAGTGATTTAATGTGCTTAAATAACGTTGGGATGATGTGGGGCAGTTTCCGTTCATAATCTTTTTCCTCTAGTTATAATGCTTTATAATGTAAGTAGTAGCCTCCAGAATCTGCGTTTTAACCTGTTCTCGGACAGAAAGTCTGAGTTGCCTGGCATCTTTTTCTCCCTGTATAACTGTAGTTAACATACATGGAAGATAAACCTTATGTATAGAGCCCATGCTCATAAAATTGTCCATGACAAAATAAATTGCTGAATGTAAGTCCCATAAGGATTTTGTCCATGTCAGGCCCCTCTGTTTTAATTTATGCATGGTTATGACTGGTCTCCACTTGAGTGTTGGAAAAATGAGGCAGTTACAGAGTAAATGTGATCTGATCCATCACTACCATTTGTTCTTGTAAATGATAAATGCTCATATAAATTATAAATGTTCATAGTATGTATTTTAGATGTTTTAGTGATGTACCAATTCTTCTGCCTTTTTGAAGTAACTCAAAACATCTTAGGGTAAAGAGTGCTAGCCACTTCCATTGGAACATATGCAGTGACACAGACCCATTTTGTACATCTGTGTACAAAACCAGCATGGTTTGTGCCAAAAAGCCATAGGGGTCAAGCTGTCAGACCCACATGGTTTTTAAGCAGCTGAATGTATAGTGCTAGCAATTTTTTTCTTAGACTTATAACTTACTCAGAGAAAAGAAATATTGTGATTCAAGGCAACACTTTTAACGTAACACACTTCATTCTCTTCAATAAATACTCAATTTTCAATTTACTATTCATCATTTCCTCCACAGAGAAACCTACAGAGTATTTCATACCATTCACTTTTCCCTAGTGGATTCTTATAATCCTATTAGAATGGGGCTTATGGGGCTAAATGCATTTTGAACAAAACGGGACCACTTCAAAGAAATTGTAGTGTTCTGGTTCTCAGTGATTACATACTTGATAGTTAAATCACTCAGTGAATTTTGCAGTTTCTTGAGGAATTACTTGCACTGTGAAGAATACATGTAGCCCTTATAGCTGCTCCTGCAGGGCCCAGCATCAAAGGGAAGACACATTCAGCCATGTAGCATCAAGTCATTAATGACTTCTGCTTATGTTGTTTGACTGCACATTTTACACATTGACTCTTACGTTTTTGTCAATTCTTGTACAAAGAAGTGGGGTTATTTTTTTGCTGGGGAGGTGGGGGTAGTGTGTTTTTTGTTTTGTAATAAATGCCCCAGTGGGGATCACCAAGGTGTGGGATGATACCTCACTGGTACTGGGATACAGTTTCTCACTGATCCTGGAATATCTGGTTAGGATTTTCATAGAAAACCATCAGTTAAGTCCCCATTTTTGAACCATGTTTCAGAAACCTGTTTTAGAACATGAAAATAGTGTATCCTTTCTGGGAAGCAATTTTGTTGGGTTTCTTTTTTTTATATGCAGCTGGTAGGGAGATAGAAAATGGGTTCTGTTTCCATCTGAGTTTTTCAGAGCTTGGATAATAGTAGGAATTTGTTCATTTACCTTATCTGAATTTGTGTGTGTGTGTGTTTATCAATTAGTGAATGATGTGAAGAATGCAGCTACTTGTGCTGCTAGTTACCTTCTGTTTGACCAGAACGATGAAGTAATGAAACAGAACATGGTCTACTATCAGTACCACAAAGACAAATGGGGACTTAAAGAGGAGGATTTTCAGCCCAGATTGGTAGGTAAATTGATTAATATGCCTTCTAGACACATTCAGATATTTTCCTGAAGCTCAGTGGGTCAGAGGTTGGGAAAGTGGTGGTTATCTATTGGTTCTGGAGTTAAACACATGCTGTTTTATTAAAACCACATAGAAAGTTGTACACAGAGATGTACTGTGTAATGTAGACAGTGAATGTCATTATAGTCTTTCATGTTGGCATATATTACAGTAGGGTATAATATAATGACAAGTAAATTCACGGTCTGACATGCGTATTTATATCTTTATCTACGTTGATGATTGAAGCAGCTGCTCCCTGAAATCTCCTGATGAAAAGATCACTCCAGTGACATTTAGGCTTTTGGGAATCACTTATTATTTGTCAACACCTCCACTTGCTTGTTATTTCAGGTTCTGTTGGCATTGAAATGTGTCTGGATATGATAACCCCAGCTAAACTTACTTTCCACTTACTTTAGAACATAGTTGGGTGGATGAGGATGGAAAAAGGCCCAGGACCATATTGCGTCTAATTATCTTAGCTGGAATACTTGCTGCAAAGAGCCCACAGTAAACATCAGGCCATCCAGCAATGATTGTTATCTCTACATCCTTGCTTTATGTGCCTTTCTAGACCTGTATGTACCAACTTGCTGGATATGAGTGGGATTCTGAATTTATCTGATAAAACCCATATATCAAGATTTCATATAGTCCTAATTAAAACTACTATTCACATTTTATATATGGAATATACGTAACTAGATTTTATAAACTGAATTGAGATTATACATCAAAGAAAATATTTTCCATGTCTAAGGAGCAGCATTCAGGTCATTGCACAATTATTTTCTTAGTTCATAATAACAGATATTTAGGATATCATCAACTGAAATACAGTGCTCTAGCTTCATGACAGGCAACTGAAGCAGTGCCATTTTTAAATCAGGGTGTATCTGGCCCAGCATACATTCATTCTTTTCCTGTAATTTACAAATAGACTGAAGTTCTTAATCCATCATTCAGCATGAAGAAGAGAAAAATGGAATATAATGATGTGATCTGGCTGTGAGAAATTATTTTAAAAATGGGTTTCTATGCTGTTCTTAAATTTCCATGTCCAAGGAAGTTTTACAGATAAAACTATTTTGCTGTGTTTCTGGACTACTGCAGCCTGGACTCTGACAATCAGGCTGGATTTTCTTACTACCAGGATTTATGTCATGCAACTGAATTAACTGCTTTGTGACACTTGAGTGACTCCTTAGACATTAGTGGTACGTGCTGTACACATAGTTAGTCATTAGCAGTATTTGTTCTTTCTCTTACGGCATGGCTTCTCTGTGGAAGAGTCATTTAAATTAACCTAGCTGCAGCAACAGTGAGCATCCTGCTGGGTAACATTCCAGTAGCCCTTCCATGTTGCTTCTTCAGACACCTCAGTCACCGAGACCTGCACTGGCCCAGTGGCCCTTGATTCATAATGCTGCGTTGAACTCGGTACATGTGTGCAGTGCTTAGGTGACTGACTTTATCTGTAGCAGCACTGCAGCGCAGTTCATGTATGCACCCTGTAGGTTGCACTGATTTGATAATTACACTCCTTCCTCTCAGGCCAGCCAGCTCAAGTCAGAAATTTGAACCCCTGCATTTGAGTTAAATGGGTTTTATTTGTGGACAACTGTTATGTGCAACACATCTTATCTGCACACTGGAAACTCAGGTCTGCCCTGCACGGCCAGCTGAGACAGAAGAAAGCAAAAATGCATTTGGTTCTTTCAGGCAGCAGCAGCGAGTCTGAGCTCAGAGTTGAAAGGGACCACTCCTTTGTCACTGCTTTTGGGGACAGAACTGTGCTTTATAGCCATATTGGAGACAATGTTTGGCAGTGGTGGGAGTAAGAGGTAGCAAAGTATAAAACTGCAAACCACAGACAGATTTGGCATACATGTGCAGAGAGGACAGAACAAGGGTCTTACACGTTAACTCTGAGTTTCCTCAATAACTTCTCAGGAGCTGAGGACTACAGATAATTTTTAAATATAAAATATGAAATGCACACAGCTGTATTTTCTTGTACTTTGATCCATGTAACTAAGAACAGAAGTTGCTTGCTATGCTAATCACTTGTCATGAAACCATAATGCCTCTGGTTTATTTTCACAGTGGTAACAGAGTGACAGCAGCATTTGTCTCTGACACTAAGCTTTAGATGTTCTTGTGAAAGAGGAAGTTTCCTGTTTTCCTCCCCAAAAGGAGTTAAAGGGGATGGTCAAAGTAGATTACTGTTTGTATTCACAAATATGAGAGTAGGTGACTGAGCTAAACAGACAGGTGGGTGACCGTGCAGAATTTCCCTAGCCCAGACTCAGGGTGGGGTGAGTCATTATCATGCAAAATAGCTTAGTGTCTCTTTTTCCCAGAACTGCCTGCTGCCATACACCAGAGCACAGGGAGACAGAGGCTTTCTCACATCCAAAGCTTGCTGGAATGCAGGCGCAGGCTGCTGCTCAATTCTGGCAGTCTCATTCCTTATTCTCGGACTTGCCAATGCTTTGAAACATGAGAAAGAGGAAAGTGCTTTGTTCTTCTCATATCCATGGAGCTTGTGCTTAGAAAGGTCCACAGAAGACATTGGATATGCTGCTTGCTATTCTACTGTTTCCTTTCACAAACATTATAACCCTCGCTGGATCTACCTTCTACTAAGTCTGGGTCTGACTTCACTGGTATACTTTCAGGTGACATGATGTACTTCCCTGTCTTGCTACCCTAACATGGAAATTTTGTTTTTTGATAGGAGGCTGTTCGATACCACAACATAACCACACTCCAGCTGGAAATGTATGACTTTGCAAAGGAACATCTGATGGATGATGATGAGGTGAGTTTTCTAGAAAGGAAATCGTGGTCAAAACCCAGCAATCACATTAAAGTGAAGATGATATATAGATGGAAATCCAGGATTTAGCTACTATGGAAAAATCTTCTTGTAACCATGACCATTTTATCACGATTTTTTTCTTTTGTAAACGGAATATAAGAAACAAACCCAAAGAACATCACATACAGTTTAAAAAAATATGGATGGTATTAACACAAAGGTAAATGTAATGCACTGAGCCCACAAAACAAAAAAACCTCCTTGCAAGCTATAACACAAGAGGGCAGAGAAGTAGTGTGTATATGTATATTTAAACCTAATGTTTTTCTGGTTTTGGGGGGTTCTTTGGTTTTGTTTTGGGGTTTTTTTTGGTTGTTTTTTTCTGAAATGTTGTTTAAATTAGATTTAAAGATCCTTATAATTTTGTCCAGAAGTAACCACCTAAATCTTAATTTTTGTCAAAAGCAAGTCTTGATATTTGTTATTTTTTTCCTGCACAGTAACAGCTTGGTCACCCCGTCTTGCTTCTTAAATGGTTGGAATTCATGGACAGATAACATAAAATGACTACTATTAGACTGGAAACATGTAAAGTGGATTTTTTTTTTTGCGCTAGGAAAGTAGTTAAATTGTTGAGAGGGCATTTCTTTGTCTCCCACAGCTGAAATGAAAGTGTAAGTCATGGAGGCTTTGGATTGCTTTTTGTTTTGCTTTGTTTTCAGAATCTTTCATTTAAAGGTTTGAAAAAAATCTTCAAATGATGGAATAGTTCGTTGTTGGCATTGGCAAAGAGCTATGCTCAGTTTGACGTGGGGCAGAGTACTTGTAAGGAGCACGGCTGAGCTCTTTTTTAGAGAAAGATGGTTTATTTTAAAAAATGAAATCACCTTTGCAATTTTTATGTTATCCAGCACATAGGGAGAGGTAATATTTTATAGTGCAAAAGCAGTAACATGTCTGTGCTGCCTTCAGTATGCTAGTGACCTGAAAACAAATCTATACGTAAAATTCCATTGCAAGGTTACCAGACTTAAGGAAGACTTTCCATTGTGATAAAACTGTGAAAGACAGTTTAATAAGCTTGTTATAAGGTTAAGCTTAGATGAGGGCTAGTCTGTATGGATTTTCATCCGGGTGTGAAATACTTGAGCGCTTTCTGTATTCCCTTGTTGGTTTGTGCTTTGCCCATTATGGTCTTTTATGTTGGGCATAAACTTAATTTGTAGTTCTTCTCCCATATCTGCTGCTTCAAAACACAGGGATGAATAATTAAGGAAGGGGAGAAGCAGTCTGTTGTGAGGGCTTTCCCCGTATGTTTTTAGAAGGAGGGATAGAAACAATCTTTAGCCTCAAGTACTGTGTATAGAATAAACAAGCATTTATTTGCTGGCATTCATTCCTGTAGCCCGTTTCACTAGTGCAGTTATAAATGACCTTGCAATCTGCAGGAAGGAAGTACAGTGGAAACCTCATTTAAACTTTTGGGGAAGTGACAAGGAATTACACTGGATTATTTGTTTGGGTTAAACAACAAAAATTGCTGGGCCTGGTCATGCTACATATATCCCTACCCCACACTCTCATCATAATAGGAAAGTTACCATTCTCCTCTCCCAGGGAAAAGCTTCTGTACCCTCCCTTTCTAGGGCTGAAGAACCTGGGAGGCTGTCCATTGCCTCTGGCTTGGCTCTGGCTTTTGGTAGTGAACTCATAAATCCCTGGCTACCAGAACTTGTCTTTGCCTGCAGGAGCCTTCCAGGGAGTCCAGACAGAGCAGGAATAGCACAAAGGGAAAAGCGCTGCCTTCCAGTTTCTGCTATATGGGCAGGACCTGGTAGTAGAAGTGGAATTTCTTGTTAATATTTCTCCTGGCATGGATAGAAAAGTTTATTCCATAGGAATGCTGAAAACTGAAAAACCCAGATAAGGTGTTACAGTAAAAGCTTTATTAAAAGTTGTTAAGGATGGAGGCAACCTCTCTTTTTAGTACACTGTTTATTTAAACCATGTGCTTCTTGGGCCATAGGCCATACCTTTGTAAGTTTCTGTGGTCCATGTTTGCTGTCTGTGAAGTTGCTTGTGGGCCCATAAAATAATCTGCAGAAAAAAATCATTCTCTTTCGTTGAGTGAAGCAAAAGGATTCATGTGGCAAAAGGATCTCTTCCTATGTGAACATGTCATCATTCCCAAGTGGAGAATCTCACTTTGTTCAGACTTCTCAGTGCTCCTATATCCCAGATCGTACATGTGTCTTTTTAAATCCAATTAGCAAAGCAAGTGAGAACAAGTGGCTTCTTCCAATAATACATGGCAGTAATTGCAAAGGCTGGAACATGCAGTAATGATTTTTGCATATGTCACTACAAGAAATACTGTCCTGTTCATGTTACTTTATTAATGTTTTTCCACAAGGAAATGAAAATCTCTAGTTCAAACATTTAACACAGCAGAGGTGACAGAGAACATTAGCGCCAACTAGCTACAAATTACTTTTTCTTAAAAGTAATTATTATTAAATATCCTTACAGTTTTCCACAGTGAAGTTGAAAGAACATTACACAGATTTGTCATCTTAGTTGGCCATGGATTGTCAAGCTTTTTGATTTCTGTTCAGATGTGTAATTCACAAAGGCTCTAATAGATACAACTCCTGGTATTGCACACATTTAAATAGCAAACTGAAATGCCGTTAAGAGCCAGATACTCAGCTGGTGTAGATATAACTTCAGCATTACACTAATTGTATGAGACATGTTTCTGGCCCATAAAATCGGTGTTCTTGAGGATTTTTTTTTTTTCAGGGATAGCTACTTAGCTGTTCTAAGTTACATAAGAACCACAAGTATTTGGCTGAGATGATCCTACAATGTGATTTTTCTTTCAGTACTTAATCAGTAGGTGAAAAACTGTTGGCAGCTTTGACCCACTTTATTTGCCATGTTGTTCTTTTTATTTGTATATGATGTGTGTGTCCATTTGTACAATAGCTGAAATTCAAATGCTCCATTCTTAAGTGTGATGCGAAGGAGGGTTAAGTGTTGAACTGATGTGACTGCTGGAAAAAGATCATGTGGAATAACACCAAAGCATGAGAGCCCAGTGGACTACTTACAGCAGATAATAATCTGCATTCAGCCTATTTTTCTGCTCGGGAATCACTAACAACATATTTTCAGCTTTATTAACAAACTTTTGGCATACATTCAGGTGATTTATACAAGTGTGCTTGTAATGGCAAGTTGTAACTGCAGACATGTAAACCCTGCCCCGTCTGCGACCTCAGACCAACACAGCTACAATAGCACCGCTACACTGAGAAGAGCTGGTGGCAGCCATTTCGGAGAGAGCTGGCAGCTAAGTGGCATTGTTATGGTCCTTGTTCAACATAAGCTTCTTTAAAGAAAGAAGATTTTTTTTTTCATCATTTCCTGGTGGAGATACTGCCTATGTGGCTGGCCCTGCAGAACCTTCCTGCTTTCCCCTCTTGCTTCTTTACCATTGGATGTGTATCCTGGTCAAAGATATTCCTTCTTCCATTTACACCACTTTTCATGGGAAGCTGTTTCCATGGTTGGGCTTAAATGGCAGGATGTCCCTAAGTTGTGGGTACTGACATTAGGAGGAATTTTTACCTGCCCAGTTTTTCTTAAGCTTCTGCATGCAGCGTAAAGCAGGCAAGAGAGAGTAAGTGGAGTTCAGAAACAAAGCCACTAGAAGGCTTCTGTTTTCAGTGCGATGGGAGCAGTGTTGGAGTTGCTTTGGAACTGGGCTGACTCATGTTTTATAGGCATTATAAAAATGTTAAGAGGAAAGCATTTTTACTGGAATACTGTAAAATACTATTGTAATAACTGCAGTGTACTGCAGTCTCTCATAATGTATGTTCAGAATGTATCAATAAAAATGAAATGGAAAAATATTTGAGAAAGCAATCAACATACATGTAAAGAACAAATAAGCTCTTTTAATATTGAAAAAAACCCCACCTAAAAGCATGTGGCAGTGGGTCACTGTGGACTACATATCTGAAAAATAAACAGGTTAAGGGCCAAATAATTTTTCCGCACAAAGAATTGAGGGATTTTTTTTTCCCTTGCTAGAATGCGAGGAATGACCAGCCTGGTCTGTACTGCTCTTGGAAGATCTGGGAGGGCTGTGACGTGGTTACAGTGAACTCTCATGTTTTAACTGAAGGTTAGATCAAGGAACGTTTTTCTTGGTCAGAGGCTGAATAAACCTTTCAACACTGAGCCATTCATTGACACATGCCTTACTGTTATCCCAAAATAATGTATGTGTCCCCAAAATATCACTGGCCAGAGGACTGTGGGGTGTGCACTTACAACCTCTATCAGGCCCATTGAGCGCATATACTCCACAGTTGTGCACATCAAACCTTTGTCTTCACTCTTGCAAGATGGTTACTCTTCCTTGAACAAAATCTGCTGTTTCTCATAACCTAACTCTTTGTCACTACTCCCATTAGTTATTCAAATTAGTCCCTGGGGCAGTTACAGGACAAGTACTGAGTTACAGGGCAGCCCTGACCTCTCCTTACACAGGCTACCCCTGCAACCCTTTCCCCTTCCACAATCTTTTCACCCATGGCCCAATACATAAGGGAATCAAATCTGTTACTCTTACTGTTGAACAAGTTTCCAGTCACTAAGATCTTTCAACTTTAGCAAAATTTCAGTTTTTGCTGTGAAGGACAGCCAGGGGACATGTTGTGGGATAAATGTTTTCCTTCTAGATCATAGATTATAAGGAAATGAAGATCCAGCCAATTCTCCTTGCTCTGTTTGTTGTCTCCCAAGGTGCAGTTTGTTGAATGAGTTACAGTAAAGACCACTTCTTACTCATCCACTGATAATCACACACGGAAGCATGTCCATAGTAATACTTTTCTGTAGAACTTAATTCATTCTAGAACACTATTATTTTAATATTTTCTGCTACTTCCCTAAAGAACAGGCTACCCACTGCGGTGCATACGGAGACCCTATTGAAAAGGCCATCAACAGATCTGCATGAAAAGTATGGGTTATTGCAAGAAAGCTATTTTTTCCCCAGAAGTTTTCCAGTTCACACTGAGAAAGGACAAGGACCCAGGAATGATTGATATTTTCTATGTGGAAGGCAGTGCTTAGTCTTTGCAACTAACAGCAAAGCATCTGGGTCTGTCAGTACAGCTGCTATTGCTTGCAACTAGATTTAAATGCTGCTGTCAAAAGAAGAGTTGGTGCTGGACTGTCAGTCTCAAGTGGGCTATAACCGAGCCATGTATTGGTAGCTTTTCCTCTTTGCTGTTTATTTTAATAGCTGGCTAGGAGTCTCCAAAGTACAGATGTTTCTTCTAAAAGGTTGTGTTTTGTGTGTGTGAATGCAGCATTTAACATTGCATAAGGAAGGGCTGGCAACAGTCCCTGGCCCTCTGTGTACCATGGTCTTGGACACTCAGCTTGCAGCAGTAAGTGAGGACTTCTGCATTTGTCATCTTTTTAGCACTTATTTTTTCAAATGCTGTAGCTTCACTTAAAATAGCACACCAATATCACTAGTCTGGGTTAGCTTATTCAGAATTGATCAAGAACTGTGTTTTAAAATCATGCTTTATTATGATCTAACTACTCACATACCCTCTGTAAAACCTTCTGGAATTACTTACTGTGGTACAAAACTTCTTCTTTCTGTTTGTGCCTCTATTCAGTTGTTAATCTAAGCCAAGGCTGCTCAGTTTGCATATCTAGCAGATAATTAGAGGCCTCAGTTGATCAGATCAGCTTCTCTGGTTCTTCCTACCACTCACACCAGTCTGGGAGCATTCCCTTTCTACTGTTCGATATCATGCCTCCCGTATTTCAGGCCGTACCTGACCCATCTTTTCCCATACATCCTTGCTGTGTCACTCCCACTTTCCATTCACTGTCCTTGGACTGGGAGAGGGAAGAAGAGGTTGGTAGCACAGGGAGGGACGTCATGGGGTGCTGGCAGAGCTGCTGTACCTGCAGCATGTACCCGGCCTCCAGTGCAAACTAGGAGGCAAAGACTGTGGACTGAGAGCCAGCTTGCTGATGAGGATGTGCTTCACTGCAGCTGACTAGGCAGTCCCCACATGTGCACTTTACAGTTGTTGGCTGCCTAACTATCAGGAATGTACTGGTCTGGTGTCAAACCCTTCTCTTCCCCCAGCTTAGTCAGACTTCATATGCTGATTTACTAGCTACTGGCTAGACAGCTACATCACACTTTGAGCCATATATTGCTCAACTCTGATTTACATCAACGCTGTGTCTGAGCAGCATATTCATGTAACCTGCATTACTGGTGGGTGGCTGTTGTCCTGTGTAGTAGCTGCAGCTACTGCATGTAAAATTTTTTTTACTACTGCATGTAAAATTTGGTGTCCTTCCTATTAAGGTAGGTAGGAGCCAAATAGCATTCCAGATAACGGGAGGAACTCTGCCACACAGAATGGTTAAATCATATCGGAGAATTATTTCAGGCTCCAGATCCGCAGGCCAGCATGAAGTTTGTTAGATATCAGTGGCAGGAGGCTCTTTCCCTGGAGCGAACACCTCTGAAATATTTGCTGACTTGAGTCATACAGAATGCCTGATGCGGTGTCAAGCAAGCGCTAATGGGGCAAGGACATTGGTCAATTTGGTCATAGCTGCTAATGTGACAATGTGATCAGCTCTTCTGATGTAGTGTTAGCACTTTTTCATTAGGCTGCCAACCACACTCTGGACAACTTGCAAATGTTTTACATTCTGACTGAATGCACAGGCAAAAATATTTTAACTGCAGGTTTTGTTTGTCTTTAATCTGGAGTTTTTGCCTTTTCAAATATAACCAACATCCAAGCAATTATTCAGTTGCATTACAGTATATTTTCTGTATATATATTGTTTGGACAGCTATTTTTATATTTTTTGCCATATATCAACCTCTCTTATTCCCCAGTACTTCTCATTAGACCACAACAGCTTCTGACATCCCTTCCCTCAGAGATCAGTTTCAGGCTCTAGAGATTTCAGATTTCAGTCAATTTTTAAATATCCTTTTCCATTTAAAACTTGGGCTTCTTACATGTTTCTGGATGTGAAAACATAGCAGAAAAAAAACCTGAATTCTGTCTGTGATCTTTTGTGCCTTCTGAAATACCCTATCTTACTGATGAACGTGACAATAATATGAATTGAATTAAGATTCCATATGGTTGAGTTACCAAAGGTACAATATTGAAATCCCCATGTCTTCCTTATACTTCCTTATTCTGGGTCATCTAGTTGGATGTTTGTGCCTTTCACCCTGCCTTTCAGACTCTTTATTTTTTAAGGACTGTCTTTGCAGGTAGACCAAGGGCAAAAATCCTTTTTATTGTCTGTTGTTCTTTCATTAAACTGTGATCCTGAGGTGTAAAGCAATTAGTCTGAACTAGATCTGGGACTCCTGTAGTAGACACCTGTATTCCCAGTCTCCTAGCTCTCTTCAGAGTTAATGGGACCTGCCTGTGTGTAGTCCTTCAAGAGGCATGCAAGTGCGTGTGCCCAGTTTTAGGAGCTGTGCTATAAAACTTGACCTGAAGTCCCCTGCGCCTCTGTTTCTGTATCTTCCAACTGCTTGCATGGTGACTGTTGGACCTAGTGGCTATTTTCTTCATGTCCATTTGTGAAGTGGTTTTGAGTTCTCTCCACGATTGGGCTCCTTGGGCAATCAAAACACTCCAAACAAAGGAAAACATGCAGAAATGTCAAATTCCTGTTTTCCAATTGACAGATTTCCTGCAACCAGTAAGACGAGTAGGGAATATGAAAGTGCTGGCATTTTTTCCCATGTTTTTTATTTAATTAGATGTTTTGAACAAATTCAAAGCAAAAATAAATTGCCGTCCTTTTGGACTTGCTAAAACCACTTCATAAGTTGCAAAAACTCAACAGTCTTTGAGATGGAACTGTGAAGCAGGGAACAAGAGCAGCAGTTATTTCAGCCAGCTTGCCTCCCACTTTTATTTTTGCTTGGTTGGTTCTCGTTATTTCTCTCCTTGCTAATCATACTTCTGAAAAATGGGATGTTAATGATTTTAATCACCATGTCCATAATACAATTGTTGTATTAAAAATAGACAATTCTCTATTTCCTCTTATTATTTTTACTGACAGAGGCTTTAATGCCCTTTCCTCGCCAGAATAGAAAACTAAAATTTTGAGTCTCAAGCTGCATGTCTGGAAGGTGCTGTCTTCCTCAGGAATACCTTTCTAGGCAAAAATGTGCTGTAGCAGTTACTGTAGCTCAGTTGACAGAGCAGTAAATTCCAGCCGGTGGGGCTGTATCATCCCAAAGTACTCAGGCTTGACTGCAGAAAGACATTTGACTATGGTATATGACATAGAACTACATTAGGAGTACTTTAAAGTTGGATTGTTGTGTCGGTACCCTGTATTACCAGAGTGGAGCTTGTAAATATAATATTTTTCTGGTCTGAATCTATAGCCAACATATTTGTTTCCAGTGTGGAAAATATTCTGGTGTCTCTGGTTCTTTACATTTTTGTTTCAGGACATAAACAGAGCAGACAGATGCGAAGTCAGAGTTACAGTTCTACAAAGCACTTTGGCTTTGAATTTTGAAGCTTTCTAAAATTCTTTAATCCTTTATGGTATTTTAACAATTTCCTAATTTAACAGGTGCTTTAAACATTTATTCTTCTACTTTCTGAGTTTGAGAATTTGTCTGTTTAAATACCTGAAAAAGTACAAGAGGATTTATTGTGAGTGTAACATTTCCTTCTTTTAAGATCTGTGTGTCACTGCAAGTACTTGTGCTACCCCTCTTTGGGCCATTTACCTGCATTTTATAGGCTTGTTGTGCTGGCTTCTGTGTGAAGTGTGTTAAAAAATACTTAGACACCTATTATTACAGTTTATGCTTTGGTTAAAATAGTTAAAGGTTTCCACCGATTTTGCAGTACAAGGTTAACTTGTTTCTGTTAAATTTAATCCTTTCTAGGGTGAAGTTGTGGAATTCCTTGATGAGCTGCTAGAAGTAGAGGAAAAGAAGGAATCCTGATGAGTGAAATCACTTATGAAGTATTTTATGAAAGTGAAGATTCACCATTGCTCCTTACTATTGTTTTTGGTCACCTGTAGTTCCAGTTAGATATACCTCAAAGCTGCTCCTTTAAGCTCCACCTTATGTCACAAGATCCACTCCTGAAAGATCACTTCCATGCTGCACTGGCTCTTCTGTGAGCGTGGCTTTTCACTGTGCATTTACAGAATCGGTGCATATGGGTTTTCCTCCTGAGCTTTCTTCCCATCACATAAACACAACAAAACAGACTATTTGTATTTTCTGGGCTAACACTAAGGTTCCTTATTTCAGTGATGTTCTAGTGAGTTGTAACAGTACAGCTAAATTCCAAAGAACTTCTGTCAGGTTATGAACCAGGGAAGACATAACAGTTCCTCTTGACTTTCTGAGCTATGTATTGTATTATTTATATATGTCTTTTTCTATGATGAAGAATAAAGTGATACTGAATCCCAGTGCACCTGAAAGACTTTAAGATACATTTAAATAGCTGAAATAAGTTGATTAACAAAGCACAGCTAGTGATCTTGTAAGAATTGCGTAAAGAATTCTGTAAGCAGTGTTGCTCTTTTTTAAAAACTAAATTAAATTCCATGATGTGAAACTGAGGTCGCTTAGAACTGAGTAATAAAGAATTCCTTTTTCCTACAAATTCTTACTCTTTCTGTTGAAGCAGCTTGTGTTTCCTGTGTGAGGTGAGGCCAATCTTGTATAAAATAATGGTGATCAATGTATTTAGCATTCTTTTCCATAGAAAACAGTTTGCCTTTTTTTTTTCTTTCAGCCTGGTGGGACTGTCTGCGCAGTTCTCATCCAAAAGTAAGTACAGGTGGAGACTGAGGCAATTTTAAGTAGAATCCTGAGAAATATTTGCATGTGGATTCCTGACATTTTTATTAACTTTATGGTGGAGTCTAATACAGAAGTACTTTGAAGGCCCCAAAAATACTGTATTAGAGATGAATAGTGAATTGGTGCACAAGACTACTGAAGAGCAGAAATCCCATTGACCTAAGAGGAGGATCCAGGATTTCATCCCTTGCTTTCCCCTTTCTTTTTTAAGGATCAGGTCCTGCAAGTGGTTTCATCCTCCTTACACCAAAGGGAGACAACAGCATTCAATGCTCCTCTGACTGAATCCTAATTCAGCTGAATGGAAGTGAGTTGCAAAACCAAAATCTGCTTGTTAAAAGGTTGTTAAAAAGGCAAAACATGATCTACACGACCTTGCTGAGTTGTTGCTGCTATAGCTTATGTATGTTGTGGAAGTATAGTGTCTACACTATTGAGTGTCTGCAGAGAATAAGGGGAATCCACAGGATAAGGTTTAAGTGTCTTCCAGCCCATAACAGCAATGAATCATTTTAAAATGTTAGAAGTTGTGTGTGAAAGATGTGTGGAAAACCAGATTGGTTTTTAGCTTCTTTATAAATCACAATTAACATGCTGAAGTCAATGGGCAGGCCGTTTTATTCTCAGACTGAAAATCGATCAAGAGCCTTTTAACTTTAGGAGATTTACCCAGCTCCACTTGTGGTAACAAAACCAGAACCTGGCTTGCTCTATGCCTTGATACAGAGGGTGTATCAGATTTCCTTGAGCTTTTTGTTCCACATAATATTAGCACTCCATTTATTGTAATTTTATGTAAGAATTTAACTTTGCTTTTAAGACTAAACAAGCAGTTGATTGTAAACCATCACATCACATCCCCATGCAATACATGTATTATAATACCCAGCTGGGGTAGCTTCTCCAGTTTGTCCCTAGTTTTCTGTTGTTGGAGGTATGTTTGTGCTCAAGGGAGAGGTTACTGTTCTGGAATACTCTTACCCTCCTGCTTTCCAACCTGCATAGGACAACTTCAGATTTCCCCCTCAGAAACCCAACTGTTTATGTTAAGATCATATGCCCAAATAACTTCATCTCTAATACTCTTAACTTTCAAATCCAGAAATCCTGCCGTTAAAGGGTATGGAGCTGGTTGGAGGTGGATATATCCATCTACACTGCCTTTATTTTACAACGTTTTCCATTTACTTTTTTCTTATCACCATTTACCAAGCTGACTTAGGAGCTCTGCCAAGCACTGACTATTGTTTGTTTATTTCTGTGGTGCCCCAGCTCTTGTGTGTTGTCTGTAGGCACTGCAACGCAAAACCTTAACGACTCTTAAGAGAGGTGCCTATAATTCAAGTTCCTGGGCATGAGGTTTTCCATATCTATACATCATGGGTGGAAATAACGTGTGCAAAAAGCTTCTGATCAGATTTCGCCTGTTGGTGAGGCAAGTGGCATAAACTATAGTAGGTACGAGATAACAGAAAATCAGTTCCAGGATCTCTTTGGTTTGCCACCCAGAATTATTTCTTTCCTGTTAAAGAACTCACTTTCTCTCTCCAGCACTAATTATTGAAGATTGCTGTGATATTTTTAAGGAACAAAGTACATGGTAAAATACTGTTAATTTTCGTTCCACCAGTACAATACTGAGCACGAGAATCAACCTCTTTTGTGATTAATTTAACTTCAATGAGTTACACTGGGGATACATTTAGTGCCTATGAACCCTAATTTTTCCTCTTCATCAAACAGTTATTCAACCATTGCAAGTCTTTTGGGTATTATCAATTTTCTGGTAAGCTTGTGATTCTGTCTTTAAGGCTTCCTTAGCTGATCTCTTTTCATGTTCAGCCATTTCCTCGGCTCTTGACCTTACAGCTAAAATCCTCTGCCATTGTGCCTGTTCAGGTGGGGACTTCATGATTTACTAAGATGTCCATTAGCCAGTGATTTATTTTTCTTAAGCTTACATTAGGTAAGCCTGATGTCCTTTACCATTCCACTTAAACTGAGGAGGCAGCTGATACTCTCGTGGCCTCCTGAAATGGCACCGTGATCCCTTTTTCATTTTATTCAAGTGTCTGTGGATTTTTTCTGGCTTTTTAAATTTCCACTACATATGGTCTGAAGCCAGTTCAATCTTAATAAGTACAAGTTGTTCTCAAGCCCTTGTTCTTTTCTAATGAGAAATAGCTCCTTTTACAGTTTTTCAGTATTTATTGTGGCTTTTTTCAGCATTCTCAGGTTCTTTTAACTGATTTTTCTTTTGCTGCTGCTATTGTTAAATGCCAACATTTACATGTGACTGCAATAAATCAGTGTCTTTTCTTCCACTTCTCTGATCCTGCCAGCTCTTCTTGGGAGGCTACAGGAACGTACTTCTTGCCTCTCTTCTGTCACCCCAAATTCTCTCAGTTGTGAGTTGCCTGCTTCAGATGTTAGCAGCATCTGCAAAATCTCATGGGATGTTTAGGTTTTGTCTCCATTTCTTTTTTTTATAAGGCTTACAGAATGATGCTGATTCTCAGGCAAGCGTCATTTTGTTGAAGCCAGTGTGTTCGTGTGACTTAGTTGAACACAGCATAGGTGGCATGTGTCTGCTGACCCTGGGCTGACCAATTCATATTGACCTCGGTGGTAGTATTGCTTGTTACAGAGCCATACAATTCCTTTTTTTAGTAATTGCTCACATTTCTAGTACCAAAGCTGGCTAATTGGGTAGCTGATGTTGGCTTTTGATCCTCTGGCAGATGGCTAGCACAAGGGCCTGCATGCAGTGCAAGTCCTGTGCTTGGCCTCTTGTTGGATGGGGTCCTGCGTGATGGGGAACTGCTGGAAAGCTGAAGATCAAACCAAGTTAAAAATGCTGGTGCACGGAACTGGGTATTTGGTTATGTGAAAAACATGACTGCTATGTGTCAGGACAATCTTTTTTATGCAAGAACCAAATCTTGGGCAAGGGAAGAGATTCACAGGTGGGAAATCAGTGTATGTGACAGACTCTGCCAAGCATATAACCTTTTTCAAAGTAATACCTGCTCTTACTGATAGTAACTTTTCATGTATTACCAGCTTCTTGCTAATTCATCCTCATAAACACAAATACTCATTTAAAAAGGAAGAAGGATGGTGGGTTATTTTGCTCACCAAAGTTTAATTCTGTTCCCATAAAACAGTATCATAGGCTCCATACTTCAGTGTCTCGTCAATTCCAATAGCCAATAAAGTCGGCTACAAAACGCAAATACCTTTAGAATAATCAGTTCTGGCAAATTCAGTGGGAATTCAAATGTCTTGCTGGGCCCTTTCATTGTAGCAATTCTGCAAGCAGACCTTCACTACTTCTGTTGACAAGGCATGAGCAAAAAGCAAATTCAAATTCCTCCATTTTCCAGAGCCTTACTCCTTTGGAGTGCTAAAATATAAACTCCAAAGATAGTCGGATGCTGTTCTCAATTCACCTGGAAAGCCCGTCTGACCAAGGCAGTTCTGCTTCTTCCTACTTGCCAGAGTAAGTCAAGGTAGAATTAAAGGTGAGTCTCCTCAAGACAAGTTAGTCCCCTGAAAATCCTATAGCATGTCCTGCTTTACGATGCTTTTTCTCAATAGACTGTTGCCACTAATACCCACTGTGTATCTTTGCAGTGAATTATTGGTCTATATTGATAATGAAGGCAGATAATCTTTCTGTTTCTAGAGTCTTCATGAAAAATGGTTTAAATAGTACGCAATTTTACAGCTCTGAAAACGGAGTTGTGATTAGGCAAAGATTTGTTGGATTATAAAAGTACAAGTGTTTATTATGGCTAGTACTGAGAATAAACAGTTGCCTGCATATGCCTGCTACTATGGAAATATGTTTTTAAGTTCTAATGTGAGCTGTAAACCAAAGCTACTTCAGTTAAAAAAATTCAATACTTAAACTGTGGGGAGAAGTAGTCAGTGCCAGAGAAAACATTCCCATTTAATAATGTTTGAGCATAGAGCTGTGATGCAGTTTGTAGCAAGGCAGTGAGAAAAAGCCACAACTAATCCTTCATTGCAGCTGTCTGAACTTTTGGTTGTCTGCCATACTTTAAACAGCGACTTCTTTTTTCTGGTGACTCAAGACCTGAATGACCTAGTGTGGAGAGTTTAAGCTATATAAAATAAAGAAGTTAAGTAAGAAACAGCCATAGCAAGTTGGGTTGCACACCCGAGCAAATCGTAAGTCCTTTCCAGTGCCTAGGAAAAATATTAAAATAAATTGATACCTTCTTATTTATTTATTTTTGGTGAGGAAATATTCAGTGGTTTAGACACCCATCTCTCCTCCCTACCTTCTTCTCTCTCCTTAGAGTACTGATGATATATGGAAACTACATTCTGTAGAGAGTTTTGAAGTTTTAAGTTTATAAATGCTAACCTTATCTGTAGAAAAACTTTCTAAGTTTTCTTTGATTATTTTTAACTTTTTGTTCCCTTTGATGTACATCATGGGTAGACCTTTTAAGCAGCATGAAGTAACAAATGTGCTTTTTTCCCTGATTAGTTCTTTTGCAAAGAAATGGAACTTGCTTACTTTCAAGTAGAAATATGGGGGTCAGAGGTGTAACTTTATGTGACTACTAACCTTGAAGAAAAAAAATTGGGGGTTTCTGCCTTTGCCCTCTTCTTACTATCTGAAATCTTACTATCTTACTTATTATAAGGGATTAAACATTTAAGCATTATCCTGAGCTAGCGGTAACCCTGTAGTTTGACAAGCCTTATAACTCAAATTGGTTTTTGTTACAAGTGATTTTTCAAATGGTCATTTTTTTTGATCTTTCACAGTGGTGTATTATGTTGTATCATTGCATTACAAATTATTGGATATAAAAAAGTAAATTGTTCCTATTGAAGAAAAAAAATTAGTCTATGCTGACTTCAATGGCCATGGCAACAAATCCCCAATGTAACAGCTTTTGGGGTAAAGTATGCAATAAGGCAGTACAGCACAATAAACCATATATTGTCATCTAGCTGGCAAATGCAAGGACAAGCACAGAAATTGAAGGGATTTCAGCCCAAGAATTTACCGAATACCTAAAATCCATGATCCCAGAGTTTCTGTACAAAGGGGAGCAAACACCTATTGGCTGCAAGGGCTTGAACCCCCAAACACTGCAAGTAGGTTCAATGTTACAACTCACAGTGTCACTTCTCAGGCTGCCTGACAACAAATCTGTGCAAGGCTCTGCCCAGACACAACAAATAGCACGTGATCTGTATGAAATGGGGTCTTATTTAATAGGCAGTTGTTAATACAGGAAAGGAAGGGAAAGGGAGATCATATGTCAGTCTTAACACCAGTGAGCTCATTCTAGCCAGCCTCTTGTAATATGTGGCTTCCCTGGAAAAGGATGATACATGACTTCTATCACAGAGCAGCAGATCAGTCTCTTAATGACTGGATGTCACCATCACAAAATCACTCCCAGTATTTTCCCCCTTCCTTTTACTTTTCCTAATTTCAACTCATAGCTGGCATGTTCAGCTCTTAATTCCTGTAATAAGTGACTCATCCTCTACTGTATTTTGACCTTATCATCTTCAGATTTTACTGTACTATACCGTTCACCATCCCTACTGTCCTTGATTAGCCAAGTTTCACACACAAAAGGAGATCTAAGTCAAACGTATCATTCGTGGGCTATTTACCCCCATCTGTTTATTAGTTTTCCCAAACTCCCTGAATCATTCTGGTAAAGTGAAAACTGTGAGTACAAACAGATGCTGCTGCAAAAGGGGATAGATGGTATTCTGAAGCAGAATCAGCCTGGCAGCCTAAGCTAAACACTTTTCAGCTATGTCTTAAACTGTCTTCTACAAGACTTATCCAAATGACAGACCTAACTTCCCTTCATAAACATGTGGGCAAACTGGATGATTTTCACAAGAACACACGCAAATGCTTACTTTCCCTTTTTTGTACCTTGATCTTTATTTAAATACCTCCAAAGCATTATATTAATGTACATTTTCTTCTGGTTCGTGAATAACAATAATTTCTAAGCCTCAAATAAGGTTCCTGTACAATTTGTGGTTTTAATTATATTTTGAGCCTCATTTTCACATGTTCAGTTCTTGAGTCAAGTAGTATTGACTTTTCATTTTGAATGATGCTACACAGAGCTGTAAAACAGACTGGTATCTTTCAATTAAACAATATTTTTAATGGATGTTCCCATGTTTATTTTTCAGCATGTTTCCGTAAGATTACAGATGGTACGTTTTAGTTGAGTTAGTCTCTATAAAGTTGCATAGTGCGAAATCCATTGGTTTTTTTGGATTTTTTTTTAATGTTACTGTATAAAAAAATAGTTTACAACAGAAATTCTAGGTTATTTCATAGTCTAGAATGCATTAAAAGCATAAAGTCATGCATATGTCAGATAACACAATATTTACAGATTTGTACAGTTTCTGTCCTTTATTTACTGTGGCTCTTGCCTGGCAATTAGATTCAACTCTTACCACTCTGAGGTCAAATTCTCCATATGGCCATCATCTAAAAATGCTCTGTTTTCCTTATCAGCACTGAGATTGATGGCTGTGTGTATGATGGGCCCAATTCTGTGCTCCATTTCATAAAGTCTACCTTCCATGGAGTTAAAAGATGGTTACCACTCTGACTCAAGGCAGCACATGAAAACGGGTCAACTCCACCCAGTCACCTTTTCTTACTCCAGTATTTTGATGTGTTGAATTACTGGCATATTTTGGCTAAGGCTGTACAATAGAGTGGCAGATGAATTTATTTCTGACCTGCAGATTATTCAGTTGCCAGTCTTTCTCCTGTTCATTCAGAAAGGTAAGGAAGAGCATTTCATACTAAACTCACGAGAACTATGTTAAGGGATTCTAGAAAACATCCTCTTCTTTCTCACTTTTTATTTTCAGAACTCTTGGAAATGGAACATGCTGTTGGAAAAGCCTCTGTGTTTTTACACCAACGCCCAGTCTAAAAGCCAAGTGTTTGCATTTTATCAACTGGATGCAATTTCTCTCTTTCGCAGGTTTGCTTTATCTTTAAAACCACAATAAGCAGCATTCAAAATGGATACCCATCTGCCCCAGCCAGTGTCCACCCCAGGCACCCCTACAGCTGATATAAGAGCAGAATGGTGAAAATCAGTCGTTCCACAGAGTTCACACGGCAGAAGTATTATACATGGCTTCATTTGCCAGAGGTACACCCGGCTGTGAATTCAGTATCCTGGTCAGTCAGTATTGTGTTCAGAAAAGCAGCCGACTTTATATAGGGTGTCCCTGGAAAGTGCTTCATCACTGTTTGGCTCTGTAATAAGAGGCTATTCATCATAACACCTGGAACCAAAGGTGCTCTGGCTCCTGCTGATACTCAAGGAAGAATGGCACTTACTGTATTCTCTGAATTCCAGGGAGACATCATGATTTCTATAAAAAGATTAGTATAAGAATGGTACTTCTTCACTAAGGCTGAAATAACACCTTCCAGAAAACTACCGTGATGATCCAACACTTGTGGCTTGTTAAGTTCACAACATTGAAGAAAAGTACCTTAGTAATCATTGCAATACTATCCATTAAAGTATGGCAGCAAATAGTTTTTCATTTTAAGACACATCAGGTAATAATTTGGTTGTGGTGGTTTATCCTGAGCAGCTTGGGCAGGTTCTAAAAAAAGACCACCACCAAATGTGTGGTTGCTCCAAAAACATCTTTCTCCCCTCCTTCCCTCTTTCTTTCCTTCTTCTACTGAGAATAGACCAAGAAGGCCTGACCAGCCCTGCCATTACATTATAACCAGGTAACACAGAAATTAATCAATTAATTTATTATTAATAGGAGCAAAATGTAAAAGCGGAACAAAGTGTAGATGTACTACCAAGCACACGGTGTCCTGTTGATACCTCCAAAAGACTCCTGTGATAAAAACATACAGATTCTTTCGCTTTTGAAAGGTCAAATATGCTAAACTGTGATTTCAAAAGGATGAAATCTTTTCTGTCTTCTATGTTCTTTTAGCATTCTTTTTTTCTTCTGCTCTCTGCACTGCTGGATTTTAGCATCCATGAGTCATGTGATCCTTCTAGCATCAGTATGTTTTCCTTCCGATTTCTAGCATCTCTGCCCAAAGGCCCCTCGTTAGACTTTCTGCATTTCGATGTGCTGGTGGTGGTAGTGGTGGTAGCAATGATGCTTGGGCTGACACCTTCCATTGAGTTTATAGACAGAATTTTTTTCCTGCCGTTTTTTGAAGAACCACACAGCCAGTACAGCTGCAACTAGTAACAAACAGAGAAGGATCACAATTGCTGCTATGATAGCACCTTTACTGGACCTGGGACAATCCTCTCCCTCACACGGATCAGAAGTGGGGACGGGCTTTTCTCCAAGGCCCTGGGTGAGATTTTCTTGCTCAGCTAATTCCTGGGATGACATGTCAGTAATATCTGGAGCTGCTGCAGTGGTTGCTATTTGTGCAGGGTAGGTGGTTGTTTCTTTTGTTTCTGCATACGGAGTGTGATCAGAGGAGCTGACCATCACAGAGGTTTCTGACATGGATGTTTTTAAGCTGGTTATGTCAAACGGCATCGCTGTACCAGGCTCCTGAGTCACAGTTTCCAGAGATGTAGTTGAGTGGTCCCATGCGGTATCATCATAACCTCTGCTCGTGCTTAAGTTCTCCAGACCACTCACTGATGTAAGTAGCACTGGTGTCTCTTTGGTCCCTTCATCATCTGCTTTTGTTGTTGTTGCCACAATCTGTGTTAAACCTTTCTCTGGAGCTGGGCTACCACTGCCTGATTTTCTTACTTCAACATGATTTGGTTGGTCAGTTGTGAGGACAACATCATCTTCAGTTCCCATTGAACCATCAACTTTATCCCCTTCCTCTTCATCATCCTCTACCACTTCTTGCGTTACTGGATAGCCATCTAACCATGATTCATCAGTGATGGCAACTGCATCTATCTCTGCCTTCGTATCATTAGTTGTGAGAATGGGTCCAATGGGGAAATCCTCACTGTCATAAAATATTTTGGCACCAGGTTCATCATAGGGTGCCTTCACTCCAATGTGGTTATCACCTTCAGAAAACTGTGCTTTAGTGGAATCGTCTGTCTCTTTCTCTGATTCGGGCTCACTGAAAGCCTCTGATGGAAACCAAAACAAGTTTTTTTGGCTTAGGAGTGACACAGGGGATTCAGTTGGTGCCCTGCTTCCTTTTTCAGGAGTGTCTGTGTCCTGAGTAACACCTTTGGTACTTCCAATTCTTCCTTCCTCTGAACTTTTACTGAAGGAAAGCTGTTCTTGCTCCTGCTCAATTTCCTCTTTGCCATTGACGTGTTCATTCTCAACAATAGGTATTGATCTGTCATCAGGAAAGTTATCTTCATAGTCAATGTGTGCCTCGGTTTCATCTAGAAACATTAAAAAAAACCAACACAAAACACAACACTTAATTTCTCCAGAAGAGCACTGGGCTCATTTGTTACAAGAAGCCAAGAAGAAAGGTGCAATGAAGAGTGACTTCTAGACAGTAATTTTCATTCCATGTGAGCTCTTCAGAGCTGCCCGAAGAAGACCCCACCACCAAAGCTGATATTGAATTTTGCTTAACTTCATCTGAAGGAAAGAAGATGCACCCATGACTGCAAGGATAGAAAACTCTTGTCTCCAACACTTAAAGCCTAACACCTAGGGATCAAGATACACCATCTGCAATCAACTCTCAGGCCTCCAATTTTAAGAAACTTAATGTTACCATAAAGAAAAGAGAAAAAAAATCCCCAAAACCAAACTGGCAAAACCCCCTGAAAGCCTGAATGCAACAGAGGAGCAGATTAATCTCAAAGTTTGAGTTTGATTTAGAAATACTCCCCATGCCTCAACAGACTTACCACTTATAGCAAAATAGACTTAACTCAGAGCATGAAACTAAATGTTTGAATTTGAATGAAATAATGCATTGTAATTTATATTTCTTCCACTCCTCTAAAAGACCTTAGCTCAATGAAAATTTTTCCAAACCAGACAGGGTGGTTGATTTTCAGCTCACACAAGTTTTACTCCACAGAAAGTTGATGTAATTGCTGAGATTTATGCTGGCATTACAAGTCCTAGAAAATAGTGCCTTAGGATGTGGAAAATAAAACAAATGAATCATGGTGAGAATTTTTCTTTTTAATAGAGTGTTTAGCCTTTCATGAAGACGGTAAAGCAATAGACCTGGCATGACACGGGAAACAAGAAATTAATAGGCGAAGCTGTATTACAAATCAGTGCATTCATAAAGCCTTATCTTTTTTTGCCTTTTTACACTCAATCAACTTTGAATCACATTTTCATCTGGGGCCCACCTCAATTTCCGAATGAGTCACATTCTCCTTGGAGACTGCTTCCCAGACTTCTGGCAGAGCCATATTTGGTCTACTCTTAAGAAAGATTAGAAATATTGTCAAACCAGTCTGACCAAAACCACTCAGTAGTGATACAGCTCACACCAGCTTACTTTTTGCCAGAACAACTTAAGCCAGGTGCCAGAAGAGAATGAGTATTAGCAAAAGGTATTTTTCTTGGAATAGCATCCGGGTCTACCAGAAACCAAAGCAGTTATGCTGAGGAAACCAAAATGTGTGAGTTAATACCTCTGTGAAAGCTATCATGTTGGAGAACTGGATGTTCTCAGTAGGTCCTCTCACCTCACAGCAAGGGTGTAAGGTAAAACCTGTGCAAGATACAACAGTGCCAACAATGGACTTCTCTCCTGCCTGGTCCTGGTGTCCTTATCTGCTTGTGTAATCCTCTAGATCCTCTCCATCCTCTCCAAAGCAGGAAAAAAGTTCATCTGGTGCAAAAACAACTTAACAGACAGGAGAATCCATCTCTCCAAAGGGAAACCTTCCTGGTAGGACTCTCACTTTTCTAATTCATCCTAAAATATTTTCCAACAATATTTCAGGCTTTTGTTAATGACTGGAGGGTCCCTCTGAATACCAAAACATTTTAGCAACATATTTATGAAGCTCTGTGTGGCACTGGCCATCAGTACATAGCACTTATAACAGCCATCAAATGCTAGTCTCACTTTGTCCCTTGTCCCATTTTCACTGAAGAATTTTTCTACCTGGTACGCTCTTTGCATGGAAATGGTACTTCAAGCCATTTCGTCCTCTTACCAGCCAGGCTCTTGCTAAAAGTTGGTATCTGGAATGCCTGCTTCACTGAAGTCCAGTGTCTCCCAGGGCAGCCTGTAGGATATATATGCACTGGAACATCATAATGTGAGAACTCACTGTTTACCAACGGTGCTGGTCATTATTTCCTTTTTTAAGATCAATCATCATATGTCTATCTTCACCTGTACCTCTGTTTTTGCTACTCATTTACTTTTCAGACTACAACAATCCAGCTGAGGATGAAACATTGATTTTTACGTTATGGTGTTCTAGTGCATGCACACACATCCATGAACAAAAATTACATTCATATGCTTGGGTTGTTTCCTCCAGATGTATTCTTTAGTTAGCAGTGTGAAAAAGGCAGCTAGTATTCATCTTATTTACCAGTACGGATCATTGGTGAATGCTTAACAACTGCAGTAATATGGTTTTTATAGAATTTGAAGCTCTTCTCCTTTAGTGGTTCTCCTGCCATGTGCTTTCAGCCCTTCAGATGAAAGTCCTCTGGAGGCACATCAGGAAAGAGAATGTGCTCCTAGGAAAATACAAGTCCTCAGTCTACCAGAACATATTAAGTGTTTGCTGAACTATCTATCAAGTCTCCATCAAACCTGCTGTCTTTGGGCCTGATCCTGCATGTATAGAAATGAATCGATGCTTTCTTAATGTTCAGCTGAGGAAAGAAAAAGCCCATTGTAGTCTAAAGAGAGCCTGAGATTGGAGCTCATTATGCACTGCTTGTCACTGCATAAGGGAGTCTTGTTCCTTCTAACAATCAGATTGTGGCCCAAGTTGTAAAGCTGCTATAATGTATTTTCATATGCAATCTCCTGTATTTGTATAGTTTATAGCAAAGACTATCAACATAACTAATGTTTGTGTATAGGATGGCAGAATGAAAGCAGCTATTGAGCTCTCCAACCATCAAAGGAAATACAGACCCCCTGACTCTGAAGCTTTGATTTATATGATCCTGAATTGACTTACACAGTAATAATACTCTATTCTTTCTTCTGGGCCTCAGACCTTCAAATGGGGCCTGGACTTAGTGTTTAGTGATTTTGTGTTACCATGACAATCTTTTAAGTCAGCCATGAGCTTGATTTTCCAGAACAGATTGCACAACTTTTGCACTTCTTTTTGCTCACCTCCTCAGCACTTACCTGAGCTTTACAGCTCCCTGAATTTTAGTCTCAGTACTGAAAAGCCACAACCAAACTAGATTCAATTCCACCTCTTATCCAAATAGTTGTAATCTATGTTTATATTTATACACATTTTAAAAACAGCTAGCAACTGGTTTAAAAGTGGTTGTATCTTCCTTCCTATCCAGGCAGGTCTGTTTTTAAGAAGAGCCAGCACTGAAATGAATTAGTCCAAGACCAAAATCTTCCTATATTTGGTCATTGTGACATCTTACCCCTACCCTCCTCTGGCAGACTCAATGATCAGGGAGTTTTGATTTACTGTCTGCGGGATTACTGAGGCTGAAATGAACATTTTACAGCAACAGAAGCTGAAATGGCACACTACCAAAGATGTGAAACTCAATTAAAAGGTAAAATCCTTTTAATTTAGCCTTGTCTTTTCTGGGAAGCATCCAGTCCTTAAAGAGCTTTTATCTCCTTAAACTTTTGATCCTAATGTGAAAACAGTGACCAAACAGAGACACAGGCAAAACCAAAGAAAGAGCCTGGTTTTCCACACTCTAGGATCAGTTTAATTTTTCTTCTAGATAGCATATTGGCATCCCAGCTGTATTTTGAGTGTTGCTATTTTGGACAACCATAAAGTGTACTGCATATTTTGAGGATGTATTTTTGGAGTACAGGAAATTGAAACTTGATTCTATGTAGACCATCATCATAAACATTTCTACTGTATAAACCCAACTTTATTCTAAGAATCTCAAAGTAGTTACAGTGAACATTAACAAGCTGACACGTGTCTTAAAGGGTAGGAAGGAAAAGAGCATGTAGACCAATTTGCCTAAGATCAGAGTTGTAAACTAGAGCATCTTGAAGAATTATCCATTTGACTTGGATCACACTTCTCTCAAACCAGCCAGAGTACGCTAGAGAGAAATTGTTTTGCCTTTACTCTTTTGCAACAGCTACAAGAAGGATGATTTTTATTGTAGCAGAAAGCCTGCTAATGTAAATGAATAACCCATCATGATTTTTAAAAGTAATTTCATTTGGCAGAATCAGTTCATGCCAGATCAATACCTTACATTAATCTAATACAACCACTCAGTGACAGACCTGAAAAGAAAACCGAAGTTTGTCATAACAATTGTTTTGACAAGTCATGGACATATTTTGTTCTGATTTTATTTGTCTGTCACAACTTCCTTTGCTCTCCCAGAAGAAAACAAAACAAAACAAAACAAAACACATCCCCAAAGAAGATCGAAAGCCAGAGACATTTTGCTTTATTCTGCCCCTTAAAAAAATACAAGAAAAATAATTAAATGGTGCTGGCTAGTCATGCTTACAGACCACGTGAATGTGAATCTACACTATTCCTGAAAACTCAGAAAGCAATGTTTGAAGTAATGAGAATAGTTGAACCAGGCAAAAAGACTGGGAGCAGCAGATGAAGCTTTCAGAGGTGGTCAAAGCCAGCCAAATCCTCCTTACACTGAAATCAGAAGTCTCGTCCTCAGTGTGGAAGTCAGACCAGCTCTGAACACACTAGACAATTATCGAAGTGTTGACACTGGAGAGATTCTTTAGGTGTGCAGAAGATATGACCTCTCCTGCCACAAGCTTATAGTTGGAAAAACCCAGAGCAGCCAAGGGAGAAGGAGAAATATGAGACATTTCTCTTAGCCAGTTTTAGGGCAGAGAAGTGACATGATTTCCCAGCCACCTAATCCACCTTCTCTTTGAAGACGCAAACTCTCAAGGACGCAGCCTAATGCAATACAGTCTTGTCCCCCCACTGAAATGTTAGTATTAATGCTTCTGATACTAAACCTATGGTTCATTTTGGGAAAGAAAAAAACAAAACACAAATGTCATTTAGCAATGGTCACTTTAGTCTCTGTGCCTGCAGGACAGCCACAGCATGGCATGTCTTACATCTTTCAGACCTTACTACAGTGCCCATCTTCAGAATGTATTTTGTGAAACAAATGTGTTCTTTCCACAGAAAATAAACTGCAAAACCCATGTATTTCCCTGTTCTCTGCTTAAGGTTGCTTTGTTGGGTTGAATATCCCTGTGTTTTCAGCTAGAACACAGCGTCTTTTCATGACCAGAAACTGCAGGAAAGACTAACTGTACAGAACCACATTTTTCCTTAAAAAGCATCTTGATTAAAAATTACCATCCATTGCCTAGTGTGTGCAACGTACAGTAAAGCCATTTGTAATGTACTGTTTTCTTAATTTCTTAATTTTTTCTTAATTTAAGTATGAAATTGTTTTCTTAATTTAAGTACATACTTTACTGTATCCAGAAACCACTTAATATAATCCTGAAATGATTTTGTTCAGTTACGCCCACAGCCAGGTTTTGCCACATATTTTGGATTATATGTGTATTGATGCATAATACATGTTTTCATTTAATTTACAGATTTACCAACTGTATGATTGTACCTTGTATCCTGGGTGCCAGAATGGACTGTATCTCTTCTAACTGGATCAAAACAGAGAGGAAATATGATCATAAAGCTACTTCAAAGAACATGTAAGTGCTATATTTAGACACTGCTATGATGATAGTTCTTTCTTTGACTCTATATTTGCTCTGGACGAGCAACTGGGAATGTAGTGCAGGCCTAATGCTTTTACACAAGTAAGAGAAAAGCCCAATTATTGCTGTTTAGTCTGATATGCTGCTTGGACAGCTGGGCATTATAATGTGGCAGTTACCAAGTAGTACACATCTGTAACATCAGCAAATCTCAGAAAGCTTTATGAAGCTGGATAAACATTATCACTCTTTCATGGATGAGGTGGAGTAAGCAACGGAGAGTAGTATAGTGACTTGCCTCATCTCAGAAACAGTGCAAGATGTAGGAACAGGACTTGGTTTTTTAATCCTATGGCAGGGGTTTTCTCCCCATGGTCCAATTGTGTTGGCGTAAGAGCATTGGGACCACTTCACATTTCCAGTTGCTCACCTGCCACAGATGCAGAACGAGGGGTCACCTTACCAGGTGGGCTGGTATCACCTTACCAGCCTCTAAACGTCGTACTTAAATGTTCATTGAAGTGGCTTCGCCACCGTTTTTCCTCTGATGTCAGCCAGTTAGGACAGAAATGGCCCACCCTGCCAACAGGGATATAAATTGTCCTGTCATTAATCATCATAATAGGGAAGTTACTCTTTTGCCTCAAAGCACCTAAAAAGCAGTGTGTGTGCTGACTTCCGGAGTACTTAAGTAATAATTATTCTCCTTTGTCCTGTGACCCTAAAATAACTGCCAACTGTAAATCAGGTTTCTTTTAATTAAACTCCCTTTTTTGCTCTTTTTCACTGAATTTTTATTTTTTTAAAAATAATGAAACCTAGTATCACACATGTCAGTCCTCTTGTAAAGCCTTCTTTCTTAAAGAATTGTGATCAGGAGGATCGAATATCTAATTATTAATTGAACACATATTGTGGTTTGTATCCGATGTCTTATCTTTAAAGTGTTTGAAAAACATTAATCAAAGGAAGCCCCTCAGCATGAAGTCTACATTTAAATAATCTAAAAAAAAAATCATAATCCACAATATTACCTCTGCTCCCAAGTTCCAGTGTTGATGTTTGTGATTTTACAGCCATACTTCCCTGTTTCTTTTCAAAATATTATCCTCTCCCCTGCGGCTGTGTGAAAGGCTCAGGCAAAACAGGGGAAATGGACTATTTATCCAGGGAAAACAGTGAAACACACACAACTTAAATAGCCTGATTCTTTCCCTTCCTTACTTTGGTGTCATACAGTTTTATTTCTATGTGTGATAAAGTCAGCATTTTCACTAACCTCAGTGAAGGAAAAAGAAGTACCAGTGTAGTGCAGATTATAGGAGATTCAGACCCACTGGGTTATCAGATGTAGATACTCTTTTCCTTCTCTCCCTCCATGCTCCTCCTCCACTCCCTGCAGTATTTCACTTAATCATTTGAACTGCTGTTTGTAAGAACAGTTCTGGAAGATGAAATAGTTCAGAAAGATGTTGGAATTTATTTTATTTTGTATCTCTATACCATTTTGATGGGTTTGAATACCTGGTTCCCTGGTACACAGAAATGACCCGTTTCTACCAAGAACAAGTTTGACCTTTTCTCATGATTATGCTCTGCCTGCTGGTATATATTCATGAGTAAAAATAACTCCTTGTAAGCCCCTGGGCATTAAGGAATACATAGGTTCTGAAATAGATATGCTAACTCAAGCCCATATAGATAGCTCAGCTACCTGACAGCTGCCCATTCCTTTGCTGAAGATTAATCTGCTTTGCCAGAAATATCATCCTAAAGGTGTGATATCTCTCTGCAAAAAACCCCACCATAACATACTCTGATAACTGTTCTTAAATATTGGAAAGATTATGCATAGGGCTTATGCATAGAGCAGGGTAACATGAGAAAGAGAATGAGAAAGTGGAATTCGGATTGCATCCATGTCTAAACTCATGGTACTATTTAGCTAATGTTTAAACAAGGGGAAAGTTAAGTTCATTGCACAATTTAAGCAACATAAAGGTGGATTTTCTTGAAGGTTTAAATTAAGGAAATGTCACTATTATAACTTCTCATAGCTTTTACATTATGTTCTTGTTTGTTTGGGGTTTTTTTAGTAAAAGCCTGATTCCTTCAGTCAAGTTATTTGGTAAGAAAATCCACTTTCATTCCTTTTAATGGAGAAAATACCTGGGCAGCTACTGTTGTGTTTGTAGACAAAAATCCTGCAAGCATGGTACAAGATAAAAATTTGCCTTTTTATTGGGGCAAATTAAAGAATACTTTTTTTTTTTTAACTTTTCCATCTAACTGCTTAGCTCTAACCCAAGTGTTTCTGCCACTCTGTCACAGACTTCTGTAGCACAGGCAGCTCCCTTAACTTACACAGATCTCTAATTTTCCTAACCTACCAAAAGGAAGTGGTATTTATCATATATGTAAGGCCAGAAGTTCAAAAATGCTAAAGCAACTAGTAGGAAAGGGCTAGTAAAAGCTCAGATCAGCCAAACTAGCTTCTTACAAGCCAGCAGAGAAAGTCTGGGGCTTAAAAGATGGGCAACTATTGTATTACCCATTTTGCATCCCAAATAAAAATTCAAGAATGCCTAAAGGATGGTCAGCTCAACTCAACCTAGAAAATATAAAGAAGCAGGGGGAGTTGCACATGGGTCTGCTGTGCCCTTGAGAAGTATTGACCCCTGTCTTCGCGGGGTCACAGTACTACCTTGGCATCTTGCCTTTTTGGTAGGGAGGATGCTATCTGAGGGGCCTCAGCATGTACCATCACATAAAGATGTAAGGCTGGTGACTGGGTGTTAAAATAATGGACAGCTGCAGCATGTCTATGGTAAGGAAAGATGTTAATTATGTACATGCCTACAAAAAGACACTGAGTTTTCTCTGTTCTTGCTCTAGGTTCCCAAAGGTGAGAGCAAACACCATGTTTTCATTTCAGCAGCCTGCTCTGTAGCAACTGTGTGGCTTCATGTGAAAATAAACATAGCAGAAGATATACAAAACCTGCATTGTGCACTCTATCTGGTAAACAATGTCTTTGGCTCTCTGATGCTGCCTGGGAGCAGCTTTTGATCTACTCTGAAGAAAATACCTCTGGCATTTCTGTACCATCAGTAGGAATCCCTTACCTTGAGTAAACTAAGTACATAGAAAAGTTATAAGCCTCACCCAGTAGCAGAATGAGCACACACAAGATTATAAACAACTGATTTCCAGAAAGGGGCTGATTCTGATATTAAATACACAAGTGAAGAATCTTCCCAAAGGTTGTTTTCTAGTAATTAAAAATTATGTTCAGTACTAAAGAAAAAGGGCAATTGCAGGGGGAAAGAAGGAAGATGGTGGACTGGAAAGCAGGAGCTGAATGCTAACCCTGGGATAAGACTCAGTGAATCCCCAAAATGGGGTAGCAGATACAGATAAAATAAATATGGCATAAAAATTCTTCTTTTTTATTCTTAGTGGTTCCTGTTACCCAGAAAAAAGAACTTTATGCGCATGTGAGTATGAGTACATTATTCTCTCCTGTGGTTTACTAGAGATGTCTGCCAGCAGGGCTGTAAGAGCCCTGTTGAGCCAGCTAAGACACTGATGCTGTAGTCACCCAAGAGCTTCATGGGGACTTCATGTGCCCAGGAGGAGGCACCCCTGTAGGCCTGAAACCATCTCTGTTGAGCCAATGGAAGGCTGTGACCTCCTGGAGGGATGCTGCATGTGCTGGGTGAGCTTACCTTTGACACAGGCCTGAACCTGCCCGTACCACTCCCCGCAGCTATTGCAGAGCAGCGTGAATGCTGTCTCCTTGTTGCCCATGATGTACCCCTGGGCGCAAACATACAGCAGCTCGTCCCCCATTTCAAAGCCAGTGTGGCCATGCAGGATGGTGTGGGGGAAGGAAGGTGGGTCCCCGCAGGGCTTGTCTGGAAGGTAAAAAGAAATGAGATTTTAGAGACCTTGCAAAAGTCTTTAAATGCAGTGCTAACAGCAGCGCTAAAAGAGTTACACCAAGGAAGAACCTACACATGTCCACAGAATTCATACATCTCATCTGATTCATGCTCTTATCCCCCTTCATAACTGTTGTCAGCTGTAATTGTGTAGGTATATATTAGGCTATAGCTGTGATATGATAACTGTGATGTTATTCATGTGTAAGTGTAATGCACTAGAGGGCCTTTGTTTCCAGCAAGTTAGCTCAGGATGTTAAGGTACAGCTGTCTTCTCTGCCTGCTTCTACAAAGGGTAAAAAAAGCTTGAGTATGCTGGGACTGGAAAGCAAAAGCTTGGACAGAAGTCATTTTTCTTAACTGCAGAATTGCTTATGAAATTGTTTAAGACTGGCACTTTAATGCAAGCAGGCAGAGGCTGAGCAATGACCCAGACCACCTTCACAGAAAGTCCAAGTGGACACCAGCCAGTTTTCAGACTATTCCTTCTAGTCTTTCTCAAAATCAAAGGTTTCTTCCCAGATACTCAAATTCCCCCTATTTTAGGTTAGAGACACCCTAAAATAAATGGTGACATGTGCTCTTCAACAACACCCAGGGGTAACACAGCTCTGCTCTCTGTGAGAATATGAAGAACTAAATTTCTCAATTATTGAATTGCCGAGGTATCTCCAGAGAGGACGCCTTTAACACCGGAGCGGGGGGAAGCACAGCGTCCCCGAGCCTCAGTTCGGAGCGGCCAGAGCCACCGAGAGAGCCTCAAGTCCTCGACAGGACTTGCCCAGGAGCCGGCAGCTCAGCTGACGCGAGCAGCTGACTCACAGGGGGCGGAGCCAGGAGTGACGGCACCAGCCCTCAGTGGGGAAAAACCCATCCCAGGGAGCGCGAGCGACCAGGGCGTGGCACGTCAGTCAGGGCGTGGCACGTCAGTCAGGGCGTGGCACGTCAGTCAGGGCGTGGCGCGGCAGTTTGCGCGGCAGTTCGCGCAGGCAGGGCGAGCGGGCAGCGAGCGGGATGGCGAGCACTCGCCTCAGGACCAGCGCCCGCTCTGGGAGCTCTGCCCCGGCGGTGGCCAGCGTAGGCACCCAGACAGAGCCGATGAGAGGGGAGGCTGCGGCGCAGACCTCGGAGTGTAGGAAGTGCCTCGACTGGTCTCTTGAGGCGAGGGTGCACAATGGGCAGGGCTGCACTCGGTGCGCCCTGGTGGAGGTCCTCCTGCAGCAGGGGCTGAGCTGCAGGAGACTGTCAGTAAGCTAAAAGATGCCAGGGAAGCTGAGAGGAAGCTGGGCTGCCTGCCCCATGCCCAAACTGTGCCGGGGCCGCAAGCGTCCATCATAGCTCATACAGGAAAGGAGGAGGGCATTAACCCAGGAAGCTGGGAACTAGTAACAAGAAGAAAAACAACAAAAAAGGGAGGAAGAGGACAACTAACAGCAAGGGGCTTCCTCTAAAATCTGATGTCCCCACCCAGAACCGCTTTGCAGCTCTGCAAGGGGCCAACGAGGAAACGCACACTTTGCCAAAAGAACAGCCTGCTGATCCACCTGTAAAGAGGATCACTACTGGGACCTCCAGGAAAAAGCGGCAGGTCATAGTAGCAGGGGGCTCTACTTTGAAAGGCACAGAGGCACCCATCTGTTGGCCTGACCCAGTCTCGAGGGAGGTGTGTTGCCTGCCAGGGGCTCGAATCAGGGATGTTGCTGAGAGGCTGCCTGGCCTAGTAAGTCCTGCTGACTATTACTCCCTTCTAGTGGTCCATGTGGGTGCTAGTGATATAGATTGCAGTAGCCTGGAGAACATTAAGAAGGACTACAGAGCCCTGGGAGAGGTGGTTAGGGGCTCTGGAGCTCAGATAGTTTTTTCATCAACCCTCCAGATTAAAGGGGAGGACCTTAAAAAGGCTAGGCGGAGTTGGCAGGTTAATAAATGGTTAGAATGGTGGTGCCATAGTCAGGGGTTTGGTTATTTAGAACATGGGAATCAGTTTGGGAGTCCAGGTGTACTAGAGGCTGGTGGAGCTGGTCTGACAAGGGGAAGAGCTGTTTTGGTAGGAGGCTTGACAAGCTGATCAAGGCAGCTTTAAACTAGACGTGTTGGGGGAAGGGGACATCGATCCATCCCAACACTCCCAATCAGTTGCCAGAACCTGTAGTAAGTGCTTGGAGCAATGTAGAGATATTTCAGCTGCTCCAGCCAATGAGTCGGCTTCATTTGGAGCTCAGCTCAGATGCCTCTATGCAAACGCCCATAGTATGGGGAATAAACAAGAGGAATTAGAGATGTGTGCAAGGCTACAGGGATGTGATATCGTTGGTATCACAGAAACATGGTGGGATGGCTCCTATGACTGGAGTGTTGGAACAGGAGGCTACAGGCTCTTTAGAAAAGACAGGCCAGGCAGACGGGGACGGGGAGTTGCTATTTATGTCAGTGATAGGCTGGAGAGTATGGAACTCTCTGTGGGGACAGGTGATGAGTCAACAGACAGTTTGTGGGTCAGGGCCAAAGGGAGAACAGCGATGGGGGACATTACTGTGGGGGTCTGTTACAGGCCGCCTGATCAAGAGGACTCTGTAGATGAAGCGCTCTACAGACAGATAGGAGCAGCCTCACGCTCACAGGCCCTTGTCCTCATTGGGGACTTCAACCATCCTGATATCTGCTGAAGGGACGGTATGGCCCCACACAAGCAATCCAAGAGGTTCCTTGATTGTGTGGAAGATAACTTCCTCTTGCAAGTAATAGAGGCACCAACAAGGAGAGGGGCCATGCTTGACCTCGTGCTCACCAAGAGAGAGGGGCTGGTTGGAAATGTGATGCTCCAGGAAAGCTTTGGCTGTAGCGATCATGAGATGGTTGAGTTCGAGATCCTCAGGACAGTGAGAAGAGTATGCAGCAAGCTCAGTGCCCTGGACTTCAAGAGAGCAGACTTTGGCCTCTTCAGGAACCTGCTTAGTAAAGTTCCATGGGATATAGTCCTAGAGGGCAGGGGAGCCCAAGACTGCTGGTTGATATTCAAGGATCACCTGCTGCAAGCTCAGGAGTGTTGTGTCCCGACTAGAAGGAAGTGTGGCAGGAGGACCAGGAGACCTCCATGGATGGAGAAGGAGCTGCTGAGGAAACTTAGAGGGGAAAAAAGCAGCTTATAAAAGGTGGAAGTGAGGACAAGAGGCCTGGGAAGAATACAGGAACGTTGTCCAGAAAGCTAGGGACCAGGTTAGGAAAACTAAGGCTCAGTTAGAATTAAATCTGGCAAGGGATGTGAAAGATAACAGGAAAGGTTTCTATAGGTACGTAGCAAATAAAAGACAGAGTAGGGACAACATGGGCCCTCTCCAGAAGCTATCAGGAGAACTGGCCACCCTGGAGAAGGTTGAGGTTCTTAATGACTTCTTTGCCTCAGTCTTCACTGGAAATGCTCTGACCACACCACCCAAGTCCTGGAAGGCAGATGCAGGGACTGTGAGAATGAAGACCTTAGGCCCACTGTAGGAGAGGATCAGGTTCGAGATCATCTTAAGAACCTGAATGTGCGCAAGTCCATGGGACCTGATGAAATCCATATGCAGGTCCTGAAGGAGCCAGTGAATGAAGTTGCTAAGCCACTGTCCATCATATTTGAAAAATCATGGCAGTCAGGTGAAGTTCCCAACGACTGGAAAAAGAGCAATATAACCCCCATTTTCAAGAAGAGGAAAATGGAAGACCATGGGAGCTATAGACCAGTCAGTCTCACCTCTGTGCCTGGCAAAATCTTGGAGCACATTCTCCTAGAAAGCATGCTAAGGCACATGATAAAACAAGGAGGTGGTTGGTGACAGCCAACATGGCTTCACTAAGGGGAAATCCTGCCTGACCAATTTGGTGGCCTTCTATGATGAGGCTACGGAAGTGATGGATAGGGGCAAAGCAGTTGACGTCATCTACCTGGACTTGTGCAAAGCGTTCAACACTGTCCCACATAACATCCTTGTCTCTAAATTGGAGACATCAATTTGATGGATGGACCACTTGGTAGATAAAGAACTGGCTGGATGGCCACACGCAAAGAGTTGTGGCCAATGGCTCAATGTCCAGTTGGAGACCAGTAACAAGTGGTATCCCTCAGGGATCAGTGTTGGGACCGATCTTGTTCAACATGTTTGTCAGTGACATGGACAGTGGGATTGAGTGCACGCTCAGCGGGTTTGCCGATGACACCAAGCTGTGTGGTTCGGTTGATACGCTGGAGGGAAGGGATGCCATCCAGAGGGACCTTGACACACTTGTGAGGTGGCCCGATGCCAACCTCATGAAGTTCAACCAAGTGCAAGATCCTACACCTGGGTTGGGGCAATCCCAGACACAGTTACAGGTTGGGCAGAGAAGAGATTCAGAGCAGCCCTGCAGAGAAGGACTTGGGGGTCTTGGTTGATGAGAAGCTTAACATGAGGTGGCTTCAGCGTGTGCTTGCAGCCGAGAAAGCCAACTGTATCCTGAGCTGCATCAAAAGAAGCGTGACCAGCAGGTCGAAGGAGGTGATCCTGCCCCTCTACTCTGCTCTTGTGAGACCTCACTTGGAGTACTGCGTACAGTTCTGGTGTCCTCAACATAAAAAGGACATGGAGCTGTTGGAGCGAGTCCAGAGGAGGGCCACGAGGATGATAAGAGGGCTGGTGCACCTCCCGTATGAAGACAGGCTGGGAAAGTTGGGGCTGTTCAGCCTGGAGAAGAGAAGGCTGTGTGGAGACCTCATAGCGGCCTTCCAGTATCTGAAGGGGGCCTACAAGGATGCTGGGGAAGGACTCTTCATCAGGGACTGTAGTGATAGGACAAGGGGTAATGGCTTCAAACTTACACAGGGGAAGTTTAGGTTAGCTATAAGGAAGAAGTTCTTTACAGTGAGGGTGGTGAAGCACTGGAATGGGTTGCCCAAGGAAGTTTGTGAATGCTCCATCCCTGGGGGTGTTCAAAGCCAGGCCGGATGGAGCCTTGGGCGACATGGTTTAGTGCACGGTGTCCCTGCCCATGGCACAGGGGTTGGAACTAGATGATCTTAAGGTCCTTTCCAACCCTAACTATTCTATGATTCTATGATTCTATCAGGATATAAAATCTAATGAGGTGTTTGATAATATTTCTGCTGATAGCGCTAGAAGCCAGGAAGCAAAAATTACTATAAACAATGACAACTGAATTTTTTGTTGCACGAAAGAAGTGCAGAGAGGAGGCAGACAGAAAACTACTAACACCAGTGTAAACTGAATTTTAACTCTTTTTTCAGGTTTAACCAATCTTGGCTATTGTTAAAAAGGTGGGTCAAGATCTAAAGAACTTCTAAGCATTGGGGTTTCTCCTCACTTAAAGGTGAGGAGAAACCTTTCTCTCTCAGAGGTGCTTTTCAAGAGGTGTTTGCCATGTCCCCCTTTACTCCAGATATTTTATAGTCTCTTTTGGAATAGACATCTCTTGGTTACAGAAAAACCAAAACAACCAAAACAGGAAAACCTATAATGCAAGAACATGATTTTACTAAAAAACCCAATGGACAAAGTGTGCAGTGTTAGTACAAATAAACACTTCTGTATTCTTTCTCAAATCTGGGATTTTTTCCAGTAGTTCTAGAGTCCTTATTGACTGTGGAAGAAAAAACAACTGCTCCACTTGCCAAAGTAACTGAAGATTCAAAACCTGCTTTTGTCCAGATACAGAACAACCGAGAATGAAAAGGCTAATAGGTAATAGCTCAGGAGTTCTTGTAATTATACAGGATAGGAAAACTTAGGGCCAGGTCTGTGTTCTAGCATTGATCTTTCCTGTTGTAACAGTTGGCCTTGGCACAAAAACCTAATTACTTAATTGGCTAAGCAAAGATTATGTTCCTTGGAAAGACTTTTGCTTGGAAGCTGAAAAAATGATCTCCAAGGCTATGCTCCTAAACATGCAGAAGGAGAAGCATCTTCAGCGAGCACCCTTGCTACTTTGCTAAAGTCTGCTTTTAAGACAGCGTCAGCACAAGATGTTACAAACATTTCCATTGACACCAGTTCACGTCCAGGGTTTTCCATGGGCAGTAGTTTTGACAGAAAAGCTTTTTTTCTGTCAGTCTACTCTCTGCAAAAGCTCAGGCTTTCCTGCTTTTGCCCCAGGGACATTCTGCAAGATTATTGTGAGTCCTGGCTGCAGCTTTTCCCATCATCTACTCACTTCTGACCCAGACATAGGTAAATCCATGTTTATTTAGAAATACGATTTATTTATGTTGCCCGTTTTTTACCTTGTAGTGAAAGGAAAATCCTAGGATAAACATCCATGCTCTGTGAAAGTTCTTTTGGATCAGGCTTTTAGAAATTTATAGATGTTGCTAACCACTTCTCAGCCAGGTATGCTGAAAAATATCTGCCACTAATTTAAAGGATACGCTACCAAAGTCAAAGCTTTGAAGTCTATTCTCCGTAATGTACACATACATATATACTGTCTAACACCTTCAGAAGTTAGTGGGAATTATGCACACACACACACACACTGACAGAAAAAACAAGCTCTTGAGACTACACAAAGCTCAGTTTATATACAGTCTTATGGAGGCTTGGCATCCAAGGAAGTGAGGACCAGTTAGCAGCTAATGCCTTTCCTGTGAACTGGTTGGATGACTAGAGATGGATGTGGATGAAAGGAGTAAAAAAAATATTGCTTCATAGTAAAGCATACTTCATTTATGTAGCTGCTTCCATCAGTACAAATGGGAGCCATGTATCTGCTCTGAGGGAAGTATTGATCCCAAAGCTGCATGGGATAATTATACATCAGAGGGTATTATTATCTGCAGAGCCTTCCTTCTTAATCGTGTGGCCAGAGGAAGCAGAAAAGTAACAATTAAGTTAGTTAAATACGGCGAACACATTCAAAAAGAACATTGTAACCTACCAGGAGAGAAGGGAGCTTTACTGTAAAAGCTAGCAACAGACATGGTAACAAGAGAATTATGAGATACTGAAGGAGAGATCTGACTGATGTGTGGATAGAAAGAAAAGCAGAGATTTAAAAGATGTTAATGGATGGACACTCTATGGGGAACTTTTGACTCTCTCATATGAGACTTTGTAAGGTCTCATCATTGCTGTAGAGCATATTGAGTGACAGCTTGGACAAACATAAGTGAAGGCTGATACCCTGCAAAGACATGCTCAAGTTCCTGCATCCATTTTGCTGCTGCCCTCAACTGTGTAAGATGTAGAGGAATTTTCTGGGCTGCAGCATCTTACGGCTCCTTGTCCTGCTGCAATCTCAGTTGCTGTGACAATTCCTGCTCAGCCTTTTGCCAGACCTGTTTTTTCTGGTACAGGTACAGCAGTAACACTGGCACAACAGCTCATCAAACTGAGCCACTCCTGTGGACAGGCTTCAGGTTTTTGTCTGCAGCCTTTGTACCAGAAGCTGGCAAAGCATGGGCTTGTTTGGAACAACAGCCTATGCTCAGTGCTGGCATTGAGGCCGTTTTCTTGGTGGTAGAGGGGAGGCAGATCTGGGCCATGAAACGTGACAGAGGGTTTGTTGGCGGCACCTTGTCATGTAGAGGAAAAGCAGTGCTCTTTTTTAAGCTGACCACAGCAGTTGCCTGGAGTTGTGACACTGGTAGATGAGGACTGGGCTCCTCTAGTGCTGAACTCTATATATGGAGCACTGCTTTTGCCCTCATTTACCCTCCTGTAAACCAGCGTATTTTCTTACTGCTTGCTAAAATATAAGCCCAGTGCATGCTGCCCAGTAGAAGATGTCCTTGACTCTCAAGCCCCATCCAGCAGATCACACACTCTGCCTGCTTGTGTGTGAGATCACATCTCAAACCTGGAAACTTGGAATCTGGTTCTGGACATCGTGACCCTTCCTAAGTTTGCCACATATTGACAGTGAGGTCAAACACCTAACAGGGCTCCACACATTGGTAGCTGACTTCCAGTAAGCAAGGGTGGATTGCGTTACACAGAAAGACAGCACAGCACGGGTATAAGGCAATGCTGAAGTACACAGAAGATCCTTATGTCAGCAGTAATTTGCACAGACTGTCTCCTGGAGTGAAAATCACCACCACAGTCAATAAAGAACTCAATGTACATGGGTAGAAATCAGGATAGAGTCACCATCTGACAAATGAATGTGAATACATGACAGACTAAAGATGTAAGTGTTGAGCATAGATACATTAGGGCTAGTGATGGCTCTGCCTACAGACCTATTAGACTCAGTAGCTATTTTTTACAAGGGACAGAGGACAGCACTCCTCCTCCCTAGTCCAGATTCCTCCAGAAGCATTTTCATGTTTTAAACTAGAAGCAACCCATCAGTTTGTAAAGATTTTCTTGAGATGTCTTGATAGAATACTGTCTACAGAAAGGACAGCTTAAAATCAATACAAAAAACAATCAGCATGAAAAAGATGCAGACTCAGCTTCCATGCCACTTGGCAGAATTGGTAATCTACTGAAATCTGACTATCTTCTGCTGTTAATTCTGCTACTTTAACTGTGTCCCATGCTCTGAAAGCTGACATGAAACATGCTCTTTGACGTAAAACATCCCCTGTTACAACCACCCCATTCAGCAGAGCTTTTCCAGACAGACCACTGGAATTTATAGGATGTCATCTCATCATTAAGAAATTGGAAAACACAACTCTTAAAGTTCAGCCCTGTGAAAGATGAGTGTGGGTGTGCGGTTTTCTTCTTGATTGCAGAGACACTAAGTATATGGAATTTTTCTTTTTGGATAAAAATACTGAGTACAGATAGAGGACGAAGAACCAAAACTCAGTCATAGCCAGTGTAAGTGCTGCTTGTAAGATAGCAATGTTAGGATGCCAATACCTCTTACATCAGATAGGGCTTGTAAGAATTTATCAATTTAAATGACATCACCAGGTAGCTGGAAATTCACTGTCACCTATGTGCAAAGTTCTGGAAAAGAAAGCTGTAGCAATATAAAAATGAAGAACTTCATATCCACAGCAAAGCATGACAAATACAGAGAAGTGGTTCAAATATTACATAAAACAAATTGCAGTTTGAGTATTCTTGTAAAGTATATTTAATATATTTGTAGTAGAAAACATACTAATTTCTTTTTTTTCTTACTGCTGACAAAGGCAAACTGAAATAAATACATAAGCCATCAAACTTTGACGGGTAGCTGGAGCCAGCAGTCATTTAAAATGACTTTTGATTTGCATTTATGCTCTACACACTACAAGTCACTGCCTGTTTAGTTTTTCTATGGTGGCAGCAAATCAAAGCCTTATGGAATAGAGATCTTACTTGTTGCCTGTAAATATCAGTGGGTCACTGAAAGAAAGAACCAGGAAAATGTGGGAGCTATTAACAAAGAGATCTTTCCTTTGTTGCATTTAAAAATAAATAGAAGAAAGGGAACCAAGAGGATTATACACATATGAAGCTGAATGGCATGTGGTCCCACAAAAAAAGAAGATTGGTAGGGAAAATTCCAACTTTCTGTTTTTCTTGCTTTCTCTCTTCTATACCTTGAGGCGTTTTCTTACGAGCTTTGATAGAAAACAAATACACACTCTGTGTGCCAGATCTGACTTACTTGGTGATACTCAATTTTCAGATTAGGCAGAATCTAATATATTTTTAGGTAAATTTTGCACTCAAGGCTGAGAGAGAAACTTTCTGATCTCAGCAGATCCTGAGCTGGCATAGAATTGTCTTCCTGACCCTAATGTTTGTGTAAAACATTTGTTTACAAGAAACTGAGAAGACAAATGTCTCTGTACTGCGAAAACCATGGCTATACTCACAGCATTCATGAAACATTGCAGCTACATCTTTCCCTGTCAAACATAACTCTCAATACTAATTCCCTGTAAAACATAACTCGTAGTATCAAAGACTGCTATGATTGTTCTGTGGTTACAGAACAAAATCCATTTCAGAAGCACAAAAAAAGGTATCTCTCTCTCTGGCATTTTTATTTGTAAAAGCCTGATTCTGTAAGCACACCCAGAGCTCTTGCTAGCATCTGACCACTGTCCTGGCTGTTGGGGCGCACCAAGGTGTACACTTAAGCAATTCAACTGAACACATTAGTGCACTAAATGTTAATTGATTAAAGATTAATTATAAATCAAGGCCTAAGAAGGGAGTTATATGATGGTTTCTACTAGAAATTTCATGGCAGTTCAAGACGCCTTTTGCACAACTCTAAGATCTAATTGTTCTAAGACAGAATTGTGAAGAGCTACTATCATCAACTCAGTTTCTGAAGAAGACTGATGTGACTGTTCCTTCTGTCTGTCCTCAACGTGACAGTTTGTCTGAGCCTTTGGCTGATCTCAGCCAAGTCTGACAAAGGCAAAGCTGCTGAGTACCTGCTCATTTTGATGAGTTTAAAAGAGGAAAGAGCCACAGCTAGGCATCTTTTCCATTGGGATGGGCATAAGTAGGACTCAGCTCCTATCCATCCCCACAAGCAGCGCTGGCCAGGCAGTCAGCATTGCACACGGGTGGACAAACCAGCATATTTGTAGCTCTAAGGCAGCCACAGCACATGCAGCACTCAGTCCAGCCAGCCATGCCCAGACCCAGCAAGGAGCTGAGAGTGCCCTGAAGGCGGGGAGATGATGAGTGGAGGGTAAGAAATACTGGAGAAAGAACCAGATTAATTTCATGTAGGACTGCAGATTATTGGTTGGATGAATATGGAAGAAATGAAAGGGCTTGCTGTTACTGTGAATGGGGACATAGGTCTCAGTGTGAGAAATCTGGGATTTATCACTTTCGGCAGGGCAAAACAACTTGCTTTTTGTACTTGATTTCAATACACAGGTCTTAACGCTAATACATTACTGTATTATAATTGAAGTTATATCAGTTAAAATCAATGTCCACTTCTCTAAAAGAAAAAAAACATACTGGAGAGGTTTCAAGTAAGAAACAACTCATTGATCATAACTTAGACATGTAGTTATTAGCCACGTGTATAAAACAGCAAAGCAAATGTGCTGTCTGAGGCTGTGATGCAGGGTTTGCTGCTGCTGCTTCTTAGTGGATATTTACTTCCCAAAACTAAAAGCAGCATCCCTGAGGTAGAGGGTGTTCTTTCAGTCAACTGCTTTGTGCTGGCTTGTGTTCCTGCGTGTTACACTTGCATGTTAAAGCTATTTCCTTCCTGGATTTTGCTCTTTTCATACCGACTACAGTCTAGGCTCTGCCACACAAGTTTGCTTTAGCCTTTCTATTCAAACATCAATGATGCATCCACAATTTTTTATATATTCAAATCAGAGGGGACCTTATTGTCATCAGAAATGTTTCAGTGTGTAACGACTATTTGGTAAGTGCATTAGCATGATCATCCCATTCTGTCACCAGGAAACTCCCTGCCTTGTACAAAATAAGTTGTTCATAATGGTCTCTCCTTTGCAAATGATCCAAATTTTTCCCTGACTTTTAAATATGCAGTTTCTGAGTCCTATGTAGTATTCCTTCCCAACAAGCACTGTGAGACTATGTTCTTATCTTCACCTTTACTGCCCCTTTGCCACAAGCAGTAACCAAATGCAAAGGGCAAAGACAATTCCTTTCCCAAGATCCAGCATCTACATGTAAGCTCAGATGCAGCAGGTGGAGACAGACAGGGGAGCACAAGAGCACAACGGAACAATAGTGGCCAATGATTTCAGCATCCCACAGCTGTCCCACTCACCGCAAGGTTTTTCTCGAGGGGGGAGATGATGACAAAAGAGAGATTTGAAGGAAGACAATGAGAGAGTTCTGCAGATGTTTACAGGGAGCTGCTCCTACATGTGAGGAGCTGCATGGAAGAAAACACAACAGTGCTTGTGTGACAGCATTAGCAACTGGGCAATGGAGCTGGCATCGCTCATAGCAGCACGGAGCCTGGAGTTGATACCATGAGGTTTACTGTAGAGGATGGTCAGTCAAACTCTGACATTTCTGAATGACTGGGTGCGCATCAAATAATGCATCACCTCTGCCACATTTCACTTCAGTCATTCCCACTGCCGCCACTATCAAAATGCCTCCATGTGTGGTGAACTCACTGTTTCTCAGTAAATGCCATCTTCTTGCCCCTGCTTTTCTTGGAAATGAGAGATGAAACTTCGCTGCCAACAACAACAACCTGTTTCAGGGGTTCCCAAACTTTTTTACACAATCCTTCCTACCAGTAACAATTTACTTTTGGCCTTGAGAATCCATCTTTGCTTGTGGATTCTGGCATTTGAATATCAAAAAGTTTAAGCATCAACATAAATTGGAAATAACTTGGTTTTCAGAATTATCCATGACATACCAGAGTCCCTTGTGGGCTGGTCTACACTTGTTAACAAAAAAAAAAAAAACCCAAAACAAAACAAAACTAAAATGAAGGCAATGAAGTTATTTATGTATAAATGTTGTATACTGATAGATATGCAACAGTGTGGTGTTTTGCAGTTGGAATTCAGCTTTCTGAGTTACATTCATTTACATGCTCAGTATGCTTCAGGCATCTCTGTTACATTGGTGCCAGATATATTCTTTTCCATAAAGTTCTGTGAACACCAAAATGGGTTCTTCCAGATCAGTAGTGCTGTTTGAACTTGCTAAACTGCAGCAAAGACAAATGGTAATGCAATTTGTTTTCTGCAACCAATGTCTTTGCAGCAGTTGGCTCACTTAGTGGATGACTATAAAGATTTATTCCTTAACATTCTCTCTTTGCTTCTCAGCAGAAGAAAAATCTAAGGCAAAACTTTTAATGTTGCAAGACAGCGATGACTGTGCATTATTTCAATAGTATATCAGTGCTGACCTTCATCCTTTACACAAAAAGCGTCATAGTGGTCATTCACAAAGGGGTCGTTTTCAATTTTAACATCAATGGCTTTCACGCTCTGCTGTTTGTTGCCCGTCTTTCTGCATATAATTGTCCTAAAATAAAGGAGAAGAAGAAAAAAAAATCAGAAATCTTCTGGAGCTGTACATGCAGGTGACATTTGGAGATCTTTTATTACAGTAGTCAGGCTTTAGCCTCAGCTTAACTGTTTAAGAGTTGGCACATAAGGCATTAGTGTGGGAAGATCTGTGAAAAAAGCTAAAGGAGAATTAGAAGTAATTAAAAAAATGTTTGCTGTAGATCAGTTCAAGGCATAGGAAGCAATAAAGTGTGTTTATCTTCTTATATTCTCTAATACTTCTAAACATCAGATGAAGTCCCAGAGTATTTTAGGTCACATTCTGCTCTCACATTCCAGCAATACAAATTCCCACCCATGGCACCTGGATGAAAATGAATAGAAAACTCAAGATTTGATACAAAAGATTATAAATCATTAGCATTTTACATCAAAAGACCATTAAGTTTGCATATTGAACTGCTCAAAAGCTAACACAGGCAAGCTCAGAAAATTTATCTTGAGTTCTTGGAAGAAGAACTCAAGATTTTAATTTTTTTGAACAGTAATTTCCAACCTTTGTGTAAACCCCATTTCTTCTGGTTTGGTACTCAGCAGTACCTAATCCATCCTGCTGCCCTTTGTAGGCTTGAACAAAGGTAATAGATCTGTATTTCATTTTACAACTCCATAGATGCTAAACGTGAAGGAAGAGATTACTAATTATGTCTTCTCTCAGCTGTGCTGGCTGCTTAAAACTAACAAATAGAAGACAGATTGTTGTAGAAAATACTGGTTTTACTGTGACACTAAAGTTACAAAGGCTGGGAAAGCGAATTCAGCCCAAATTTTTGCAGCTGGATATTAATGGTGTGGGGTTTATTTTTTGTGGACAGCAGGTTTGTAGAAGCATTGCAGGGTCAGCTATTCTAGTGAAAGCAAGACAAAAATGCTTTCTACAGAGGAATCCTTCCAGTGGAAGAAATTTATCCTTGTGTATTGTGCAATGGTTGAACTAATTTTGCTGTCAGTTCCACACTCAAGTTTGGGGAATAAAATAAATGTTGCCCATTCACTGACCATGGAAAAGATCCAGTGGAAGCCCAGTACTTGATCATGTACTTAAATACTATGTCACAATTGATTACACAAGTGGGCTGAATTACGACTGTACAGACCATCTTCATTCTGGCATGTGTTAGTTTCTGAGCAGTTAAATACGCAACTTTAATGTTCTTTAGTGTAAACAAACAAAAGCAACATGAAACAAGCCATATGATGGTGGTCACGCATACGTACCAGAATGGTTCCTACCACACTTCTGCTCTAGAAAACAACATGATGACATCCCCTACTGAAAGCTCCTTTATGATTTCAAATCATATGTTTCTTTTGTAAGGAACACACCCCTTGATTTTTTGGGGGGTTGGTTGATTGAAGGACAATATTGTCCATACAGGTTTAAAATTAAGTTCTTTTAGAATTTAATGCATTTAAAGTCTGAGTCCTCTAAGTCAGTAGTAATCAGGCACCTCGACAAAAGTGACTTGATCTGCCAAAGTGAGTTCAGATGACTGGGAGAATCAGGCCATCAAGTAGAAAATTTTTGTATGTATTCTCATATCGTTCCACTAGGTCTTACAGGGCCTAAGTGAATGAAACAGTTATGCCTTCTTTCAAAATTTACTTACCAACTTTCATCTTTCCAGTTACTCACTTAGATACTTGGATCACTTATGCCTTGCAACACTGAGTAGACACATACTGACATGTCTTTAAAAATTTGTGCCTTTCGTCTGTAATTGTGTACTTTAGACTTCAGTCTCTTTTAAAAAACAAACACTAACAGAGATTGTTGCCATCATATAATTCTGGTCTCTGAAAATCAGCCCACATTCCTTTCTGTGCTCAATCAAGGAAGCCACTTTTGAAAATCTTATCCTGAATTTTCTGATTTCTAATTCCAATTTCTAGACAATATATTTTGCTTCTCTCCAAAGCACTGTAGTTTCTTTATCATTTCTTCAGTAGGCTAAAAAGTTATCTGTGGGTGATGCATCCTTAGTATACTCAGGTCATCTCCAAAACAGGATATGTAGCTCACGTGTAAGATTGTGTATTTCAAAAGCAAGTTTTTCTTACTTTTTTTTCCCAAGTATTACAAGTTTGTAGTTGATGGGATATATTGATAAGTGTATTAATTTTAAGAGCATTTCTTAGCTGCTATCCAGTGAGACCAAACTTACAAAGGTTTGTCTTGCATATAATTTTATCATTACACATAAATAAAGGCTGTAAATGACATTAAGATTTTTTAAATATATTTCTCACTAAACTAAGTCTCCTGTGATGAGAGAAGTCATGTCTTGTACACATATAAAAAACAGAAAAAAAATAGTCTATTTCATATCTCTCATTCCTCCTTTTTGTCAGTAGTTTCCTACCACAAGCTCAGTCTTGCAAGCTTTAAACGTCTTCAGTAAGCTGTTACTGCTGCTGCTGAAAGGAGCTTCAAGAGTGCTCAGCATTTCTGAGTAGTGGGTCTCAGGATCAGACCTGCAACGCTGTTGGCATAGAAATAATCTCTTTGCAGTCACTAGGACTCCAGGTATGGCTAAAAGTATACAGTAGTAGTCTCTTTTCTTTGAGTTCTTGGGGGGGAGGGTATAGGTTTCCCTAAATCCTAAAATGCTAGGTTTTCATCTATAATTATAGATTAAATACATAGGTAGAGCTTTGTCTCAGTTCTAAAACGTAGGTTCTGATGCTTTTAACTTTCTTACATTTTTCATTTGGGGACTGAAAAAAGGCTATCAATTCAGAATTCAACATATTTTAACATTTCTTCAGCAGCAATGTTACCATGCTGAAATAAGAAACAAAAAATCCTATATTTTTCCTGCTCTTTCTAGCACCCTCCTGAGAGGTTGGGGAAATATGTTGCTGGGTTTGTTTCTTTCCTATCTAGAATAGTTGCACTGGGGCATGCATCATAGTTGAGAGAATGGCACAAACTTTATACTTTTTTTAGGGATACACCCACCAACCCAGTCATTTAGAAGAATGTAGTCATGCAGGGAATTTTATTCTAGTTATTGTTGCTTTCATGTAATAATCAGACTTCTACAGACTTGCTCATTACTCAGCATACATTGTGATCTGATGGTTAGAGCAGTGTAATGCATGATTTTGTATCCTGTATTTAAGAAACGGATGCAATTTTATTTTTCCTTCTATGGAGATCTCTTATGAAAGTAGACATGCTCAGAAGAAACATACCGAGTTCAGACTGCAGGTCATCCATAATAATCCTCTATATTTAATACACATCTGCATGAAATATGAAACATCCATGCATCTCTGAAAATTACTCTCACGCAGCCATGAACTCACAATCTCAGCATAAAAATCAGATATACTATCGCTACAGACTGTGTAAGTACCATATACTATCAGTAAGGTAAAAATATAGTGGGGAAAAGAGGGGTTTTAGTGGTGTTGACAACAGCCACTGCTCTCTGATGGAAAGGGTAGGGTGCCTGATGGTGTCTCCTTTGGTTCCTTGAAAAACCAAGCCAAAAAGTACTGAGAATCTTCTCAGTCTGTTGCTACCCAGCCTAGAAGAACAAACAGCCTGCTTCATGATGCCTCTTCTCTCACATGAGTAAACACAGAGCACTATGTTGAACCTCAGCTTAATTCCTGCTGTATGATATGACTCATCCAACTAAGAACAATTAACAGTCCTTCTTCTGAACCTACCCCAAAGAAAGATCAAAGGTCGGCCATACTGATCATTGTTTTCCTGTGCCATGACTCATATATTGCATTGATCATGTTCACACACGATGAGAAAATGTAACATAGCACAATAAGGTATGAACCAGACTTCCCAGAAGCCTTCAACTTACTCTTGCACTGGTTAATTTTTTTCTAATATATTATGTAATCAATGAGTAATTGGTATATTTTGCATTTCTAATTCTTCTGTTCAAATAAGGAAATAGCAGAAAAGCTGGCAGGAATAGCATTTATTTCACAATATGCCATAATATGCCATTATGTAATATATATTATTAAATATATCATAATGATATACTCAAGCCATGGTAATGATACGTAATTTTATATATTGTTTATATGCATGTATAATACAGATATATATACTAACCACATAATATATAGAATCATAGAATCGTAAGGGTTGGAAAGGACCTTAAGATCATCTAGTTCCAACCCCCCTGCCATGGGCAGGGACACCTTGCCCTAAACCATGTGGCTCAAGGCTCTGTCCAACCTGGCCTTGAACACCGCCAGGGATGGAGCATCCACAACCTCCCTGGGCAACCCATTCCAGTGCTTCACCACCCTCACTGTAAAGAACTTCTTCCTTATATCTAACCTAAACTTCCTCTGTTTAAGTTTGAACCCATTACCCCTTGTCCTACCACTACAGTCCCTAAGGAAGAGTCCCTCCCCAGCATCCTTGTAGACCCCCTTCAGATACTGGAAGGCTGCTATGAGGTCTCCACGCAGCCTTCTCTTCTCCAGGCTGAACAGCCCCAACTTTCTCAGCCTGTCTTCATATGGGAGGTGCTCCAGCCCTCTTATCATCCTCGTGGCCCTCCTCTGGACTCGCTCCAACAGCTCCATGTCCTTTTTATGTTGAGGACACCAGAACTGTACGCAGTACTCCAAGTGGGGTCTCACAAGAGCAGAGTAGAGGGGCAGGATCACCTCCTTCGACCTGCTGGTCACACTTCTTTTGATGCAGCCCAGGATACGGTTGGCTTTCTGGGCTGCAAGCGCACACTGCCGGCTCATGTTAAGCTTCTCGTCAACCAACACCCCCAAGTCCTTTTCTGCAGGGCTGCTCTGAATCTCTTCTCTGCCCAGCCTGTAGCAGTGCCTGGGGTTGCCCCGACCCAGATGTAGGACCTTGCACTTGCCTTGGTTAAACTTCATAAGGTTGGCATCGGGCCACCTCACAAGCGTGTCAAGGTCCCTCTGGATGGCATCCCTTCCCTCCAGCGTATCAACCAAACCACACAGCTTGGTGTCATCGGCAAACTTGCTGAGGGCGCACTCAATCCCACTGTCCATGTCACCGACAAAGATGTTGAACAGGACCGGTCCCAACACCGATCCCTGAGGGACACCACTCGTTACAGGTTTCCAACTGGACATCGAGCCATTTACCACAACTCTTTGCGTGTGGCCATGGAGCCAGTTTTTTATCCACCGAGTGGTCCATCTATCAAATTGATGTCTCTCCAATTTAGAGACAAGGATGTCCTGTGGGACAGTGTCGAATGCTTTGCACAAGTCCAGGTAGATGACATCAACTGCTCTGCCGCTGTCCATCAGTTCCGTGGCTCCATCATAGAAGGCCACCAAATTGGTCAGGCAGGATTTCCCCTTAGTGAAGCCATGTTGGCTGTCACCAACCACCTCGTTGTTTTTCATGTGCCTTAGCATGTTTTCCAGGAGAAACTGTTCCAAGATTTTGCCAGGCACAGAGGTGAGGCTGACTGGTCTGTAGTTCCCCGGGTCTTCCACCTTCCCCTTCTTGAAAATGGGGGTTATATTACCCTTCTTCCAGTCATCGGGAACTTCACCTGACTGCCAGGATTTTTCAAATATGATGGACAGTGGCTTAGCAACTTCATTCGCCAGCTCCTTCAGGACCCGTGGATGGATTTCATCAGGTCCCATGGACTTGTGCACGTTCAGGTTCTTAAGATGGTCTCGAACCTGATCCTCTCCTACAGTGGGCCTAAGGTCTTCGTTCTCACAGTCCCTGCATTTGCTTTCCAAGACTTGGGTTGTGTGGTCAGAGCATTTGCTGGTGAAGACTGAGGCAAAGAAGTCATTAAGAACCTCAGCCTTCTCCAAATCCATGGTAGCCAGTTCTCCTGATAGCTTCTGGAGAGGGCCTACATTGTCCCTAGCCTGTCTTTTATTTGCTACGTATCTATAGAATCCTTTCCTGTTATCTTTTACATCCCTTGCCAAACTTAATTCTAGCTGGGCCTTAGCTTTCCTAACCTGGTCCCTAGCTTCTCGGGCAATGTTCCTGTATTCTTCCCAGGCCGCCTGTCCTCGCTTCCACCTTCTATAAGCTTCTTTTTTCCCTCTAAGTTTCCTCAGCAGCTCCTTGTCCATCCATGGAGGTCTCCTGGCCCTCCTGCTGCACTTTCTTCTAGTCAGGATGCAACACCCTTGAGCACGTAGCAGGTGATCCTTGAATACCAACCAGCAGTCTTGGGCCCCCCTGCCCTCTAGGACTGTATCCCATGAAACCTTACTAAGGAGGCTCCTGAAGAGGCCAAAGTCTGCTTTCTTGAAGTCCAGGGCAGTGAGCTTGCTGCACGCTCTTCTCACCGTCCTGAGGATCTCAAACTCAACCATCTCGTGATCACTAGAGCCAAGGCTGCCCTGGAGCGTTACATTTCCAACCAGTCCCTCGCTGTTGGTGAGCACAAGGTCCAGCATGGCACCTCTCCTCGTCGGCTCCTCTACTGCTTCAAAGAGGAAGTTGTCTTCCACACAATCGAGGAACCTCCTGGATTGCTTGTGCCGGGCCGTACCGTCCCTCCAACAGATGTCAGGATGGTTGAAGTCCCCCATGAGGACCAGGGCCTGCGAGCATGAGGCTGCTCCTATCTGTCTGTAGAGCGCTTCATCCACAGAGTCCTCTTGATCAGGCGGCCTGTAACAGATCCCCACCGTAATGTCCCCTGTTGCTGTTTTGCCTTTGATCCTGACCCACAAACACTCTGTTACCTCATCACCCGTCCCCAGACAGAGTTCCATACTCTCTAGCCTATCACTGACATAGATAGCAACGCCCCCTCCCCGTCTGCCTGGCCTGTCTTTTCTAAACAGCCTGTAACCTTCCATTCCAACATTCCAGTCATAGGAGCCATCCCACCATGTTTCTGTGATACCAATGACATCATATTCCCGTAGCCTTGCACACATCTCTAATTCCTCTTGCTTGTTCCCCATACTACGGGCGTTTGTATAGAGGCACCTTAGCCGAGCTCCAAATGAAGCCGACTCAATGGCTGGGGCAGCTGGAACATCTCTACATCGCTCCAAGCACTTATTACAGGTGCTGGCAACTGACCAGGAATGTTGGGATGGATCAATGCTCCCCTCCCCCAACACATCTAGTTTAAAGCTTTCCTGACCAGCCTGGCAAGCCTCCTACCAAAACAGCTCTTCCCCTTCTTTGTCAGACCAGCTCCACCAGCCTCCAGTAGATCTGGCCTCCCAAATGGAGCCCCATGTTCTAAATAGCCAAACCCCTGACTATGGCACCAGCTTTCTAACCATTTATTAACCTGCCAGACACGCCTAGCTTTTTTAAGGTCCTCCCCTTTGCCCTGGAGAATCGATGAAAAAACTATCTGAGCTCCAGAGCCCCTAACCACCTCTCCCAGGGCTCTGTAGTCCTTCTTAATGTCCTCCAGGCAACTGCTGTCTATATCTCTAGCACCCACATGGACCACTAGAAGGGGGTAATAGTCAGCAGGACTTACTAGGCCAGGCAGCCTCTCAGCAACATCCCTGATCCGAGCCCCCGGCAGGCAACACACCTCCCTCGAGATATATATAAATTATAATTTTGTTTGTAATAGTATCCACTGGTACTTCTACTTTCTAAGATAATTATATAGCAATTTTGTAATACTTTAAAACTTTTCTGTAAACCCAAGTTAAAACATATGGAGTTAACAGCTGAGTTTATATGACATGGTGTGATCCATCAGCACAGAAAACAGTACGTGGGACTGGGATGTTTTGTAGTCACTACTTTATCTGCCAGTTGATTGTAAGTTTTGTAGTCTTAGTCGATAAATTCACTGAGTCAGAATGGTCTTATGACATTTATTCATAGTAGTATGAACTTGCATATGAATATAGTCAACTCAGAACATCATCAACAATGTGTTATCTGAGGCACTAAGAAAGTCTGGTTCACAATACAATATAACAAACCTTCCCCTAATTAGAAAGGTAAAAGCTTCATCACTTTTCTTAGTCACGATAAATCTTTAGCATCCTATGCTGATTTTTTTCATGGGTCAGCTTTACCAATTGTGGTTCAGTAACTAGGTAAGAAAAAAAGAAATCAGTAGTCTGGAAGCGAAACTAGAGGATTTTTATTCTTAGTCTTTCCTTTCTGTAGTTTGGGAAACTGCAAATTATAAAGCTGCCTCTGATGAGGAATAAAATAAATGACATGTTCACGATTACCAAAGGGAAGAAAATTTCCCTGAAAAGTCATGAAGGGGAGCACAGGTGAGTTTTGGAAAGTCCATTGACTGTGAACTATAGAGGCTAATTTTGGCTGGATGTGACCCAAAGAAAGCAGCTGCTAAGTGTGACATGAAGACATTCCAACAGCAGTACTGCCACTGGAAATGTCAAAAGGAGGTCTTACCAAGGCAGAACCAATATCCTTTAGATTCTTAAAAATATACACCAAAAGGCAGCCTTTTGTGCTTAAAATTTTACATATGACTACTGAAATAGTAAGGCCCCTGTTCATTAAATAAATATGTCCCATTCATGCAGATTTTCATACTGTAGTCTAGTATGGAAGATTTTATATAGCCATTTTACTATAATATTGCTATGTACATATAATTTGAGCATTCTTAGTTCATGCAGAGGAGAATCGTGTTGCTTCCTGGCCTGGACTAGTTGGGTGCTCAAAGACACGTCAAGTGTCACTAGTAAGTTGGTTTTACCCAATTTCATTTTATGGGCTCTAGTTTATGGCTTTCATCAGAGACGTTATTGATTAGTTACCAAGGGCTTAAAAAAAAACCCCAAAATATTTGCTGAATGCTATTAATTTACAAAGAAGCTCAATTCTTAGACAAAAGGCTTTCAGATAGGACAAAACATTACAGAGATTCTTTAAAAAGGACAAAATATGTGAAGTTATTTTGAAAATTAGAAAATAAACCTCATTAGAACTAACAAGTTCTAATGGCAAGTTAAAATCCTGGCATTAGTCACTCTTGTGCATTTGCTAAAAGTAAGTCTTTCTGTCTTAACCCCTTTCTGTCTTCATTTTGCTAGGCTAAACAAACTGATCACCTTCAATCACTTCTGATAAGAGAGGAGCTTTCTTGGACTGATCCTAGTCCAAACTCATACCTTCTGAGCTTGGATGCCCAGAATTACATTGTACTGTTGCAGGAGGTGTCTCATCAGTGCCTTGTTCAAGTCATTCAGTACTGCCCCTCTCTCCTGGAAGAGCTGCTGGATGTCTGCCTTTTCCAACTGAACTGCTAGTTTAAGGCAGAAATTCCTATTAGTATATTATTCCTGTTAGTATATATAATACTTCATATAATACTGTTACATTGAACCCCATTTCTGTTACTCCATCTCTGAAGTCAGGCTTACCTTCCTGTTCAATACTGTGATTTTCCTTGATCTTAACAATGAGTTCTAGCATTAACTATTTTCACTAGCGTACCCCACCTTTTGTGCCAAAGTTTGCTAAAGTTTTGCTAAAGCCCTCAAAGTTTGTTAAAAAAAACCTCTCCCAGTAAAAATACAATTTAAAAGTACGAGTCCCAGCTAAATAAATGGCTACTCTACAGTTTACAGATGGTATTTGGGGTGTTTGTCCTAGAAAATACATCAGAAACATATTTCCAATTCTTGGGTTGTCTGTTTCGCAAGGACCATGGCTGTCATACTTTGCCCATGCTGTCTTCCCAGGTTGTGCCAAGGAAAGATTCACATCCCCTGCAAATCTGATGCAAAGTGGCTCATGTCCATGTTGCTCAGTGGTATCATTCCTTGGAATAAACTGGCCATGTCTATACAGTAAATTCAAGTTTCTTGACTGACCTTCATGTAGAAATCCCTATTCCTGAAACACAATTACTTTGGGTTTTTTTCTGAATGAGACTTTCTGCGATGACTGACAAGGTACCAGTGAGAAAGCAAAGTCATCTTCTAGCAGAAGATGACTATATGTGGGCTGTGGGACTGGAGTTGGTGACATGAAGGCATTTCAGAGTGCAAGACCTCCTCAGACATTTCCATAAGCCATTTTAGCATTTTGAATTGGACCATGTCTTGTTAACTATGTCTGGATTTTTCTTTTGAAGGGAATTGATTGTATGACTTACCTCATACACATGTCTGGGAGCAAATTCATATGCATTATCATCAGGCAGCAGACCACAGCCTTGAAATAAAACAGAGAACTTGCCAAACTGACATATCATTAGGATTGCTTCTCTGCAAATAAGCATGTGGGCCTGTTATAGCATGTATGCCTGGACGGATTTCATGGGGGCCACAAATCCAAGGGTTTACGCACACAGATGAGAGGACTGGCAAGGGTTAGTGACTTGGATTGCTGTTTCCTTGGATATTCCTTGGATTCATTCCTTGGATATTTCTGTTTTCATTCCCAAGAAATGTGCTGTTATTACCCTACTGCCAGACGCTGGGCAAGTCCCACGCAGTAGGCAGAAAAAGAAATAGGTAGTCTTGTGAGATGTCATTTCTGAGTCTTATTATTACATTTCCCACTGGTGTCATCTGCAGTGAGGGCCCTGTTGTGTTTGACACTGTAGAAGCATTCAATAGGATTCAGTGCAAAACCTAAAGAACTAACAAAAGGAAGGAAAAATAAAGATGAAGTAATTTTCCTAGCAGCAAACATCTGGTCTGTGGTCAGCCAAGAAAAGAACTCCAGTCTTCTGACTCCCACAGCAAGGCTTATTCTAGCTGACTGCTTGCTTACTCCAGCGTTATCCCCTCAGAAATAAATCCTCCAGGGACTGGGTAGGAACCAGCCCAGGGCAATTTCATGCAAAGGAATGGGTTGACAGCCCTGCAGGAGGTCTATCATAGAACAGAAAGTCTATGCAGAGCTTCAAATCCCTTATAGAAGGGATACATGGCTTCATTCTTTTATAGACAAATAAGCAGTGGGAAAAAGCTTTTCAGTCCTAGAAAAGTGATGGAAATCAGTAAATTTGCTATGACTATCACAATACAAGCTGTTGAGGATGTTTACAGTTTCTAAAATAAATATCTGCTTTCTAATATTCTGTGCACAGAATATTAGATCATATGAAAATTTGATCATATGAAAAATTGGGTCATGTTCACTTTCCAAATTTCAAAAACCCCAGAAATGAACAGAAGACCCTATGAGATCCGCTGCCCAGTGCTGGAGGACTTGACACAAGATTTTGCAGTACAACATCTGAATTCAAAAGATAGCAGTGAGAGCCCTTCAGAGAACTCTGCCACCTTTTTTCATTTATATTCTGGCAGATCGCTTGCTGGTTTGACTGACTCACTTGTTTGACATGCAAATAAGTCGTAAGAATGTCATTTTTCATATAAATAGCTATTAGGGCTCATCTGACAAGTGCGACCTGCCTAATGACATTTCATTTCCTGAAATGTAACAATGTGTTATGCTTTATAAGTTACATGTCAGGACTGACTTGTAAACGGTGTACTTCTGGGCTGCTGGAAGAAGTTATCCTTTATCCTCTTACCCCTATTTACTTGTCAGTGGCTCTTCTTTAAAAGTTCCCAAGCCCTTGGGCCTGTCAGCGACCTCCTGTACAAGCAGCCCTGAATCTTGAATTGGGTTGGTCTGAGCAACTGGAAGTAGAAGACAAAGCCATCCCCCTACGCCTGTGAAAGAGGTTCTGTCCCAGGCTGCTCAAACCACAAAACCACCCAGTTTATTGTCTCTTTGGATTGGCTGGCAGGGATCTATTTATTTAAGCAATTTCCATCCTACATTAGTTGAACTAATCATATTTGTTGAGATCTGATTCTTGGGCTAGCCCAGTTTGCAGGGACTGAAATGGGCCAGAGAGCTCAACGTGAGCATCTCCACCAGCCGATTGCTATCTGCTTTCGCCAGCACCCCTCTCTGCAGCATGATGCTTTTTAACACCCTAACTGTTAGCTGGGTGCTCACCCTGTTTAATTCTAACTTAGAGAAGAGACGAGCACCTCTACCAGCACAGCTATGGAGGCAACAGTCACTGCAGTGGGTCAGTAAGAAGTAGGTTGGAGTGAGCTGAGCAGCACAACCATATTGGATCCAACAGAAGATGTCCCATTATAATCTCAAAATCTTTGCATACTTACAAATAGACCCGTATTTACGTATAAGTCATCAGAAATTTGACAGTCACCCAAACTGGGCTAGTTCTTCAGAGCAAATTCAATTCTTTGCCCGTATAAGAGGTATAGCCCAGAGAGCAGGCAGTATAAATATGCTCATGCTGACTCAGTCCAACTGAGGCACAGTGATATGTGAGGAGAAACTCCCATGGGTTTCCAGGTGCTGATTTCCAGGTGCTGATTTGGCTGTAAAAATAATAATAATGACACAACAGCCAACAGTGATGGACATATTTACTATAAGTGGGATTGTACTTATTCACCAGGACCATAAAATAGCTGTCGGAAGTGAACAAATCACTGACTTGTCCTTACGTCTTTGCTAGAGCTCTTGTTCAGTTTTAAGTCTTATATCAGAAAATCTGCAACACTATAATGAATTTGCTCACGTAACTTGTTTGTGTTTACTTCTACCGCCAACGTCTAACCCATTTTTCCACAAGAAAAGATTAAGATACTTTCCAGGCACCAAACAAATAAACCAAACTCCATTCTTCCTGAAATTAAGAACTTCTTTTATCATCTTCCCTCCTATTCATCGCCTTTCTGATGTACACGGTTCAAGAGGATATGGGAGAATATTAGACTAATACTCTGTGATCTGCACTGGATGCCAGTCAGCTGCTGGGAGGAATCCAAGGTTTTAGATTCAATCTGAACAGTCCTAAAAAGTTTTGGACCTGGCAGACGCAGGGAGGTCACTTTTCATTCAAAGATGTGGAGGTCCATCAACATAAATAACACAAGGTGTGCCCAGGGAAGAGTCCTTTGTTCTGGGACTAATTTTCACTACTTCTGTAACTTTCTGAGCATGACTTCTCTGCAACTGGCTTAAGAAAAAAACCCCTAGGGTTTAGATCACCATCTTACATCCTGAGGGATTTCTGGTTTGGGTTTGTTTTAATGACAAATTTTCAAATAATTTTTCACCTGGGATAAAAAAAAAAAAAAAGGATCACTAAAACTAGTTGGTTTTGCTTAATGTTGTTTAAAATCACCTTTCATTAATAGCAGCAATTTTCTGTCCTTTGGAAACTTTATCACAAAAAATACACAAACAACAATGCTTGCTTAAGTAACTGACAACTGTCACAAAAGCCAATAATACAGTAAAGTTCAGGAACTTGGAAAAAATATCTTGATAAAACAAAACTTTATCACCATTGAACATGGTCAGAGATTAGATATTACCCTCTAACTCATGGGAACTTTGTAAAGCATCTCAAAGGAAAGAAAGGCTGTGGCTGGTAAGCCTTCTGAAGGAAAAATCCAAGAGAAAAGGCACTTCAGATCTACTCATGCTTCTGGGCAATTCCTGTATGGTCCCAGCTTCAGTGACACAAGACATTCATGCCAACCCTCAGCTCCTCCATTTTGCTGTTTGTTTTATTTTTAATTTAATTTTCTGTGATTTGGTCTGTTTGTCAAATATGAAGCCTGTCTATGTGTTCCTGAGACATGCTATGAAGACTTTAACTTTGGAAGAGACGAGCACCTCAACTAATACAATTCAGCACATCGAGTGACAATATCAGTTCCCTGGTGAGCTTCCTCAACAAACTCTCAACCACACGTGCGTTATCATAGTCAAGTACATCTAAAGTCATACCTATTTGAACATGCCTATTGTCTGTTCAGACATGAGTAAATACCTGTGACAGATACGTGGTTTCCATGAGAAGCTCAGTTTGCGGAGCTTCTTATGGAGTTGCAAGTAACTGACTCAGTGGGAGCACTGACACTAACTCCAGCACTGTGCCCTCAGCCTGCAAGCTCCTTTAGGGTTCAGCACCCTGCTACAGGCCATGTGAAAAGGAAGCATGACAACATAATTCAAAAGGAAAGAGGAAGAAAAAATTGCTTCAGATCTGTGAAATGTGTGAGACACTGATATATATTTGTGATCCTGCTATATTAGCTGTACAAAATTGATTCTGTGGGGAGAGTGGCATGGTGCTTGAACAGCCAGTGTTTTTCAACATTCTTAGTGAAGGAGGACTCAGGAAGGGTTAGGCTGTTGTCCTTACCCAACAGAGCCACCGTCGAGCCATCCCGTGGAGCAGCCAGTGAAAGAACAGTCCAGAACAGCCCTTTTCAGTTCTTCTGCAGTTGCTAAGCGAGCATTCAGGTCAACACAAGCTTTCTTAGCTTCAGCTAAATCCAGACCCTGAGAGTTGTTCTTGGACTCAAGTGCAAACACTTTCCCTGTAGCACCAAGAAAGGACATGTCATGGTATTGTACCCATTTCATATTCAACAAAAGTATTGCAAATTATTACCAAATAAAGTCTTTTGGCTTTTACCAAGTTCATTTTAATGAGCAACCTACTTCTTGGAATGAATAATTTTATAAAGTCTGTAAGTACCTTTGTCTTAGCTTTTCTTTTAGTTTTGTTCATCACCAGAAAAGCAAATATCACTAAGCCCCTATTCATTCCTAGCTCATATGAGAAATTAGTCTTGCCTCTATAGGTCTGTGCTCAAGATCTGGAGAGAGAAGGCATGACACTATCTCATATGCACATATATAGTCAAAGCCAGAACATCTCCTGTAGGCTATAAGCCTGGAATTCACTACTAAGCATTTTACAGTTACATTTCTAACAATTACATCTATAAATTAAGCACAAATCTAAAGCCAGTATTGCAATGCAGTCTTCCATACCAGAAACAGATTGATACCTAGTCTCTAAAATCTAAATGATGTAATTCTTTTGCAACTTGTGCCTAAATGACACCGCAAAGACGCTTTATTTTCATATCTTTCTGGAAAGACAGATTTATTTTTTTTCCTTAATGGAAGGCTTTTTTGAATGAGCATGAGAACATATTTAGGAAAACTATTTCTTGTGTTACTTTTATTTTTAGTTCAGTTTATTTTACTTTAACGCTGAAAGCTGTAACGGCGAAAGTTAGAGGTTTTGGCAAATGGGAACAGGGCAGTTGGGGTTTTGGCAATGAAGCTTGAGAAGTTACTGGGTTATGGAATAAACACATTTGCTAGATGTCTCCAGAAAAAGAAATAAATAAAGTTTACAGTGCTGACATTTAAATTGCTGTATCTTCTTTCTGAAGATAACGTCCCTCAGAATACCTTCTAAATTTCAAAGGTACAGATTGAAGTTGCTTGCAAGTGCAGGAAGACAACTTTTAAACACTGTTCATTCAGTAAATGCCTGGAAACACTTACGTCTTATTTCAAAAGTAGATTAGTGATAGTGGATATATGAGTGCACAGCTTCCAGCACATACTGAGTGTTCACTGTGTAACTAGCTTCACACTCATATGATATATTGACCAGTATCATGAATCCTTCAGACTGATTCAGCTTGATTCTGTACCAAGTGCCACCCCTACCACATATTATTTCAACAAATTGATAAATCTGAATCTAATCCTAAATGCAGGGAACTGATACAGGTCTGTCCCTGAGAGCTTTCTGCTCTCACCTGTGCACAGTTTAACCCACTTGAGCAATCACAGTCCTTACAGCAAAAAATATGAAGTTTCTTTCAAGTTAATGTGTCATTTGCATTATCTAGTTAGCACAGATGGGTCCTGAAGATTCCTACTTCAGTGGGAATTCTACATCATACAGTAGGAAGTTGTCCTGACTTGGGCAGATAGCAATTTAAATAAGCAGATAAGCAGTGATGAGAAGGACAGAAATCCAGAGTGATTTTCTCAGGGAGTTAACAGTAGCTGAACAAGGAATGCAACCCAGAAGCACAGATGGGTGTCCTAACCACAGGACTACATTGTCTCTTGATTCTCAATTATAAATAATACCATGAACTGTAAGTAGGACAGGAGAGTTTACATAAAGCAGTGAAAAAAAGCAAGCCTTTAAAGTCCTAAGTACCAAAATATCAGGACTCTTTGCAAAATGTCCTAAATAATGCACATGCGACTAACAAAGGCTGCTGTTTCCAAATCCATGAATAGATAAAGTAACATATGCATGGTGTAGGCAGGAAGATAATATAAGTAGAAATATGATGGTTTTAAACAACCATTCTTAAGTTGTGGAACAACTTTTGTTTGTAAAGGTAAGCAGGGATTAAGTGTAATGCTTTACTGAGGCTTTATCCCAAATAAAAACTTGTCCACACATTCCACATTTCACCATTTGACTGTCAGGATTGAGATGCATCATCAAAGAGATACAGGGCAAGTTTGTGTAGCATCTGACTTAAACCATAAATGTTACCTTGACATGGCAGTAACCCTGATTTTCCTGCTATTAGTATTTCAGATAGAAGACTTTAAAAAAGGAAAATCATTAAGGATTGAGTTCCATCTAGATATAATTAGAAGAAATTAAGGTAATAATTTAGTGTTTTTACCATTAAATAACAATTACATTTTTAGAGGATTTTAGCTAGCCAAGACTGAGGATTGAGACGGCTTTCCTTAACTACCGTTATGTGTTTGCCAGCACTTAAGATAAATTACCTTTTTACTAGAAACTACAAAGATACTGATTCAAAACAGAGTTTTGTCCTTCAAAAAGATATCTGGGATGTCCAAATTATGTAGACAAATGTGTTTTAGGGTAAGCTACGAAGCACTTAATGGTTGGGGAAATTACAGTGAACTGCTTTATAGGAAATTCTGGTTAGCCAGAAGTGGATAATGAAGGCCAACCTGCTTACCAGACCAACCTGAGAATCTTCTCCAAAGCTTTAGATGCTCAATGGCTATCTGCCCAGTTTTAAGATGTGTCATCCAGTGTTGCTAATTTCTTACTTAGAAAATATAAGTTCACTTATCGGACACTTGACCAATGGAATAGCTGGATCCCTGTATCCTGAGCTGTATCACATTACAGAGCGACATTTACAGGATAAAAATAAAGGAGACTTGCTAGCACAGTAAAAGGAAAAATACAGAAGTACATCGAACTAGGAAATCCCCTTAAATAAACAAGACTATAACACTGAAATTGAATCTGCACCTTACAGTGTCATGGCTAACGTGCTTGAGATATTAATGTACTGAATTTTTCTCACTTTCTATCACAAAAGTGCTATCATTTTCAAGCTGGAGATCTAAGGATCCCTGTTAAATATTTATGGAATTTTTATTACTGCTAGTTGTAATGAAAGGTTTTTTAAAAAAATATCACATACTTGATATCACAGTCATTTTGGGTACTGGGGTTGTGAAAAGTTCAAATGGTATCCCCTTTCTCTCTAGCACATTATGGCAATGTGGAGTAGTTGAAATCAGTTTTCTTTCTGACATAGCCTCAAGAAATGTATTGTCATTCTGTTTTAAATATGCAGTTTTAAATATGAGATTGTTCTATATTTCTGTAAGGCACAGGATGAAGGATCATGTCTTTGTGCTTATTTGTGTGAAGAACATAGTATGCCTTTGGTTGTGGTACCTTTGAAGAGCCACCATGTTTGAACTCCCTCCCAACTCTCTCCCTTCATTTCTGTCCCATAACATGTTTTCCATAATGTGATGATGGGACAGGTGTTGTGGAAACTTGTTTCCAAAATGCTACGTACTTTTCTGAAGCCTTTTTAAATAAAGCCAGTCCCTTTGGTTTCAAGATCAAGCTAAAAACTCATGCAAAGTAGTCTCTCAGGAGACTTAATGCACATCTTGAGTTTAGCAGGTTCAGAATGAAAAATGTCCTTATTACAGTAAGTTTCTTCAAGTTTCCCTTTGAAAACAGTGAAAAAGTTTTAACTTCAATGGTAAGACATAAATGGTAAAACATAATTCTTCCAACTGTTAATTAACAGCTGGATTCATAGTTCTGAAGAAAAATTCACACTTGAAACAAGAAAGAGTCTTTCTTTAATAACTCGCCTGTGTTATGTCGCTAGCCTCTACCACCACCTGATCACTATTATTACAAAATATTTATTATATTTTTATATATTGATAAAAGAAATATTGTTATTACTGTTTGGCACTAAAACTTTGTAATCAAGCACTAGGTGAATATAGTTTTTACTTAACCCCAATATATTCTGATTGAAAACATACCCATAGAAGCATAGATCTCAGGGCTTCTAGGATTCATTTTTATCACCTTGTTTTATTCCTGCATAATTAGACTGTAGATTTCCCCCAGTAATTCCACCATCGAGTCAAAAAATTCATGGTTGAAATAGAGCACGTATTTTCAAAAGGCATCCGGTCATGATTCAATGACTCCAAGTAACAGAGAATTTACAGCACACTTTATAGTAAACTGTTCCAATGGTTCATTACTTTCACTCCACCTTATTTCCAGTTTCAAATTCTGCTAAACTCAGCTTCTAACAACTGGACCTTATTATGCTTTTGAGACTGAAGAGCTTTCTACAGTCAGATATATGGAAGCGCAAAAAAGGGACTCTTCAAAAATAAAAGCAGTCCAAACCCTGTTTCTTCATACTTTTAGGAATCTGAGTGGAATTAGCAGAATTTTCTCAGTTACCAAGACAACAGAATTTGGCTAATTTATTCTACTACAGTAACAGATACGATAAGAAATTCTTCTGCAGCATACAGGCATGGTTCAAAGCTCACTGAAATGAGTTCAAAGTTCTTCATGTCTTCAGCAGGATTTGCATCATGCTTGAAGAAACATAAAACTGCATAGCCAAATATACTTTGAAATAAAAATGTCTCCACAAATAATATAAAATGAAAGCACTTTAAAAGGCATGGCCATTGTGCTGGTCTCATGACATGATACTAGATCAAAGGATAGAACCTAATCAGTTTCAACAAAATAAATGTGGTGAAAGATGGGCAAATGAGGAGTCTAATTTATTTTTACTTCAAAACTTCAAATTGAGGTAAAAGAGAGCAGAGGAAGGGAAGGTCACTTCTGTACTTCAAGAGCAATTTAATTTTCATTTCTATGGCTGTGTGCAACAAAAGCCTTGATTGTAATAGTAATTTTCAGTAAAACTGTACAATTACAAGCAGAGATTTGGGTAATTACCAGTTCTGCTGATCATTTATGAATGTAGAGTTTATTTCTGCGAGAGACTAAAGTGAATGATGTCATATTCAATTCAAACTACCTAAAATATTACCTCATCAGGAAAACAGCAAAACTGGGAGGTCACCTTTTAGTTCCTCCTCAGCTAAATTCAATTTGACCTTAAATTTTATTTTTACTACATGCTCTAGGATCAAATAGTTAGAATTGGCTACATGTTAATTTTTGCATCATAGAAGAATACATGCTATTTGCAAGTAGGAGCCTCAAATCCTTAGACACCTGCTGCTCAAATGCAAGTGTCTAGATAGATGAAGTATACTTTTTTCTTCTTCCTTACAAGAAAAGGTGCAAGGCAAGCTAAAGGAAAGAGTATAGTAGGATTTTTTTTCCTACCTTTGACATCAGACATGTCTGGTTCTAGGTCACAAGTATGTAACTCAGATCCTCACCTAATTGTGCCTAGCTTTCTGAATTCAGGATCCTTCCATTTGCAACCTCTGCAGTCACTATACATGGTCACTACCAGTTGACTGGCTTGATCTATACGTCTTCCATATAACCCAAATTCAGGCAACAGAGCAACTCCACTTTGGAACAATGAGTGAAGTTTGTAATTAGCACATTTTTTTCAATTCAAGAGTGTTTTAGTAAGGCAGATAAATGGCCATCATTCTCTCCTGACATGCTCTGTCTCAGAGCAAATACTCTGCAAAAACATATGGTTCACACACATGGGTATTTTAGCAGCTGTGAAAAGACAAAAGAGTTAGTAAAAAAAAAAAATAATAAAAATGCAGAGGTGATTCCTGTGCAGGATACATGAAGCTGCATCCTTGTTCTCCCATTCCAGTGCAAATGCAAAGGACTTTTAAAAAGCCTGCATTTGCATGGGTATAATTGAGACCCACCATGATAACCTGTATTATTCTCCAGTAACCGTACTAACACTAATGGCACACCATGGTACGTCAGAGCAGGAACAAGCCCTTGAGAAGCCTTCTGTCTCTCTGACCGCAACCTAAATAGCTATAAGCAAGCACATTTCAATTGTAAAAAACCTGCAAAATGAAACAAAGCCATCTTTTATTTCAACATTTACCTTGGTCTTTCTGGAGTCTATCTGCACTACAGCAATATGTGCTGTGGCAAATACTAGGCAAAAGAGATCAATTAAACTTTGAGGCTTTGATGGTCTCCAGTTTCATTGCCTGATCTCTGTCATTATTTGTGTGCGAGATAATAAAGCTAAAGTCTTCCTTAGGGAAATATTGCAATCAGTTTCGGAGGTTTGCCTGTAACAGGGGCCAGTATGAATTTCACAGGGTTTTTACAAAGTGAATTCAAAATCCCTTCAGCAGATTGCAAAACAGTCAGTTACTTTCACTTAAAACTAACAAATACACACACATGTGTCACCCAGAATGGTCCTTTGGCACTTGAGATTTGCATGTATCAGAGAGTAGCACAATTGTATTTTCACCTACAACTTAAACAAATGAGAGGATGGTTTCCTGTCTGGATCAGGCCAGAATCTGTTATAAAAGAATGTTTTAGCCCTGTTTCAGACTCTCAGATCTTCTTAAATATGTAAAAGTACACGTAATGGTAAATTTTAAAGTTCACACAGTGTTTTCTTCTGTATCGATGTATAATAAGCCATATAGTTTATATGACAGTATTACAGCTGTTTGCTGAATATTAATATTAGGAAAACAGGCTGAAGAGCATGTTAATAAGAGGACTTGCGCATTTTTCACAATGATACTTAAAAGTTAAATAAAAATAGAAACTACACTATTATAGTGATGATCTACAATTGTAATATACTTCAGATATTCTACTACTTACTTCTTATAATTGCTTTACCATGTATGAATTAAATATGAATAAACTGTTGAATGACAACTAAAAACTGTCATGAACTCTGCCATAAGGTGATCTCCAACATACTTTTTCCTTTCTCTTTTAGAGGGTGGCTGTTTAGGAACCAAGAATATGCCATTAATTCTATAGAAATAATACGAATTGGTCTGTGCTCTTGAAAAGGTAAGAGAATTCTTCAGATGTAACATTATTAGCAAGAGAAATTAATTATTCCTGTTCCGTCCCTACCTATGTTCTGTGGAGAACACTCTTTCATGGGTATACATTGTTTTTTAGTTCATTTCAGAGGCATTTTTCTAGGGAAGGAGGATTTCCTAAAATCGGAGTCCCAATTTTGCCTCCTGCAACACAGCACAGTTGCCTGACACATTCATTTTCCTTTATTCTTAATGAAAAGCAATCTTCTTCAAATTTACAAGACAGGGTTCTGTTCTATAAAGGGTATTTTAAACAAGGTGATAGAAACATACAGGTGAGATTAACTTTCTCCCTTTCCTTTGCCATACTTTCTCATCAGCTGACATAAAGTTAGGTTAAAGAGGAAAAATATTCTGAGAACAAAAAGAAGAGGTTTTTATTGCCCTGTAATGTTTAAGATCTCTTCTCGGGAATAATGCAGCAGGCATCGATGGTGAAGGATTAGTGTGTTGAGGTAAAAAACTCATGAGACCAGGCATAAATATATCGCAGCTGTGAAAGCGAAAAAGAAGTGGCCATTCAGCATTGCTCTCCCAGGAAAAGACACAGTTGTTTCAAAAACAAACTGTGTTTTTGCTAAGGCAAGTTGGTCATCATTACTACAGACTTAATCATTAAAAGGCTACTGAAAACTTTCAAGGGATGCAGCTATTCAGGATTATTGTCAAGGATAAAGTCCCATTTCAGAGCAACTGGTAGCTGGTGCTTCAACCAAATCCATGTCCTGATCACATCCCTCAGCAGTGAAGCGCAGATAAAACTCGTGCAGAAAGGTGAGCAGTCATCTTCAGCATGTGTGGTACTGAACAGAAAAGGTTACAAAAGCCCTTGACTTCTTGTCTTCCCTCCTCAGGTACCTGCCTGTATAAATCGATGCTGGGGGGCATCTGAAGTGGGCAGATGGGGAAGTTCTTTGGAGAAAACATAATTCTAATTATAAGGAGAGCTCTCCTAAAACATAGCTGAGTCTTCTTATTTGCGTTCCGGCTTTGTTCTATTATTCTTATTTCCTCTGGAAAAGTTCACTATCCTGTCGTTTTGTTGTAATAAAATAATCTTAGCCTTCTGGGATCTTATTTCCTTTCTCTGCTTAACCCCAGGATATTTGCAGAGTCTCAAAACCCTCTGAATCAGACATTTCCTAACCCAAACTGGGGCGTGTATTTAAGTTTCTTATTAAAAAAAAAAGAAAAAAAAAAAAAGTTTGGGTTTGTTGGTTTGGTTTTTTTTTGCAATAACACATTTCGACATACAGCTCTCATTCCAGCCACAGCAGCCCCAGCCCAAACTGAATGGGGAACTCACCATCAGCCTGAACAGAGATGATCTGAAGGATGAAGAAGGCAGATCCCACGACCTGGAGAAAGGTGAGAGAGAATCTCTGACAGCCTGAAGCCATTGCCCTGCTTGCAAAGCCCTCAGCCGCAGGAGGTTGGCTGCCAAAGCTTTTTCTCTCTCCTCCTCTGCACTTTCGCAGCGGGGTCTGCGGTGATGATTGCAAGGAGCACTTTCCCTCGGCAGGATCCTGCATCTTGGGTTTGCACTGAAGGTGGGAGGGGTGGAAAAAGAAAGAGGGAGGGAGAGAGGAATCCTTGGCTTGGCTAGTGTGAAGGGGAGGGGAAGGTGGCGGGCGGGGGGGGCGGAGGGGGAGAGATGTCCAGCCAGCCGGGTTTGGGGAGAGGCTTTACCCAGCCTAGTCTGCAGGGCAGTGCATGCAGAGAGCTGGTGTGAAAAGTCAAATTACCCTGTTGGTAAATACCTAATGGAGCACGGTGTAAGAAATGTAAAAGCCAGGAGGGAGTGAAAAGGGGCAGGAGGGGAAGGACAAGCGACTAGTAAAAGAAATCCCTGGCTAAGAGGAGAAGGGCAGCTAGATAGCTGATGCTGGTATGTGGTAAGTTTGTGGGTTTAGCTGTGCATCTCTGGAGGAATGGGTTCAGATGTGGGGAGTGTTTTCTCTCTGCAACATGAAATCAATCAGTGGTATGCTGCTGATGGTTGTAGGTCAGGGGCTGCTGCAGCAAGAGTGACAGTCTTCAGGTAAAGGCCAAGGAAAGGGGACCAATGGCATGGTGGCCGAGCCTCTCTGAAGATCAGGATTGGGATGGGTTAATCCTGTTTCAGATCCCAGGTGCAGGATGGGAATAAGGAACTGAAGGTTGAAGTGGGAGTCCATCAGCTAGTCTCTCTCAACACTCCTGGACAAGATGAATGGTGCTGGTCAAGTCTGAACGCTCTGAAAGCAGCTGATGAAGGGAGTTTCCAGCTCCCACTAGCACTTACAGCTCTGACATCTGTCCCTTTTTCTCATTCATCCTATATTTGTCTCAACACAACTCAAAACAAACCCCCACAATAAGAGGAAACATACTGGTAGTGATGCCAGGATTTATTTCACTAAATAAATAAACTGAATAATTTTGTGTTGCTGTTGGAACTGAGCAGAACCCAGAAATGTTGTTTTCATATTCCCATCCTATTTTGCTTTTATTTCAGCTTCTTAAAATTTTTTCCCTTAGAAATTTGAAGCTGGGGAAAAAAAAAAAAAGCAGCTAAGTCTGCTAGAAACTCTGAGCCACCAGAAGAGGAGTAAGGACCTGACTCCCCTCACTGCACATGACAAGGTGCTGGTAGGCAGCTGCAGGCATCTTCTGATAAGAATGGACCTGCCCAGTGTTGGGTTCGGTCTGACTGAAATGACTGAAGCTCAGGAACTTCTGTGTATGATACTGAAGGAAGCGAGTAACACCATAATACTAGAAGGTTTAAAAATACCTGTTTGACTAATTTGGGCAGATAATGCTCTGATCCTGTTGGCTTTCAAAGAATCATAGCCTTCTTTCCTGTCTTTATACCCACTGTACGTGCTGAAAACTTTCAGACTGGTAGCTTTGAATTTTCTGTTTTTCCAGAGAATAGGGATGGCACCAGGTTTCTTTACATTGCCTTGCCAGCCTAACTTTTAAGGAACACCTCCAGAATTAGAAGGATGGGTGGTTTCTTGCTCAGTCCATCCTTAACATGGGACTATGTAACTATGTAAGTGCATTTCATTTCAAGAGAAACTGCATGCTCTCTACAACAGAAATTAACATACAACATGACAGAAAAGGAAAGGGAAAATTGTAGCACTCTTTGAATCTGTGTTTCTTTCACTAGTGGCATATCTAATGGTGTAAAATGCAGTTTTAACCCCCTGATATGCCAATAGTTCTACCCCTATTTTAACAAGCCGTGGACACAAAAAGATGAGAGATGATGAATCTACACACTTTTAGAGAGAGAGCAAAGAGACGCTATGAAACTGAGTAATTACCACAAGACACACAGACATTAACAGAGACTTGATGTGACCACAGCAATGGCTCCAGGTTTCCTTGACACTTGTCATAAGGCTGATGACTTTTTTGGCCCCTCACTGTCCTCATGAGTTTGAACAAAGCAGCTGGAGGAAAGGACAGTATCTTCCTGGCTTCCATCTAAAATTTCAAAGGTCTGTTGGTTTAGTTTTGCTATAATTGGACCATTTCCTTGTGTTGATATATGTAAAGGCATGTTGCCACTCTGGCTTCTGTCTTGGAAAATCTCAGCTTGTATTCTTGAGTAGAACATCTTACTGATTTTAAAGAATTACAACAGACCACAGGATCTTTTCCCTTTTGAAGGCATGAACAGTTCATAGAATAATCTGGCTTCTTCTTGTCATCCCATCTCAACCATAAAGTGGGTCTGTAAGTGTGGAAAGGTAAGGACACTGAACAGTTATTAACCCGTGGAAGGTAAGTACCTCACTGCCAAACAGTTGTCCTTCCAATCTAATATTTCTATCAGTAAAAATCCCTGCTCCTAATGCATTTTTGAAGATTTACATAAAGCTGGTTAGGTTTTGTATGGAAATGATGTACACATTGTTTTTTCTTGAAATCAAGATTAATCAGGCAAAAATCCTGCCTTTAGGTTTTAGGCTTCTTGGAACCAAAAGCTCAAAACGAGATCTGGAAGTTAAGATGGTTAGAAATAGATAAAACCGTTTGCTCAGAACCTCTGGCATTCAGAGCACAACAGTAGCACACTGGTCAAACTATTCAGTGTATGATGTACAATGTATTATGACACATTACAAAAGATTAATTGTATGTGCATCTTTACACAACTCATAGAATGTGCCTTCCCTGGGAGTAGCGAATGTGCCAACAGTGATATTTTATAAAACAGTGCTTCACTGTATGCAAACTTTTACATAGCGATTAGGACATGTGAAGGCAATGGGCCATAAAGTATGTACATACACATATGAATGTACACACACAAAACACTCAAGTGCTGTGAAGCACACAATAATAGGGCATCTAGTACCTGAAGACCATCTATATACCTTTACATCTGGAATATGTCATTCAAGTTAGAGTGAATTTTTCAGTACTAAATAAAACACTTGAAGGAAATACAAGCGAACAAAGACACATTTGAAAATAGGAACATGTGTATTTACAATAGACATTATTATATTTGGTCTCTTCATATCTACTATGAGGAATATTCACTTTCTGCCATTAAAAATTCACATACTATAAACATTATAGATGCAAGGGCTCCAATTCTGCAAATTCTAACACATGATCTTAAGCCTTTGTAAGATAGGGACCTAGGATCCTAAGGCCTTGAGCAAATAGACAGAAACATTTGCAATCTCAAGCAAAGCAGGGAAGATGTTGGCAGATTTGTTAAAGTGCTGCAGCTGGCAAAGAATCTGGTCTTTGAGGAATGCTGGAAAGTCATAGGAAAGGTCACTTTTCATATCAGAATAAAGCACAATAGAAATAAATCTTCTGTTCAGAAAAAGGTACCTCTCTGTCACTAAAGCATGAAATTCTGTTTGTTTCTCTGCATAATGCAATAGCTTCATATGATGACAATCTGCATAATTTAGCTTAAAGAAATTAATTTAAATGAAATATAGGCTTTAGGTTTAATTATCATCCTAAATTTTATTTGTTTTTCTTTTTTAAAGAAAGAGATCTACATTAATATGTAATCAAGGTGGCAATTAAATTCTAACCACCATGATTATTAGAATTTACCATATAGTCTGGAACTTCTGAAGTACTGTCTCCAAAAGAAGTAGAAAGGAGATAAATACAGAAATAACTGAGGCATACAGCTATATGCCATACACTCAGCTGCAGAGGCTGCACAAAATGATGGCTCTACTGGATACCTCCCAAACCCTTTGTGGTGATCCACACCCAGGTATGAGTTATCATATCCAAGCTTTTAGATAGCTGTTGATACATGTAAATGTCATGAAATAGTTGACTTCCTACAGGCCAGACATGTTGATGATGGCTCTCCCTAGATGCATTGATGAGGACTGTTGAAACCAAGAGAATTTTAGTTCTACAGCTTGCTAACACTTCTGCATAACCTCTTCAGACTCTCTTCACATATAAATGGAGATAACTAACCAACTTTATATGCCATTCTGATATACTCTTAGTAAATCAACCTGAGTTTCTTTATACTCTTAGTAAATCAACCTAAGTTTCTTTATAGATAATTTTGTAGTATTGTATCATTATTATGGGGGATGACAGCTTTCCTGAAGTCTATGACTTGAGCTGCTGCTAGAAACAGGACACAAAGAATTATGCTTTGGCTTGCCAAGCACCATGTAAAAGAATCTGAAATACCTAATAGACAATATAACATTTACGTACAAGCACTGCAATGACTGACATCTCCTAAAGGATATGAAGACTGTGTGATGGAAAGGCAGGCAGGAAACCTTGGTAGTACTGTACACCTATTGTGTTCAAGGATAGTACACCTACTGTATACTGGGATCCAAACTTATTCTGCAGCTGTATCCAAGCTTCTAACTCCCAAAAGCCAACTGGAGAAGGGAAAGAAAGGAAGAGGGAGAGAAAGATTTCTTTGTTTATAAAAAGTGAATTATTAAGCAACAGGAAGAGAGACAAACATTTTTCAGTGTCTGGCAGTCTGCAACAGTCGACCAGCTGCAGGGAACTTTTTATTTTATTTATACAGAGTGTTTGCACCTAATTAAATGAAAAAGTAGAAATGTGCAGCACTACCTGAAAGTAATTCAGGGAGCTGACAGGAAAAAAAAAAGGAAAAGGCATATGCCCCACTTTGTGGGTGGTGTGTCTAACACAGGGACCTGTGTCACAGCACTGCTGACCCTGAGAAAGAGCGATTCTTGTACTTACATCATGTTATGTGGGGTCAGGTGTTGTCATATGACAGGCCATGAGTCTTGTATAAATCATTGCCATGTAAACGGTAAAAATCACACTTCATTTCTTGAAGACTGAGCAGTCTCAAGAAAAGAATGAAGATAGCTGGCCATACAACAGCAGCCCCAATATTAGTGATGCACAAAATTAACTTCCTTTTTTTTCCTGACGAACAGAAGTAAACCAAATGTCTGGCTGGCTTTGGTTGGTGTTATCTGACCTGGGGGAAAGCAATAATTTTTACTTCCTTCTTTTTCTAAAACTTTGCAGCAGTTTAATGGGTCAAATTATGTAAAAAAGTACTCGAGTTTAGCGAAAGAGTTTCTCTTTGGTCTCTGTGGGCATCTGTAAAAGTCTGGGTAGATATAGAATCTAATACCTTGCCTGGATTTCCACCTTCAACCTTCAGACAAGCCACTCCCGTTCCAGTTTCACCCTCCTTTTCTCACACCCTCTAATCTTCACCAGCCATGATCTTCAGTTAGATGTCAGAGAGCAGCTAAATTAAATTCAAGGTTACCTCCATCTACTTAGTTGGTACCTGCTGTGTGCCTCAGGCTGGGGCTGTGACTCATCTTCTCATGCTCCCTGGGCACCAACCAGAGAAAAGACAGTCCCTTTCTACAGATCTCACTGATGCTAGGAATCTCCTCTGAAGCAGTGTCCACACAAACACCCATACCTGCATCAGTGGGGTGCCACACTGCAGGCATTGCTCTGAGATATACTTCACTGGACACACAGGGTCAACATGGGCCAACAAGCACCAGCTGAACTTCAGCATTTACAACAGATCCCCAGACCTTCTCTATCCACTCCCACCTTGAGTCCCTCCAGACATCCACGAGTCCCATTGCGTAGAGAGCCAGGAATACTGCAGGGCCAAAGCACCCATGGCAGGAAGAGTTTGGCCCCAGCAAATTTATAAGCTGCCACCTCTGTGGCACTTGGCATGGAGTTGTCTTCCTGTGGCAGAATTGTGCTCCAGCATCTCAGCTTTGTTTTTCAAAGGCACAAGTCTAGTTCTCCCTTTTGCAAAAGAACCTTGCAAATACGGGAGAAGGAGGTGTGCAGAAAGCTAGAAGTGGCCTCTCTCAGAGCTGCAAATGCTCCCAAGCAAGGCTTGGGAAGTACACAAGGCCATGGCTGTAGTGTTTGTCATGCTTCCAGCATTGCAATTAATTTGCCGTTTATTTTACCAGTCACCTAATATTTTGACTTTTGTGTCTCAGCCTCCTAGAAGTTTGTTTAACTCCATTATAACCTGGTCCTTAAGGCACCCTTAATTTCTCATTAGCTGTTAGCTCTGCCCTCTAGTGCTGCATGCGACACAACTGGATGTTGTGTTACAGACGCATAGCTTTGGATAAAGCCCTGCTGGTGTTTAAAAGCTGAGTGGTCAGATGCTAAACAGTCAAAAATCTATGTATTGACTCAACTCGCTTGACACTTTTGTGCACCGACCTCTGAAATACAGCCCGCCTAAACCCCAGCATTTCACAATACCAACTGGTTCAATTGAAGTTTGTTTATAGCATGTTTACATGGCTCAACCTGTGGCTCTGATCCACTCCACAGGTTCTCAGCTGCTGGGGATGTGACCAAGAGCAAATCGCAACTGAGGAAGTTCTTCATCTCAGTGCCTGTAGTTCAAGGTCAAGGTGGAACAAATGGCTGAGCCAAACAGAGCACAGGGCTCTGCTGAAGCAAAAGGTTTTTATGGCAGGCTGTCACAGTAAACAGACATGATATACCAAAATCAGCATCTGGGAGCTGAGATGCTCAGTTCCACTCTCCTCGAATACCTGCATATCTTGGAGAGAGGTATGAGAGGTCCAACCGTGAAAGCTAAGTGTGCTAACTGGAGGAAGGGAAAATGGGGAGTGTGGAAAGGTATTTCCTTCCCAAGTATGAATGAGCATCTGTGACCAGAAAGACTCAAAGCTTCTTCACTGTTTGCCTTTCTCATATGCTCTATTGTCTTACTATTGTTAGAGTGACCTTCGTAATGGCACGCTTGGCATCTTAGCTCCCAGATGCTCAGTTCCACTCTCCTCAAGTACCTGCATATCTTGGAGGAGGTTTGAAAGAGGTCCAACTGTGAAAGCTGCTGAGTGATATGCTAGGGTTTTATTCAAAGATCCTTGGAGGAATTGGCAGGACAGAGAGTAGGTAGGAAAAGCTAATGTAGATGCAGATGGTACCAAACCACTGTGGGAGCCTGAGGCACTGAAGCATGGAGAGAGGGAGAATAGAAAAAAAGACCAAGCTCTTCAGGTCTTTGCCTGGGGAAGCCTAATTCCTGTTTTCTCAATCCCCCACCTACATCCCTGCCCAGCGTGGCTTTCCATCTTTTCAGAAAAGATGTTTATCAGGTTTTTCTCAATCTCTTCTCCTTCATCTTCTCTCCAACTCTTCAGCTTGAGACTTATGCGGACACTTAGCTCTTCCAGTAGGAAGAAGGTTGAAGAAGTAAAAAGCCAGATTTGCTGGTCAGACACAGGGCCAAGTGTGGTTGACTCAAAGTCAATGTCAGGGTCCTGTGCAAGGTGATGGTTACCAGGGGTTCAGTGGTATGAGCAAGGGGCAGTTGTGTTGGGCTGTATGATAATACTGAGAATGTTGTTTCAAAGAAGATCAAATACCTAAGCAATTTACAACAGCAGACCTACCTGCCATCAGTTTTACAGTGGCTAGGTTATGCTTTGGGAACACCATCGTGCATCTTCTCCCTCTCAATGCAACACTCCAGTTTGTGTCAGGAAAAGTAGATACACAATATTCAAACCATAATCACACTACTGGCCAAATACCATCCACAACATCTAAAGTTCCACCCTTACAGTAAGTCCAGTTGTCAGGAGTTGACTAACACTTAAACAGCTGTTAAAGTATGCCTTACAAGTCATAGTGACAACTGAGATTGGGCAACAACATAATTTGTGTACTGAAATGAGTAACTGGTTTTAACAGTCTGAGTTGAACCATCTGTGAGTCAGCCCCTTGACCTGGTCAGCTCTTGCAAACAGGTTTGAGTTGAATAATGTGAAGTATTGTAATTGGTGTATCCACAAATGTAAGGCTACTAACATTGCAACCACCATTTTTTATTGCTTATTACAAAAATAGCAGTGGACTATTATTAGCTAAAAAATACTGAAAATATATATATGTTGTTACATTAATTTTAAACTGACATAAAAACATACACTCTTAGCAGTGGAAGTAGCCAGGATATTTTTATATTAAAATATTTATTCAAAAAAGAAAAGAAGTATTCTACCTCATTTGGTAAAAGAAAAATCAAAACTGCATGTCCTCAAAGAATTGATCATTTTAGCCCTAAAAATAGATGTAAATTTGTAGTAACTCTGGATTCCTGGGCCAGTCCAGGGGTTGAATATTGCTATTGAGGAGATGATTAATTTTATTTTTAATATATAAATCATATATTTCATTTGCAAATGAAATCGAACCCTGCCCTGAAGTTTGGAACATCTGCAGTTTGTAACTGTACAAGGAGGCTGGTAGAACTGAATCAAAACAGCAGCTTTTTGTGTGTACGTGCATGTGTGCATGCACACGCACATGTGGGTGTGCTCGTGCGGGTCTATGAGACAGAGGGAGGGAGAGAAAAAAGAGAAGTATTTTCCTTGCTCCTTTATTTTTGCAACTCAGGACCTGGCAATAGGTGATTTCCAGGCACAGATCTAATGTTGCAGACCTCATCATATGCTGATACCTCCAAAATTAGATTTGTAGCTAAAGCTTCACACTTGGAGAACTTTGTTATTTTTTTCTGTGCATCTTATGAGCATGTGATGTGTTTCAGCAAATGTCTGAAAAAGATGCTCTAAAGCATGAAATGAGGCTAGCGTTAAAGCTCAGTATTTGCAAAAAAAAAAGTTATGGAATAGGAAGGTCATTTAGTAAGGTAACTGATAACATATTTGAATAAATAAACCAGTATTTAATAGTACAATAAATATTATCTAATTTCAGTAGCTGAGGCATTGCTGACCAAGCTACTTTATTAAAAGCCGATTTTAAACCAGCAACGTATTACTGACCAATGGATAGTGCCTAAAATAAGACCTGCTCATTCTGGTTTGGTCTGTGATTATCGAGTATTTACCAATCCATCTTTTCTCTTTATCTGAGCAATTTTTTTTGGTGCCTTTCAGTTTGTTTGTTGCCCTTGTGGAGCACATACTTACTACTAAGACAAGCAGTCTTCAGGGAGGAGAGATGAATGCATGAGAGCTTTGCAGATGAATGTAAGTCCAAATATTCTGTGCCTCAGAATGCAATAGAGAGAAGTTTATTATTTTAGTGTTTCAACATTCTTTATTAGTCAGAGTTGTACCACAAGAGCACAATATCACTGCTTCTATGGTTCTCCTTAGGCTTCTCTGGTTTTTTGTTCAGCCCTCATTGAGAATACTTCCATCCAGGTAGAGTGTATAAGAAACCTTTTATTTTGGGCTTTGCATTTGAAATCTGGGGGAAAAAAAATCCTGATGTTTACCCTAAGTTAAATATGACTCACCAACTAAGTATAGCAAAAGTAAATCCAGCCTCCTGAACTACATACATAACTTACTGATGGCTCTTTGTTCCACAGGGACACAGGATGCATAGAGTGGCTAAACAGGGAACTAAACATGATGCTTCTATTTCACAAGCTGTAAGAAAGAGTAGATGAATGTTATAGCCAGAAATCTTGCAAATTCACTGACAGATTTAAAAGGAGATGGGAGGCAGTTCAATGTACGTTAAGGAGGACAATTCGGATTTCGCGGGCAGAGAAAAAAACATTTAAAAGTCTAATAAAAGAGAGAACAATGAAAAGACAATTCTACATCAAATGATAGGGAAAGGAATGCTACAAGAGACACACTAGCAAAAAATATGCAGAGGGATAAAAAGGGAAGAAATTCTAAAACCGAGAACTTTCTACTTTGAAGAAATAGCCAGAATTCAGTGTGTTTTGCTGAACTATTCCTTCAAGCCTTCTGAAAGTCAGGCACCACAAATACTCAGGCTATAGAAAAGCAGACTGTGACAGACCTCAGCAGAGATATATACTTGCTAAAGAAAACAAATTTTGCAGATTTCATTTCAGACCTAAGAACTTAAAGAGTGTTCCTCCAACCCAACACTCAAAGATCTCTGAATTTCAAGTTAACTTTGCCCTCCAGAAGACACATACATGCAGAACAACATGAGTGCGCAGTATTTAAAAGCTTGAAAACACCTAGTCTCCAAAGGTCCACGTGCTGCTGACCATTTGCTTTGGCAGGGCTAATCCTTGGTTAGATACTGGCACAGTTTCAAATCATTAATTACAGATACAGAGCTATTTATAGTCCTGATTAGCTTCCAGAGCCCCAGCGCAGCTGCTGCACTGAAAGGATAGGTATATGCAGAATAATATTTCTGCTTTGTTTGCTTTGCTTTCTCTCTTTCTTTTGCTATTTCTATGAATATTGCCAGCCTCCTGCTTCATCACTCACTCCACCCTTGCTTTCCTGTTTTCTGTTATTTCATCTATAAGGTTGCTATCCCTCCTTCCCTAACTCTTAACTAAAAACTTCTCATGTTTTTATTCCTATTAATTTGTTCACTTTCTTACTTCTGTCATTCCACCCTGACCTACAACAAATAAAACCAAATACGAAGTGAACAAGATGAAGGATTGCAACTGTAGTGAGCTTATTGCACATCTCACGCTGTTTGGTATGTGAAGCCTTAGCACAGGGCTGGGGCTTGATTTGAGAAATAGCAATTTTTATTTGGAAAAGAGAAAGCAGCTTTCTAGCACACATGGTTTCTGAGAAAACATTATCTGAGCATACCCTGAAGGCTAAGAAACCAAAGGCAAATAAAAGGAACCTCAAATTGATTATTTTTAAGCCAGAAGGCAAATAAAAAGGAACTCCAAATTGATTATTTTTAAGCCACCCTCATCACGTATGATTTTGGAACACTTAGCACTGGCAACACTGCAACACAAATCAAGTGTAGGATTTGCCAAAAATCAGTCTAGGCTTCCACCATATGTTTGCTTCCTCTTCTACTCTTACCTATTTATTAGTGCAGGATTTCTAAAGACTGACTGTTGAAACCTGTCACCTGCAAACTAGCAAAATAGCAGTGCGCACCCTGAAAACTGGTGAAAAGAAGAAGCAGTGATCGAAACAAGGAATAGAGGAATTTTGTAAATGCTGTGCTTCCTCCCTTCTCAGTTACTAAATGAGGATGGGCTCTGATTTCAGTCCGAAATCAACATGCTCTTCTGCCTCATTTCTAGGGCACATGTCCTTGTGTGACCACAGATAGCAAATGATGACAAAAATGAACGGTACTGGGACAATGCAGGCAAGTGGTGAGCATGATTTGTTCTCAAGTTTCCTAGGGTGAGAAGGGCACATGCTAAGCCAAAACACCATCTTTCTCCTGGGTCTAGAGGGGACTTGGTTTCCTCCAGTTTGCTTTGATTTGCTTTTAACAGCCTTAACAATGTCTCAGAAATGGCTTAGCTTAAATAAGAAATTTCTCCAAACTTGACTCCTCATGATGGATAAAAAAGTGTTTAACTCTCATCTTCTATTTTGTTTTGTTAGGAGAGGGAGCATCTGCATCAAAAAATAACAGAAGTTGCAAGTGTTCCCTGTTCTTAGTTGTTTCCTTCTGTTTGTGTAGCTAAGGTGTCTGGCACCCTGGTAGGCATCACGGTATTTTTTGTTTGATTAACATACTAGAAATACCACACAACATCCTCCTCTCTGTGCAGCTTCTACCTAATTTTTCAATCATTTTCAGGCATGAATCCATCAATTCCACTCTAAGCTGACCTGATTTCTGACCTAAAGCTCAGAAATCAGATATAGTGAAATCCATACAGGAAATAGCATACAAAGAAGAAAACTAGCTATTTACAATTATAGAGACTGGGGTTTTTCCAAGAAATTCTGATTTGTGTATTCTTCTGCCCACAGTGTTTCAGTTTCTGCGCTGGATATTTTGATGGATCTGAACTGGAATGATGTTCAACACAGTAGAGACAGAGACAAGTGCAGAAACCTTGGCAGTGCTGCTGTTGGCTGTTTGCTGGTGGAGAGGATATGGAGACTAATCAACAGTGTAGTTCAGGACATGGTGAGTTAGGGCTTAATTCCTGAGAGTAAGCCATGGAAAGGATTCAGCAATTCCTGTCCAAAGTGAGCCTAACACAAGAGTTTTATGGGTGTATCATAGAGATGCATGCCCGCTATGAACGTATGTATGTTGTCAGGAAGCTGAATGTTTCTGAAGTCTCAGCAATGCTAGGAGAACATAGATTCAGGTTCACCTTTCCAAAAGTGCATCAAGCTCTTTCTGCATATTAACATCACCCTGTTCCTCCTCTATATGCAGGCACACCAGTCTCCCTCCTGAACCTTCATGTCATTTTGCAGCTTTCACGTTACTGGGTAAACAGGGATAAAAGGGACTCTAAACTTATCCTGTCTCTTTAGGTGAAATGCACAGGAAGATAAGGTGCTTAAAATCAGCAGTAATATCTGAGGCTGAATGGTGCATTTAGGAGCTGGCAGAAACTGGCTTTTGAAGCAGCATCTTTTTGAAAGTCAAAGGGTCTCAGATACAGCCAAACTGTTCGAAAAATTCCTGACTGTAATGCTCATTTGTCCAGTTCATAAATCTGCCTTTCTATTCTTCAAAGTGCCAAAAGCTATCTAGCCAGACATCCAAATTTTAGAAGACAGCCTAACATGCTGTCTGGCTCAATTAGTTTAACTCTGATGGTGCTCCAGATTTTCAGTCAGTAGACCACTTTGTAAGGAAAATATCTACTTGCAGACCCCATTCCTTTCTGGTACCAGTAGCTTAATCTACCATGTTATAGTTCTAAAATGTTTTTTTTCAATGAACCACAAGAAAAAGCTCTGTTGTCCATCCACACACCACAATTTCAGATCCTCAATTCCTCAGCCTTTTTTTTGGCCTTCTTCACTGTAAATGGTGGAAGTGATACTTTGTATGGTCTGGTTGTGCAAAACATGATGTGAAAAAGAAAAAAAGCTGCATACTTGGTTATGACTGAGAGATTCTGAGAACAAAAGCACTCTTTGGGATTTCTTCAGCCTGAGCTCACTCTGTTCTTGGATAATCCCGTAACAGGCTGTTCTATATAAATGCAGATGTAAATGGTCTCATAGAAGCAGGACTTCATATTACCAGGTTAGACTGTATATGGTTATATCCAATTGCTGTTTGCATTATAACTTCTAGTAAAAAGCTGGTATGGCTCAGTGAAACAGAAGCAGTCCTTATAAAAGCACAGTTAGGGCTTTTAATCAATAAAGAGTAAAATAACCACTAGAGTTACAGATTTGTTGTGATGCCTCTTCCTAAAATATTACAATGCTTAAGAAAGTAACCTTTTTTCCCCCCTAACTGCCCAACTAACCTAATTCTTCAAGTTTAACCCTTGCCAGTCAGCAAACATACAGAGCGATTCTCTTTCTCCTGACAGACAGAGACATTCTCACCTTTCTGTGTTTCTACTGTTGGCCACTAATGGCTTCAGCAACATTCCCACCAGTACTCCCAAGAACTTTGGTGATCCCTCACCAGTGATGTAGGCATCAGTAATGCAGCCACACAGACAAGACTTTAAGGAACAAAATCCCACCAGAGACTTGAAAAACTGAAGAATCAAAAATGAATTTTTGATTTCAACCCCACCAATTTCATGCATGTTTTTCTTTTTTTCATGTTGGCCAAGCAGAACTTATTCAAATATGCTTTATTATCTGACTGAAAATTGACAGTGATAAAATTCTCAGTCTTGCAACACAGAGAAAACAGGTAAATACACAGTGGGAATGCAAAAAGCATACAGAGCTTATATGCTTTTTGGATTTACTACATTTCAGCAAGCAAATTCAGCAAAACCATATTTTTGTCTGTGTTTTTGGATTTTGATAAACCTCTAGCAATACCAAATTAATCCAGTTAAGATGCTATTTCTGTATACTACATGGTTAACTTAACTGTATACAAAATTTTCATCTAAGTGCTTAAAGCATAACACAACTTTTTATCATACTATATGAAGCAAATATCAGAGAAGAAAAGCTATTTTTAAAAGCTATTTTTAAACTAGTCTCACTGACTTCAACACATTTCAGAGCAGCCCTTATTTTCATAAACTTCACAAGTTAATATGCTATTTTTATGAGAGATAATAATCAGGATTATGTGGAAAGATAACACAGTAACACATACAGTAAAACATTTCTCAAAATACTAGTCATTATTCTCAATTATGTTTTCTATTTGATTGCTAAAAGCCAATCTTGTTGACCCAGCAATATACACTTGGCTTTGCAGCCACCATTGCTAATTAGTAATGTCCTGAGAAATCCTATGCCTTTGAAAGTCTATGCAAATCACCTAAAAGGAGCCAACATTAACACTCAGGTTGAATTAGAAAATAGGAAAATACAAGAAGTAGTTTAAGGACAAAGCTCTCTCTAGCTAAAATTAAGCACTGATTCGCAGTGACACTATGAAAACACTAAACTGTACATTAAAATTCCTAAACATCACTGCTATTCACAACAGGCCAATGCAAACATTCATTACTTCTGTATCTAAGAGTGAATTTGTGAGTTAGGAAAATGATGTCAGTATCAAAGAATTCAAAACTAGTTTTATCTGCTTGGCAAGTGAGTTCAAGTACTGAGATACTAAATAAGTATCTGACAGCACCATTCCATAGTATAATTTATTTCACATATGCACTAAATTAAAAGGAAAGCTTTTCTAAACTGCAGGCAATTTCCAGGCAAACCACTAAGCAGGATGACGGTGATGGCTACCATTGTGTCCTCGTAGAGCGCTTTCTTACCCTTGCAAAGGTCACGAGAATTTTGAGCAAATAATCAAAACCACAAGGCAGAGATTGGTACAGTACGTCCATTTTTGTCACATTTGTGACAGGGAATTTAAATTTATACCACTGAGTGCTCCTGCTCATGGGGGAGGAGGAAACAATGCTGAATGCCTGACCTTGTATTTGTGTCAGCAGAGCTACCACTATGGATAAGGAGTGCAGAGTTTTGCCTAGCAATGCACATTGCTGGGAAAATTAATTTCAGCATGATAGGGCTGTTGTAAAGATCCTATTTAAATCTGTGATGTGTCTCAATGAGCATGTGGTAATGTGTTATTTGTGCAATGACTGATGCACACATGCACACGATCGCACACAGAGACACACAAGAGGTGTGCAAGAACTGTTAGATGTGGTGCACAGAGCCAGAGCTCAGACATCCTTCCAAAGAGGAAACTGAGATAAAACGTGCATCATTTTTGTTGTTGTATGCTGAAACGGAAGTTGCAGAGACACTACACTTCAAGGTCTCCACAGTTTTGAAAAAGGTAAGTCTATTCAGTGATTCTTACCAAAGCAAAGTTTCTATGAAAAGCTCTGTTATTTAAGATTCAGGCAAAGAAGGAAGAGTTTCACACAATTACAAGCATATAGTTTCATTTTTAATACTGTAATTATGGAGATGGATAATCAACCTGGCTTAGACCTTTCTGAAATGCTAAGTTCAAAGTTAGAACTGAAATTCCCTCAAACTGAGAGACTATTATGCAGTCTTTAAACCCCCCTAGAGACAATAAATAGCTGCAAAGTTCGGATGGTTTATATCCCAGAGGACTTACCTAGGGCAAAGTTCATAACTAATTATGAGAAAATATAGGTAACATTTAAAATGCAAGCCTTACCTATATGTAAAACCATGCGCTTTTAAAATACTGCAAAGTACATGTTACTACAATGTTTTGGATGTTAAATGCAAACCAAATAGTATTCAGTAATAGTTACACTTACAAAACAATCAAGAAAAATCTCTTATTTTTTCCCCTGTTAAAGAAAAAGCAGGAGAGTTGTAGACATGTATTTATCAAAAACCAAAAAGTTGAAATGGAAATGAAAACTCAAATTATATGGTGAGATTAAATTCAGAAATACATTTTTCAGGTTTTTTTATAGTACGTTTTATGTTTCCTGCTTCATTCTCTCCCATAACATAAAGAAGTCTGGAATATCTACTGATTATTCTATAGATCATGAAACCTTAATATGCCATTAAAATACCTGAACTATTTAAAGGAAAATTAATACAGACAATATTGGCGGTTCTACATTAATCTTCCATCTCAATCTAACAGGTTATATCATATGTGAATATGTATGCTTTCATCTTCTTGATGTACTTTGTCATGTACACAGGCTCCTTTTTTTTCTAGAGAGTGCTAATACAGAAAAATGCATTTGTTGTGAAGCTTCAGTAATACAATACAGAGTCTGTATGGCACTTTGGCATTGTTCTGGATGAAAAGCGTTACATGCACGTAAGCTGTGTCATTAAAAAAAACATTTGGGACATTAGAAAGAGTGAAAGAAAGAAAGAAAATACTGGTGCTAGGAAGTCAACATTTTATCTTCCTAGGCTTACAGTGCCACATAGTTACCAGCGTGAAGTAACCGTTCACCTTATTTATTTACCACTGCAAAATAAACTCTCTTTGTGCGCATGGATGTTCTGTTGCAGTTTGGAATTAACTACAATTCATGGGTACTGAAACACCAATGATAAGCCAAAACCCAAACATACAGAAGGAGTCAGATGGTTGACCCACAAGTCAGTACTTACTCACCTACCTACTAGCCTTGTTTCCAAACTTCAGGGGTCGCAACATCTTTGCAATTTCTCCTGTTCTAAAACTGTTAGTGTAAATGTCCATGCACAGATGCTACTCATGCAATCTTGTTGGCAAATACACGTACCCCCAGACTCGGCACAGACTGGATACAACTGTTGGGGCTGTAGATGTTTAAAGAGGTTTTCAAATGACAAGTTTAGGTAATTCCATGTGTAATTTGTAGGAGAAGTTTGGACTGTCTGCACTATTTCAAACTACAGGGAAACTAACTGTTAAATTTAATAGTATCTCTGAGAATATGAATGTGTGGTATAAAGCTGTGGCATACTGAATGACTACAGAATTTAATAACACTGCAATTAAACAGCTACTGTGATGCCAATACATTATTCCAAATTGTGTCCACCTAAATTGGTGAAATTCAATTACATATATTACAGCTACATCTGGTTCTGACCACGCTTGTTTTGTGCTGAAGTATGTCACAATCTGACATCAGACAAGGTTAAGTGCCAGTCCAGAGCTGACTTACTCTTTGGTTACTACAAAATTGACAGAAAACACCTTATTTTTGCCAGGAAATAATTTGAATAAAGGAAATAATATTTTGTCACCCCAGAAACTTACTGTTTTCAATGTAGTATTACTGAAAAATACATTTTTAGTAGGTGAAAAATTTTAATATGGGATCTAAAGGCAATTGCACTGCTTTTCTTTCTCTGATCTTTAATTACACTGACTTTCTTCCAGCTTTTCTTCCTTTGTCACCTCCTGTCATGACCCTAGTCCTATGCTGTGTTGTCTGTCAAACTGTACTAGTTTCTCTTCTGGCCTTTCTCTGATCATAAGCTTCAATTTCCTGCTGATCTACACAGCGCCTGGAGAATTGGTTTGTTTTGAAATGAGATTGGTTTACCACTCTGTGTTGAAAATACATCTCTAAACAGTGCAAACACATACGCTGGTTTGGCTTACCCGTGTCTTTCAAACCCCCAATGTTACGCTCCAGTAAATTTTACCACAGAACCTTTGCAACAGGCACATTCCACCCACATGCAGCCTTATCCTCTACAAATATGCTCATGCAAATGTCTTGCTTCTCAACATAATTTCCTAGTTAATTTCTGTAGCATGGAGTGGACATTCTTGCTGTCAAGTGTCTTTTTCATCTGGAAAGCATAAAAAAACAAGCAAAGAAAAAATATACCTACAAAAATAAAGATTGATAAAGCAAATGGAACTGATAACGTTTGTTCCGTAGCAATTTCAGATTCCATGAGGGTGTGAAATTAAGATTCTCAGACTTTTCCTCAGCTGAGGAAGAGCAAATGATGGGAGCAAAGTGATTGCTGAGGGAAATTAAGATAGTCACTGCCTCAATCTGGCCTCACTGAACAAGGAGCCTGCCTCTCTTCATTCATTACACAGGGAACACAGACACCTTGTTTGTAGACCAAACACATCCAAAGTGTGTACTTCTTCTGCATCCATTACACAAAGACTGCAGCTCATCTGGCAACAAGTGCAGCCCTAGATTACCTTACCCTTTATGGGAAGAAACCCCCTTTGTTTCCTTCATCTGCAGGACCGCTGGAACCTTCAGGTTCCAGGACCATGTCAGTAGAAAAGGTTAAACCAGAACAAAGTGGCATCTCCCTTCTCTGGGGCACAGCTCTCTGGAAGGGACCCTGATGGTCCTGGGGGTCAGCAAGCCAAAACATTAGCCAGCAGCAAAGAACATCAGCCCTGGCAGCAAAGGTTAGCTAACTGCATCCTGGGTTGTATTAACAGTAACACAGCCAGTAGTTCCAGAGAAGTTATGCTCTCCCTCTACTCAGTACTCATTAGACCAGATCTGGAATACTGCATAGTACAGCACAAGCTAAACTGGAGTGAGCTTGGTGAAGGGCCACTAAGATGGTTAGGGAGGCCTGTGGAGAGAGGCTGAGGGACCACAGCTTGTTCAGCCTGAAGAAGAGAAGACTTTGGGTGAACCTAACAAAAGCCTGCCAGTGCCTCTTGGGAGGCTGCTGAGAAGATGGAGCCAGGCTTTTCGGACAATGGTGCATGATGGAAGGACAAGAGACAACAGGCATGAGATGTTTTTACTGGATATTAGGAAAACCTTTTTCTTTTTATCCTCTATTAGGATAATCAGGCAGTGGAATATGTTGCCCAGAAAGACTGTGCCATCTCCATCCTTGGAGGTTTTCAAGATCAAACTGGCTAAAGCCCTGAGCCACCTGCTCTGATTTCAGAGCCAATCCTATTCTGAGCAGCAAGTCAGACATGATGACTGCCTGAGATCCCCTCCAAGCTGAATTATTCTGTGGTTCTGTAATTCTAAGCCATTATGTGTCCTGTTCAGAAAAACATCTGCTGGAAAAGGCAACTTTAGTTACCGCTTATGTGTTGGGTTTAACCCTTTCTGACATTCTGCACTCAGATGAATTCTGGGTTGCAGTCTGAAAGATTTTAAGGCTAGTCTAAAATCATGGCTACCTTCCTACCTGTTGAGTTCTACAGGGCTGACTCTTGAGAAATGTAAAGGCTTCTGCTATTTCCATTTGATTTTTTTATTTCCAGCATCCTATCTCCCAAATCCACACATCAACCCCATACTGCTGCAGTACTCAGTGAATGCCAGGAATATAGCAGGGGGATGACCATGGATAACCTCAGTGCAACCGTGTAAAATCGGAGAAAAAACATCACCAAGAAGTAATGCTGCAGAATGTTACAAAAGGAGTATTTGCAATCAAAGTAATTTAATTGGCATGTAAAAAGCTTTCTCTACATTCTTTGCATAAGATTAGCTTGTTTGCTATCACTTCAGCATTGAATCTTTTTCTCCGAACAGAACAGAAGTGTATAGTACACAAACCACAGTATATATTATTGGTAGTAATAGCTTAGCATCAATGTCACACTTTAAACAGTAAGTCTGCTTGAAACTTGCTATTGCTTCATCCAGATGTCACCACTCCTCTGTGTAACATTTGTTTTTCACCCATCCTCACTCTTCTCCAAATTCTGACTTTTCTCCCAATAGTTTCAGAGATCCTAAGGCTGACTGTTTTCTGCCTCCAGTGTTAGCCAGACTGTGACTGACACGGAGAGAAAACATGTAAGGCCATCCTGCTGCAGAAAACATACACAATGGATGCAAAAAATCATCTAATCATAGAATGGTTTGGGTTGGAAGGGACCTTAAAGATCATCCAGTTCCAATCCTCCTGCCATGGGCAGGAAAATACACAAGGGCTGGTAATATTCCTGAAGATGAACAACATACGAGGTAAGGCACCTCCAGCAAGTGACTTTAAATAATACGTTAATCAACATAAGAAAGGAGATGTTACACTTGAATTGACTAGCTGTGAGAATGTGAGACCTGACACCCAACATCTACGTTGTCCATGGATGCCACTTACAAATCTGCTTCCCCTAGTGGCAGGTGATGTTCAGGCTCTTCGAAGAATAACCTGGAGGACTTCTGTCTGCTGTCTCACAGTCATGGGAGAATCCATGGTCCAAGTGATGGGACCAAGAGCAGCTATTCCAGACATCACGGCCTCTTCATTCACAAGGTGCAAGCTTTTATACTACTTAGTACTAAGTGTTCATGGACTTCTGAGGAAATCTTAAACCATTCCAAAACTTGACCCACTGATGTCAGTGTCATCTTTTCAATGGCCTCAATGAAACTGGGACCTTGCCCCTAGACTAATTAAAGTAATTGTCCCATTCTGTATCTGAGGTACACTGCATGTATACTTCTTTTAATTCTGGGAAATCTTTCTTCCTACAAAGAGCTTGCCCTCCAGAAAATTCAAACAGCATCATAACACATGTACCAAAGTAGTATGTATTGCAATGGATAACCTCTATGAAAGCAGACAGCATTTCACTGATAACTTCTAGAAATCCCTTGGAATTTCTTGGCTGTTTCTATTTTCCATATAAGGTATAATTAAAAGAAAAAACTCAAGTGAAATTCACAGTATGAATTCTTGAACTTATTTTCATTGATGTCAGTAGAATTACAGTGGAGATTAGTTTACTTCTCTGACTGTCAAGTAAAGAAGCTGTTAAAGTTATGGATTTTTTTCTGATGTGCCTTTATTTTTTTGATAATGAAAAGACACAAAAATATGTTCTGCATGGATCCATATATTGTCTTTATAACATATCCAATCTGAAATAAGTATGATTCACTCAAAATTTATTATTCTCTTCACTAAAGTGCTTATTACAACAGGTAGTTGAAGGGTTGCCATTATGGTTTTGTCACCAAACCAAACTGATAGTTGTTTTTAGATCTCATATATTCCATATTTAAAGTATATTTCCTACATAAAAATTCAGAGATTCTGGAAATTCTTTAGAAATATGGTCTTGGCCTTGTTTTTGCACGTTTTTCTATGTTATTGCACACTTTTCTGGATATGTTACAGTGTTTCCAATCAGCCATTAGTAATAGGCTTAGAGTTGTTTCAACCTCCATCAAAATTATTGTCCTCATTTTTATTCCAGAGAAGGCAACTTAGCAATCCATCTGCAAACACTTGCTATGCAAAGCAGTGCTTGCTACCATTAATAGTGAAAACAAAGTAGGGAGTACTTTACCTAGGAATGGGAGTCTGCAGGATTGGAGCTTAGGTTGCAAACATTCATTTAATTTTGGAAGGACATTCAGGCAACCCATGATTTGCACTCCAAGTGCTCTGTAACTCCTGCTTTCTAGTTCTAACACTGCCTCTGACCAGCTGTATATTGTTGAACATGGGTCATACTGTCTCCATGCTTCAGTTTACTGGGATTTACAATAGAAACAAGAAGTGTCTCTGGGCATTTGGGAACAAAATGCTTCATTAAGTAATTTGAGAACTAACTGTGCCAGTGATAAAAGCACACCAAGGTCTTCAGTGGAAATATATCTTCTGAAGAGTCCATGAAAATCAAAACTTTGCAAAAAGACCTTATCCTAAGATGTCACACTAAGCACCAAAGAACATCCTGATAACATTAACATTGGTGCATCACTCGGTACATATAACTGTGTTTACATCTTGAGGCATCTAATTTCAGGTTCCATATGCAGTCAATATGGAACAAACAGGTAAATTCTTAACTTCTCATAGGTCATTATTAAAGGAATCTGTTCTTCTAATTTAAGCTGCTAATTTAGATGCCTTAAATTCAGCTGTGTCCAAAATTGTGCTCTGAAGCAACTGAATACAAACAAAACAAAAGCCTCAGGCATCCAGTTCAAAGTGATAATTTGGCAAGGAATCATCACTGAAAGGAGCAATGAGTCTAAAGGAACCAGAAAGCTGTATAAAATACATACCTATGATATTTCTATCCAGGTTCCGTACTGTGGTCCAACCTTTTGTTGGTGAGCCAGATGAGAAGAATCTCTCCACGTTTAAGTCAAATCAAAGTCCAATGTTTCACAATGTTTACTTTTTCAAAGGATCAAGCACATTTTTTACATTTAAGAAATATATGATAAGAAAATATATGATAATGGAAATGGCAGAGGCGTGAAATAGCTGTTCAGTTAAAGCAACAGCATATATTCCAAGTTTAGAGAAAGCAGAAATGCTGCCAAGACATTTGACCACAACCATTTTTATTCTCCATGTAAAATTCTAGTATTTATCTTCTCTTCTGCTTTTATCCAATAAAACTCCACTCAGGTTTCTACCTGTTCAGACAACACAGATGCAATAATTTTCAGTTTACTTGACCAAAACCTAACTACATTAAAAGGTTTTTATTTCACAGTTGCAAAGTAATATTATTAGGATATTCCCAGACACAATGTACAGTGTAGAACAGGTTTAACAAACTTCACTTTCAAACTGCAGAATTGTTGGATGCTACCACACACTTACTCTAAATTCAAAGTAGCTCTACTAAACTTTACCAGTAATATGAGTGTAACAATAAAAAAATTTTTGTCTGGTACTTTTATGCAAATAAATATCCATACTTCCCCCAAAACACAAAGCTCAGACAAAAATCTTTGCAAAACATCTGTAAGAGTTCACATTTATATCTTTTAGTGAGTGGCTTACAAATGTCCGCAAACTAAAAAGAAAAAAGCAAAAAGCACAGCAGCACAGTGTACGAGCAAAGGATTTTATTGCACTTTGTAAAGGGTATCCTATTCCATCACTGCCTCTGTCATGCTAATATGTTTTCACATGAATGCAACAAATGGAAACAAATTCAAAAAAGTATTAAACAGTAAGTTTTATTGACATCTATTTTGACGCAGACAGAAGATTAGGACATGCAATAAAAACCACTCCATTTGTGAACCTAAGTTTTATTTGAAACCACACAAATCCTACTATAATGACTTTTTATTCCTCAAATTTTGACTTAAATTTTTTGAGCACAGCTCTAAGCCAAATATATACTAGGCTACTGGGGAAGCCATACATGGTCAAACTGCTACCACAAGTCTGTGTTGCATGGAAAATTAGTCTGCATCTGTGTACTGTTGATAGATATATGCAACAGCAGTTCAACATATGTACTATGTCCTTGTCAGGAACATGTCAACTCTCCAAACTATTACTAAACTAGTTTTCCCAAACAATATCTTCTAACGGTAAATCTAACAGAAATTTCAACACTTCTTGCTTAAACTAGAATTTCCAACACTTACTTAAACTAGAAATCAAATTAAAAGCACCTGAGCAGAGATCCTTCTGCATGGCAAATGAAAGCATGCTCTGAGAAAAGACTTCAAATGTACCATGTTAGAAGAAGTATATATCTGGAGCTGGGTATGGAGGAATTTCTGTAGCAGCTCTCTGATTTTGTGCTTACTGAGCTACGCCAGTGGGTGAGGATAACCAATTGCATATGCACTTACAGGACTGGTGCCACGGCTTATCAAACCCTCACGCATAGATACTGACTGCCAAACATTGCGAACCCATTATTTCAGTGACTCTGTTGACGTTCAAAGACTTTATCTGGTTGAATCTTTGCTCTTTGTTTATATAAAGTATTTCTCTGCTGCAAAGATTCACTAACACGGAATTGAGTTTAAAAGCACCTCTTCGAATTGTTTTGAATAATGAGAACATAATAGAAGGGTCAACCTTCACCTCTCAAAACTAGGAAAAATGGGTTTATGTGGATCTCTTAAACACAAAGCTTACACACATCATCTTTCTTTGACTGAAAACACTGTCTGCTTGACATTCAGAAGACTTCCTTATTTGTCTGGAATTTCCTGATGTAGGGCAGCATGGTTAGAGCCACTGCACAGGGACTACAACCAGGCTGCCATGCCCAGGTTAAGTCCACCTGGGACATATTCACAGCTCTGCATACCTAGGTCAAATCTGACCTGTGGCCAAAATGTGGTCACGTAGCCCCTCATGGCCTCAGAACCCCAGCTTCCTCAAGGATGCAAGTCCTGATCCCAGATGCAGGACTTTGCATTTGTCTTGGCCAAGTGTCCTGAGATTCCCATCTGCAGGTTGTCAGGATCCCTCTGAGCGGCTGCCCTGTCTGACAGCAAGTTACGTGCTTCTCACCACCCAGGAATGAGGTGGCTGCGGATGCACTGTGTCACTTTGACAGGTCACTGATTTGGACACCCACAAATTATCTGGATAAGGCAGGATATTCCAACCTATGGTATGCGTGCAACTAGTGGTATAAAAGTAGCTTTTGAGGAGGCAACAGAAACACAGAAGTATAAACCCTGGCACAAAACTAGCATGTCCTACTGCTGTTCTTGGGGAAGCAGTTCGGGCAGTCTTGATCTTCTAGTTCTTACAGGGCAGCGCATGAAAAGCCGTGTCAGACATTAAAACATCATCTACATATGCTCTAACGTGAACATGCAGAGCATAGCAAAAAAGCACCCTAGAAACAAGATCATTGACCATTTGTTACTCATAATGGTAATTAATAGGCATGGACTTTCCTGTTACAACCATTTAACTTAAGGAAAGATGAGCTCCTTCACATCCAGTGTAGAAGTTTAAAAAGTTAGCCGCCTACAACCACATCGTGGTTTAACTCCAGCCAGCAACTAAGTACCACGCAGCCGCTTGCTCACCCCTTCCTCTCTAATTAGAGCTAGCGGGGAATTTTTGGTATGAAAAAATCCTTCATCATTCTCTGAAAACTGGAGAGCACAAGACAGTAGATTCAGAGATGTGCCAACAAATGGTGTGTGCACGTACCAACTATTTCCATGCAGGTTCTGAGAAAGGACACTTGAGTAAGAAAATATTTTTTTACTGTTAATCAGACCAGAATGTTTCATTCCTTAAAGGAATGAATGCAGCCCATCCCAAATAGCAAACTCCAGTTACTCTACAATGGCCACTTATGTTTCTTAGAAACCTGAAGGACTTAATCACAGAAAACTGAACCTGCTGGGATATTTTTTTCTCCTATCTCCTTGTTTTTGCATGTGGTATTGTGACTGCTGAGCAGATGTGCTATTAACAATATTGGTTTTGGCTCTGGCAGCAGTTTTATGCAGTGTCCACAGAGGCAAGCCGTGCTCCTACTGACAGCATGCATTGCTTTAGAGCATTTGGCTGTCTGACAGACAAGCTTTTGCGGGTTTTTCCGTAGCAATTTAGGAGGTTATCACCCCCAGCAACCTCTCCGGTTCATAAGGCAGTATCTCGGACTAAACACGTCATCAGCAGCCAGTACGCCACGCTGCAAACCGGAGGAGCCGGGGGCAACTACACCTGCTCTGCCAACACCCGCACACCTTCAGGAGAGCCTGGCGACCGCACCGGACCCTCCTCACCTACGAGCACACAGCCTGCTCTAAACCCCAAAAGCCGACTGGCGAGGGCTACCCGTACGCTACCACCGGGAGGAAACGCATTACAGCCGCGGGAGGAGCAGAGCCCACTCACGGAGCTGACAGGCTGCAACCACACCAGCCCCAACACCCTCCCCGGCCGCCGCCATGTCACCACCCTCCCGCTTGTCTTCACGGCACCACCTGAGGCGACGGGGCGGGGCGTGCAGCCGAGGGGGCGGAGCCGGGGCGGTGCGGCCCCACCGCGCAGAGGCGGTGCCGGTCACATGTGCTGGCGGCGGCCCCGCCCCGCCCCAGCTCCGGCGGCAGCGGCGGCGCGCGCGCGCGCAGGCGTTGCACCTGGCGCCCTCTTCGGGACTCCTCGTCTCCAGGACAACCGGCCTCGCCGCGGCGCCTCTGCCATGGTGAGCCTGTGGCCCGGCTCGCCCCGCCGCCGCCCTTCACCCCCTGCCGCCGCCCTTCACCCCCTGCCGCCGCCGAGCGTTAGGGGAGCTGGCCCGGCCGCTTGGGGTCCGGGGCGGGGAGCGGCGGCGACGTGAGACGGGCAGGTGGTAGGGTGGGTGGCGCCGCCGCCGCGGGGAGAGAGTTCTGGCGGGGACGCGTAGAGCGGCAGCGGGGCCGGGCGGCAGGCGGGCCCCTCAGCCCGAGGGCAGGGAGGGTGGCGGCCCGGCCAGGCGGAACGTCTGCGCTTGGCGGGCGGGGTAGGCAGTGTGCGGGTGTGCGTGAACCGTGGCGGTGCGGATGTCGCGGGCGGGCTGTGTCGTTCGCCTCTGTAGCGGTGAGGAGGAGAGAGTGTCTGTCCGTCTGTCTGTAGCAGGTGGGGCGCGGAGGGGCTGCTGTAAGCACAGGCAGGGAGGGCACAGCCTGCGTGTCTGTGGTGAGGTGTGGCGGGTGCGTGTCCTCCCCGTGTAGCGCCGGAGCAGCCATGGTTGGAGTCCGCGTGCGTGTAGAGCGTGTCAGGTGTGGCAGGGGTGTGCTGTCCCGCTGTGTAGCACAGGAGAGGTAATGTGTATGGGTGTGTAAAGCGGCTGGGGCGTGACAGAGGTGTGTCGTCCCCCGGTATGGAGTAGGGAGGAAGGTAACGTCTGTGTCGGTACGCAGGGCAGGGGTGGGTGTCACACTGTGGGTTCATGGGGTGCCACGCTATATGCTTATGCGTGTGCAGTAAGCCAGGGTGTGGCCTGGGATGTGTATGTATAAAAGATGTACAGTAGGGCATGAGCATAATATATAGCGTCTCTCTGTGTGCGTGTATCTGCTATGATTTGGGCTTCAGATATGTCTGTTTGTATTGTAGCAGAGATTTAACATTGCTTGCAGGGAAATGACATGGCATCGTATGTATCTAGTTGTGTCTGTACACTGCTGTCTGATACAGGCTTGTGCCTCTGTATATATAGTGAATATTGGGTGTGGCATAATATGGGGATGTTTTTATAGGCACGTATGCTATGGGTGTGGCAAGGATTATCTGTACTTTTATATGTATGTATGTAGCAGACACAGGGAATAGTATTTTGTATCTGTAGAGTGCCAGTTGCTTCTATGTGTAAGTATGCCTGGCTGTAATGCTTTAATGCACAGATGTGTTTATAATGGATTTGCGGGGTGTGTATGTGGTGGGCGTAAGGTTTGTTGCATCTGTATGTAGAGATGGAGTGTTATGTACGTGTGTGGAGGGTGCAGCAAAGGAGGAAGAGTGGTTGAGGTTTGCTCTGTGGGGATAATATGTGGGGATGTGGTATAGTATGTGTACACAGTGAGTGGCAGGAGAGAGGTTGCATCATGATGTTCGTGAAGGGAGATGGCAAGATGTGTAAGGGGGAATGAGTAGGAACAGACGCAGCATATACGGAAAGGGTGCTGGTATGTTCTCTGTTTTCAGTTACGATTTTGTGTTTCATGCCTTACTGCTTTGTAGTGATAATTACAGTGATAGATACAGGAAGAAGGCATAGTTGCTAGCCTTTCACACATAGAGAAATGTGCAGTTTTTAAGGCAGAAAATCACTTTGTGTATATTTATGTGTGTGTAACAATAGTAGGTTTCGTGTGGCAAGTTCTAGGGAGAGAGCACTCAGCCTTGCAAAAGAACGGAAAGAAGGGGTGGCTGTGAGGGGAGAAGGGCAGCCATGAGGCAAGATCATGAAAAGAAAGGAGGGGCAGCCATGAGGGGAGATCATGAGGGGAAAGGAGGGGTGGTCATGAGGGAAGATCATGAGGGGTGAAGGGTGGTTTTGAGGGGAGATCTTGAGAGGAGAGGAGGGGTGGCCATGAGGGAAGATCGTGAGGGGAAAGAAGGGGTGGTCATGAGGGGAAATAATGAGGGGAGAGAACAGACAGCCATGAGGGGAGATCATGAGGGGAGAGAAAGGGCAGCCATGAGGGGAAAGAAGGGGCAGCCATGAGGGGAGATTTGAGGGGAAAGGAGGGGTGGCCATGAGGGAAGATTGTGAGGGGAGAGAAGAGGTGGCCATGAGGGAAGATCGTGAGGGGAAAAGAGGGGTGGCTGTGAGGGGAGGTCGTGAGGGGAAAGAAAGGGTGGCCAGGAGGGGAGATCATGAGGGGAGAGCAAGGTCAGCCATGGGGGTGTGAGGGGCAGCCATGGCGGGTAGCGGTGGCAGCTATACTGTGTGGGCCACTAAGGGGGGCAGATGAGAGGTGGCTGCGAGTGGAGATTATGAGGGGCAGCCGTAAGGGGAGATCAGTTTGCCCATAGTGACATGGTTTAGTGGTGGGCTTGGTAGTCCTGGGGTAACGGTTGTACTTGGTGATCTTAAAGGTCTTTTTCAATCTAGTTGATTTTATGATTCTGTGGAGCATATCCCTGTGGTGGTGTAACTTTTCTCTTCTTCCTTGCATAAAGGCTTGTTTGTGCTCCTTCACTTTATTCTCCCTGCACTTTGCCCTTTGTTCCTTCCTGATTCTTGTCTATATGTTTTGACCCTAAGCAAAACAACCTTGAAAACTAAAACGTGAGGTGGAATAAAAATATAGATAAACTGTGTGGGATTGCAGTACGCTTCTATGTAGAATCATGTTGGATTTGGTTTGCAGAGGTTTTAAGATGTGATCTGTTGCTACATGGAGGAGTAAACAGTGAATGAGGTTGTGGATGGTATAGTACTGGTGATTATGATGTGACTTAATGACATGTCCTACTTCACATCAGTATTCCATTGCACATCTTACTCCACATCAGAGAATATACAGTATCTTAAAAGTCAGTTGAATAAAATGGATTTATCTCATGTTCTAAACTTAGGAAAATTGCAGACTGAAAAATGACAAACAAAATATTTATAAACTGTTTCACAATATAAGTAAATATTTTCCATTTACCAAACTCCAGGTGTGGAGTTTTCCTTCGTGGTCCATTTTGGCATTCCTGATTAGAAACCTTTAGCAATCTATTCTCAGCAGACATAGAATCTGCAAAGAGCATTGAATTGTTGGAACGGCACAGGTAAAATTGCAGAAATTATACTGGATAAGTCTTACTGCTGTGCAAGTTCTTATATTGGGCAGCTCCTTAGTTGCACATCACAGGTGATAAGAAAAGGATGAAACAGCATCATTTTAAAAGTCTTTTCATATTTTTCATATATTTAATTCAATGAATGCTTATACTTGAATTGGTCTGTTATAGGGTTAGTCCTGTTTAGCTTACTCTTTCCCTCTTAATTCCTCATAGCTGCATAGTTTAAAATTCAAGAAGTGTGAGGAAGGAATTAATTTTTGTCAATTAACACCAGCCCTTTTAGTGTAGGGAATGTCAATGGTCCTACAAATCAGGACCATTAGCTTATTGCTTGTTTATTTTGACAACTGGAATATTTAGTCATCTCAGTTAAAATGAGGGATAACACTGGGCTAGCAGATGTGGATAGTTTAAAAGTCAGATTTTCACTGGAGCATGGCAACTATTTTTAGGTTAGTGTAGAAAAATAGTACTAATCTTGGCACTGTGACAGTATTGATCTGAATGCCAACAAAAAGCTGCACATGAACAGTACTTCAGCTATTTTGTCAATGAAGAAATCAGAATAACTGCACTAATTTAATATTAATTGCTATCAATTTGTGTAATAGTGCTGATAGTGTTTCTACTGAATCAGAAAGGCACATACATGGCATATGCTAAGTAGGACAAAAACAGATATGTTGTGACACCAAAAAGTTCTCCCTCACAGTTCAGACAGTAGCCTCGAGCTAGGTTAGACAAGAGCCACAACATTCACTTGCATTTTGTCTAATAACCTTTTTAGGAAGGTGATCCTCTATTGATTTCTTTGGGTTTGGTTTTGTTTTGGGTTTTTGGTTTTTTTTTTCTCTTTATGTTTTAGCACAATGCAAAAATGGTTACAATTTCTGATTGTACTTGAGCTATGTATTTTGGGTGACTTGATTGGAATGTAATAGGGTTGGAGTCCAGCTGTCTGAGCTTTTACCAAACAGCTTTCCCACTTGAACTTTTAACACGAGGTGGGATATTCCAATAGTAAAGCTGCTGAGTGGGAAGATTGTAAACAGAGTAACTTCTAAATGGTGAGTCAGGTTTGCATTGTTAAAAATGCAGGAAATCTTTATCCACTGTTACAACAGAGAAAGGTACACTTAAGGCATTGAAAGAGTATAACGATGACCTTAAAATTCATAGCATGCTGGTATCTCGTCTGTCAATTCCATGTTTGTTTTTCAGGATCAAGAAATTAAGTGTATGTGTCTGTCAAAGTTTAAACTAGTTATTCTTCAGTTTGAAGATTTTTTTTTTCTAGTAGCTTGTAAAGGTCAAACTTCTCAGACTGATTTTTCAAAAGAATTAACTGTGCTATGAATGTCTCTAAATCTGTGTATATGTATAGTCTGATTCTACAAGACTGCATGAAACCAAATGAGTTATTCTTGTGATGAGATTGAAATTAATTTGAGTATACTCCCTGTGAATGATGTTGTGGTGGAACCTGCCTTACATTCTATTTCAGTATGTCTTGTGTAGAGTCTCAGAGTTACTTGAATGGTCAAAAGTAAGTACCTTTCTTCCGTGTTTTGAACTGAGGCTTTTGCAAATTGTGTTGGAGTGTCTGATGCATAAGGAGGAATTTGTTATTTACCTGGCCAAGAAAAGAAAGCACAGAATCTGTAAGATGCATAATTTTTGCTGACTCCAATGACCTCTCTACTATGCCTACCAGCCCCTGCCTCCACACTCTGCTTCCACACTCCACCCCCACCCTCCAAAAAAAAAAAACCCAAACCAACCCCAAGCAAAACTACAGTATGAATGTAAGTGTCTAAATTGGCTAAAATAATTTCTGTTGAGTACAGAGAGGTAATGGAAATGCAACAATAGTTGCATTGTTTAAAGTAAAGGGCACCTCCGCTGATAAAATCAACTCCAGCCAATCTTTTGAGTGATTCCCTCTGGGTTGTTAGCTTTGCCTTAGAGGAACCACTGCACTCCTGCTAGAGGAAGACTGGAACTGGAAATGTGCCCTTTTCTGGGTTTGCACATTTGTGACTACATGGAACCACAAGCTACTGCTCTGTAGAGCACAAGAAAGTACTTTAAATTTGGTATGAAGCTGCTACCCTTAAAATATTGGCCATACTTCATGGTATACTCTCTTTCTCTATCCCAGTGTTTTCCCGTGTTCTCCTTCAGGCAGAAGGAAATAGTAAACTGTTTTCATTGGATTTGATTGCTGTTCAGCTGGTTAACCGGTATGTTCTTTAAATCGATAAGGAGACAAGACATCAAATCTGCATGAATGTGAAACTCTACCCATATGTCAAGTTTGTCTGTCTTCAGAGGTTGCAACTGAGGTTAGAACTTCACAGAGGAAAGCTGTGATGCTACTTCCTTTGAAGTAATTTCAAAGTCATTTCCATATCAAGACTTGAAGTTACGCAGTCGCTATCTAAATATTCAGGGGCAAAACATCTGCATGTGCTTGTTGTTCTAAAAAATGGTCTGTAATGTACTTCTTAAGCAGAAGTATCAAGGTTATTCAATTTCTGCAGAAATTCAAAAAGCAGAAACTTTGGAAAACACTAGCAATAAAGTGAGTGTCCAGTTTCTCTTCTAATTTTCAACCTCTTTCTTGGAAGAGTTTGAAAAAGATGTTTTGGAAATGCTACTGTGATACTCTTTCCTTTGGAGTCAGTTATAATTGCTGCTTGTACCTTAAGAGGTACCTAATTTTGTCTTTTATAACTGAAAGCTATTATTAATTATATGCTACGTATATGGCGTGTGCAGCTGCAACACAGATTTTGTGTCATCTTTTTTCCCTGGTTCATACTCTAGGGAAATTGCCTCACAGAGAAGGTTTGCTCTTTGTAATAAGAATTCACACACTCAGTACTAGGAAAACATCAGTTCTGACATAGTGTTTGTGATGCAGATCAAGCACTACTATGAAATGGATTTGTGGAAGCTATAAAGTAATTTCTGTAATGAACTATAGCTTTTAAGTCTCAAATATATTTTTGAAGAGCAGTTATGTTGGGGGGGGAATACTAATACTCAAAATTTTTGTTTCACATGCGCTTGTGAGATGGGATTCTGCTTCTACCATGCGGTCAGGACTTAAGCTGTAGTTTCATTTACAGTTTTAGCTAAGTACAGTAAGAAAAAGAATTGCCTTTCTGGATTTGGGATTGTGTGGCTGGAGGGAGGACTGTGACAGTCAAAATTACAGTGGTGCAAACTCCTGGGGAAATGGAGCTGCAGAAGAATCTCCCTGTACACGCTCTGGGATGATTTCAGGTTTCCATTGTCATGCTATTGGTGTGTCAGTTCGTATGCTAGTATTGGAGACTGTGAGTAAAACTTAGCCCTGTGTATGTCAGTAAAAACAGCTATATGCAGAAGTGATGATTCAGAGGAGTTTTGAAAGGTGTCCTCCTAAGGGCTCTGAATCTGTCATGTGGATGGCTCTGATGAATCTGTGAATGGCTGACACTGAATGGCTGTGCCTAACCGGATATTGCTGCACCAAAACAAAGGGACACCGACTTCTGTCTCGGGCTGATTTTTCAGAGACCTATCAGGCTCTGAGTGTCTGAGAATGTATATTTTATGGCATAATTCTGCAAGACTGCGTGAAACCAAATGGATTATTTTTGTGATGAAACAAACTGTAATTTGAGCATACAGTCCCTGTGAATGTTGTGATGGAAGCTGCCTTAGAATCCATTCCAGTATTTCTGCTTACAGTTTCAATGTTACTTGAGTGGTCAAAGAAAAGTAGCTTTCTCTGGTGTATTGAGCTTAGGCTTTTGCAAATTGTGTTTGGGTCTCTACTTGTTGCTTAAGGAGGGATTTGTTCTTTGCCTGGTCAAGAAAAAGAAGGCACAGAATCTGCATGATGCATAATCTACCCTTGTGATGGGCTACAGTCAACAATTGCTTCATCTGTCTCATTTTAATTTTCTGCCACAGGTCTTTTGATCTCCAAGCCCAGAAAGTACATGATATGGGTTTTCCCATGTTCTGCTTTAAACTGATTTGTAGATTTGATTGTTAATTGAGTGCTTTGTTTTGTTTTTTAGGAATAATGTCTAAATGCTTCATAATTTTGTTTTTACTTGGAAGCACATAACCTTAAAAAAGGAATAATGGATAAATATCTGAAGAAGGAAATAGTCATTAAAAAACATTTTTTTAAAAGAAAAGAAACTGAAGAAAAGATTTACCAATCAGTAGATGACTAATAAATGATGAGGATAAAACTTTGTCAAACCTGTTTTTTCAGCTGTCTCTTTATGTGTGTTTACAGAATATGCAGGGATACAATTAACAGCTTTTTCCAAATTTCTTAGTGTTTAAGCAGTAGTTCTTGGATGACTTGTTATCTATTTATTTATTCCCTGCCCCGAGCTGAAACAGTTTCTAGTTATGAAAGATTAGGTAAGGGGTAGTTTATTTTGCCATGCAGTTCGGGTTTGTTTTGCCGTCTCCTAATGGTTAGAACAAGACGTATCTCTTTGGTTTGTATCAGAATTTACATGAATTAAGTGCTTATATAAATCTGTACCACAGCACCTTAAATAACAGCACTGGTAAGACAGTAGTGTGTGAAAGTATGCTTAATATCTAGGGCTAGTTCAGAGGATTGTTGTCTCATTGGTGACTTTATAGGAGATGAGGCTAGGTCTTGCCTGAAAGAATGGCCAGCTCAGCTAACAGGTCAGGCTAACCTGTTAGGCCTTTCTACCTTGGCTGCTTGCAGTAATTAAATCATACTATTGAAAGGGCTTGATTGGTGATTTCTGAATATGTTGTTGGTAGTAGGTGACAGCCCGTCTGAAAAACACACAGAAAAGGGTGATGTGAGCTCTTTGGTCAACTGAGAATGCTCTTGTGTGCCTGAGACAGCAGGCAAAGCAACCTCCAAGCACCTCGTGTTCCATGTTAAGAGTTGGAACAGCCAGAGGCCTCAAGATAGAGTTGAGCAGCTGCGGACATCACCTCTGGAGTTCACCGATGACCTTGATCAGTCACCCAGTGAGAACAGGGCCTTGCAAAGCCAGACTGATTCCCTCCAGTAAAATGTGAATGATGTGGTATGAATACCAGTGCTGGCAAAACAAGAATGATGGGTCTTCTGGAAGAAAACCAAGCAGCAAAGTGAGCAGTGTGGCCAGCTGGTTCTGCCTGGCAGGTTTTAATATATTGGACAGTGTGTACTCTGGGGAAACTGTAAAAGCAATATAGCCCTTACAGGCAGCCCTAGGTCAGTGGAAGGCATTATCAAAAGACAGAGAGATGTTCCCAGGCATATTTCATAGAATCACAGAATGGTTTGGGTTGGAAGGAACCTTAAAGTTCCAACCCCTTGCCATGGGCAGGGATACCTTCCACTAGACCAGGTTGCTCAAAGCCCTGTCCAACCTGGTATTTGATCTTGTTCACTGAAGGTGGGCCTTAATTGTTTAAGCTGACCAACACAGTAAAACCAGAAGTATTTCATGAGGTACTAGTTGTTTTTATTAGTCAGTTTGTCACAGTGCTGGAAGAGATCCTGAGGAAAGACCAGTGTAAAAGACCTCAGTAGATATCTATCTGGCAGCAAGGAGGAAGCTGTGAGCCTACTGAAGGCAATGCCCTGGGCTCTGGTAGAGGATGTCCAAGGGAAAAAGAGGTTAGTGACCAAAACAGACCAGAATGGCTGGAATTTTAAAGTGCACAAAGTCAAAGCTTGTGGCAGAGCATGGTGAGCAGCTTGAGCATGGGAGTGAGAGCCTGGAGGGCAAATAGTGTTGAAACAAAAGACTTGGCCACTCTGTCTCTGCTGTAGGCAAGTTTGGTTTGAAGTGGGATTGCCTTTCAAGGTTCGCTTTGGTGTGCATTATTTTATTGATACAGAAAGCTTTACCATGAGTTCTAATGTAACACCAATCCTGTGCCACCAGCTGTTGTGTCTTGAGTATCACGTAGTTCTGTTCTGTTGGCAATGTGTATCCCTTTGCTTGTCTGACATTCCTTTTGTTGCCTGGATACGGTTACCTTTTGCTACTCACATAGCATTAAACAATTCTTCCTGTCCAATGCTTTAATTGTACGTTTCTGGAGGAAGCATCAGCTAGCAGCAGTTCTCTGACCATTAGAGAGCACTCTATAGTGTCACACGTGAGAGAATACAAAATTTATAGTAAAGCAAGATTGTTGTCCCATTTCTTCCTCCTCCATTTTTCTGTCGTATTTAAATAGAGAGCTTTTTAGGATGCCACTCATAACTTTAGTGTGCACGTGAGCTGCTCTGGGTAGGAAAGCTGATCTGCTGGCTTTCCTGTCACTATAGTGAGAAGCGATTTCAGTAGCATGGTGAAGGGGAGATTGCACAGGCAGCAATCAAGTGTCTCTTGAGAAAGAGAGATGTGCAGAAAGGTGGTGTAGTTTGTGTTTGGTAATAAAAATCTGCAAATCAGGGGAACTGAATAAAAATTTAATTTTATTTCATCAGGATTTTCCTTTAAAACACCTTGTCCTTACAGTGCCTATCACTACATAAATAACAGTAGATAAATACTATTCTTGCCATAGAGTCTGAAAGACTCTATGCTTTCTAGACATGGCAATATTTACAGTTTAACTAGGATGTTTGCCCTGTCAGCCACAAATGTATGGATTTAATTCTAAACTGCTGTCTCCTTTGGTGACAGTGACCCAAGGTTGGGTTTTGTTCCTGCCCTGGTAAGTAATTCAGCCTTGTTTTCAGTATGTATGTCTTCTCTTTTCGCTTATGTTTTTTCGGGTCTCTCAGACGTAATTTTCCCTTTTTCCCAAATTTATCCCTACTTACTTGCTTTAGCACACTACTAAGCAAGGCTATTTTTGAGTCTGGTTTTTAATAACTTTTTATTTGAAAAGTTAACAGGTTGAAAGTCCTTATTGACTCTGATGTCAGTGGAAATTAGATACATAAATATCTCCATGGAACTGAGCCATAATGCTAACAGAACTGTTTCATCTATAGAGACAATAGCCCTCTTTAAAAGAGGACTGAATGATAACCGAAATTGCATCATTAAAAAAAACTATCACCAAAATCGTTAGTATAACCTTGTTTTGATCTTGAAATTCTAGTTGAAAGGAATTTCCAAATGTTTAAGATAAGCATAATATTCACCATAAACTGTGGTGAATATTCCTATGTTTCTTCGTAGAGAAAAATGTACTTTAATGAACATACTGCAGTTCTTTGCCAAACGTGGTACAAAACCATAAATATGCAATTCCATCTGAAAAGATTTCTTCAACTCAGTAATTCTGGTGAAAACAGGAGAGCTTTATCACTAACTGTTAGACCAGAAGAGAAGAATATGTGGTGCTTTTAATAGTGGCAAGCTGACTGTGGTGTACCAAGAAGTTATGTTCCAGGACTAGTGGCAGTTAGTGTGTATAATAATCTGGAAGGGGAAGCAAAACTGGGAGGTTATTTTTTTGGATGTGACAAATTTACTAACTTAAATGCTATGTTGCCTTCACACAGTGAGCTTATATCCATGTTACTATACATCTGAGAATCTAGAGTGTAAAGAAAAAAAAGACGATAGCCTTTGTATTGGCAAAATGATGGCACATGTGTAAACTAGTAGCAGTCTGCAAAGTAGCTTTATTTAAAAATACTTAGGCATGTAAGTGGGAAGTGTATGGTAGGTGATGTAACTTTAGAAGAATTATCTGCAACTATAGAATAATTAAGTTTAAAGAAGATTTTTAGTGGTCTGTGATACTGAATGTTCAGAATCTGGGCCAGAATTACTAAGATCTAAGTTCACTTGTTGGTTTTACCATAGACCTAGTGTGCTTTCAGAGAGGTAACTTCCATCTGTGCAACAAGAGTATTTCTTCACTTTGCTTTTTAGTGATGTTAAGTTCTATGAGGATGGCATATATGTCTTCTTTTTCTAAATGAGTGCTTCAATAAACACAGGCCTATGTTTTGACTGTTCTTCTAAAAAATTATCCCAATATATAATACTGTTTTCAGGCTGTAAGCTGAAAACCATGAGTAGCATATAATTCTAAAATGACATACATGCAGATAATTCATAAATCAATGAATTGCCAAGCTCAGGCAACCAGTTCTAAAAACAATGTTGCTGTACATAGTGTATTTCAGCATAAAGGGAGCATAGTGACAGCAATGGCTATGGGATGTAAAGCAGAACCTGAACCTGCAGTCGGCCATGTGGAACTGCTTAAAGCCATGAATGTTTCTCTTCTTAAGGAACTAGAATTGAGTTTTGATTTTCTTTGGTTTTGTTGTTTGTTTTGTTTGGGGTTTTTTGTTTGTTTGTTTGGGGGTTTTTTGGTGGGTGTCCCCCTTCCCCCCCCCCCCCTTCTGCGGGGCAAATAGTTGCCCAGTAAGTGATAATGTGTGATGGTAGGATGGACAAGGGATAACACTGAGTCAGGAACAGCATACTCTTGGTGAAGGTCGGGAAAGATTACTTCCAGTTTACCTTTTAGCATTCAGAAAAGCTCTTGGCTATATTGGATCTCCGTCTGCCTTTTGTTTCAGGTAATGTAGACCGCAAATGATTACATAATGGTCTTCTCTTTGCGGGGGAAGTGATTGGTTGTGACTTTGGCTTCCTCCAGTCTATACTGTGATTCCTTAAATTGATTGCGAGTATGATTCTGGTTCATCTTCTGTTTTGTTTATTGCTGTTTTTCTCTGGCAAAATCTCTCAAACCTGCATATTTACAATAAGTTGTCAGTACCTCCTTTCTGTAATTTATCTGTTTAACTGTTGACTAATCCTTTTTGCCTTTTGCAGAAACATTTTCCTGTATATTGCATGCTTTTTCCTTTGGCATTTTCTTTCAATCTCTCCACTTTCTATTCCTTAGGAGATCTGTTAGGAAATTCTGGGTGAGAGATATTTTCAGTTTTTCTGGTGGCATTTCTTGAGGTGCTTCCTTTGCTTATATAGCAGTTGCTGTCATATTTGTGGCAGTAAATTATTTAAATCTTTACATTATTATATTTTATTCATATTTACATACCTGCACTGAAATATTTACACTGCAGACAATGAAGGAAGAGACCTGAATAACTGGAAAGTGTCCCCTTTCTGTTTTCTGTAATAGGACAGTTTTTGGACACTAACTAGTGTGCATTTATATGTGTCTAGCTATTACTAGAAGTTTCACTGTTGCCTAGAGTACTGTGAAAATGTGGCATCTTATTGCTTGTTTGATACTGTTAAGTTGCTTCATAATTTTTGCACAGTTACATCTTAGCACTAGGGAATACCACGTGTGTGTGTGTGGCCCTGTTGTGTGTATTGAAATAATTCTATAGTATTTCAACTATTGTTGAAAATTTGAACAGTAATTTAAAAGAATTAAGCACCCAAGTAGAAAGTGCTTAGGTGAAAAGAAAGAAGTGAAAAGACTCTCTAAAAGCTTTTGTCTTGTTGGTCTTAAGTGATGATTTTTCTTTCTGTTTTTAGGTTTTCTCAAATAACGATGAAGCCCTTATTAACAAAAAACTACCCAAAGAACTTCTGTTAAGGTAACTCTGCATAGTGTGTTAAGGGGTAAAAACCTGAGGATCATTCATTGCTTAGGTAGCTTACAGACTATCAAGTGCTATTTATTCTTTCTTAAATCTGTCTTGAAATAAATAGTAACATACCTGGTTTAATTCTTGGAATTGTTGAAATTGTTGTCTTTTGGTTAGCCTTGATTTGTTTTAATGTATTCAAATTATACTATACCATGGAAGATGTAATCTAACAGTGATCTTTTCCGTGCATGTCAGAAAAAGTGAAATAAAATGTCCAAAAAGCTTTGGTGTGCAGAGTAGTCAACTCTTCCACACTACACAATGTTTTATCTGTCTGAGGAGCCTGTAATCCTTTCTGTAATGTAGTTCACAGTCTTCATGTCACGAATTTTGTTATAACAAAATATAAATTCAACTTCAAAGCTTTCAAAAAGTCACTGCAGAAGAGTGCTGTCTGTTAGCATTACTCTAAGGTAGAACCAGCAGGAGAACTTTCCTTACCGTAGTAATTTGGCTAGTCATAAATTTCATCAGCTTGCCACTGTGAGTAGCTCACCTTTGCAGGAGTTAGCTACAACACCAAGATCAGTAAGTTCAGCCCATGGTTGAGATGCTGATGGATGTCTTCACACTCTCATCTTGTTTAAGTTGATTTCAGGTAAAGTGTAAACTGCCACCTGTGGCGATGTGGCTCAACTGGATGTGATCACATCAGAGCTGGAACTGAACCAGCTTAGTGACGTCTTCTGTGGCTGCATATAGGGTTTGTTACAGACTCTCTTGGAGGGGAAGAGAAAAAGAAAGTGTTCACTTGTAATGCTATAATTACAGATTTAAGTGATGGTGTTAACAAAATTGAGCTGATGATTTCTTCCTAATACACAAAGATGTTTGGGTTACCTTGTATGTATGTCATTGCATCCTGTTTGAAGTGGAAGAATGTCTCAAATAATGGTAGTTTACATTTTAGAATCATAGCATCATAGAATAATTAGGGTTGGAAAGGACCTTAAGATCATCTAGTTCCAACCCCCCTGCCATGGGCAGGGACACCTTGCACTAAACCATGTCGCCCAAGGCTCCATCCAGCCCGGCCTTGAACACCACCAGGGATGGAGCATTCACAACTTCCTTGGGCAACCTGTGCCTCACCACCCTCACAGTAAAGAGCTTCTTCCTTATCGCTAACCTAAACTTCCCCTGTTTAAGTTTGAAGCCATTACCCCTTGTCCTACCACTACAGTCCCTGATGAAGAGTCCCTCCCCAGCATCCTTGTAGGCCCCCTTCAGATACTGGAAGGCTGCTATGAGGTCTCCACGCAGCCTTCTCTTCTCCAGGATGAACAGCCCCAACTTTCTCAGCCTGTCTTTGTATGAGAGGTGCTCCGGACCTCTTATCATCCTCGTGGCCTCCTCTGGACTCGCTCCAACAGCTCCATGTCCTTTTTATGTTGAGGGCACCAGAACTGTACACAATACTCCAAGTGAGGTCTCATGAGAGCAGAGTAGAGGGGCAGGATCACCTCCTTCGACCAGCTGGTCATGCTTCTTTTGATGCAGCCCAGGATATGGTTGGCTTTCTTGGCTGCAAGCACACGCTGAAGCCACCTCATGTTAAGCTTCTCATCAACCAAGACCCCCAAGTCCTTCTCCGCGGGGCTGCTCTGAATCTCTTCTCCACCCAACCTGCAGCAGTGCCTGGGATTGCCCCAACCCAGGTGTAGGACCTTGCACTTGGCTTGGTTGAACTTCATGAGGTTGGCATTGGCCACCTCACAAGTGTGTCAAGGTCCCTCTGGATGGCATCCCTTCCCTCCAGCGTATCAACTGAACCGCACGGCTTGGTGTCATCGGCAAACCCGCTGAGGGTGCACTCAGTCCCACTGTCCATGTCACTGACAAACATGTTGAACAAGATCGGTCCCAACACTGATCCCTGAGGGATACCACTTGTTACTAGTCTCCAACTGGACATTGAGCTGTTGACCACAACTCTTTGTGTGTGGCCATCCAGCCAATTCTTTTATCTACCAAGTGGTCCATCCATCAAATTGATGTCTCCAATTTAGAGACAAGGATGTTGTGTGGGACAGTGTTGAATGCTTTGCACAAGTCCAGGTAGATGACGTCACCTGCTTTGCCCCTATCCGTCAGTTCCGTAGCCTCATCATAGAAGGCCACCAAATTGGTCAGACAGGATTTCCCCTTAGTGAAGCCATGTTGGCTGTCACCAACCAACTCATTGTTTATCATGTGCCTTAGCATGCTTTCTAGGAGAATGTGCTCCAAGATGTTGCCAGGCACGGAGGTGAGACTGACTGGTCTATAGCTCCCATGGTCTTCCATTTTCCTCTTCTTGAAAATGGGGGTTATATTGCCCTTTTTCCAGTCGTTGGGAACTTCACCTGAATGCCATGATTTTTCAAATATGATGGACAGTGGCTTAGCAACTTCATTCACCAGCTCCTTCAGGACCCGCATATGGATTTCATCAGGTCCCATGGACTTGCGCACATTCAGGTTCTTAAGATGATCTCGAACCTGATCCTCTCCTACAGTGGGCCTAAGGTCTTCATTCTCACAGTCCCTGCATCTGCCTTCCAGGACTTGGCTGGTGTGGTCAGAGCATTTGCTAGTGAAGACTGAGGCAAAGAAGTCATTAAGAACCTCAGCCTTCTTCAAATCCAGAGTAGCCAGTTCTGATAGCTTCCGGAGAGGGCCTACGTTGTCCCTAGTCTGTCTTTTATTTGCTACATACCTGTAGAAGCCCTTCCTGTTATCTGGAGAGTATGTTATCTTTCACATCCCTTGCCAGATTTAATTCTAACTGAGCCTTAGTTTTCCTAACCTGGTCCCTAGCTTCCTGGACAATATCCCTGTATTCTTCCCAGGCCTCTTGTCCTCACTTCCACCTTTTATGAGCTGCTTTTTTCCCCTCTAAGTTTCCTCAGCAGCTCCTTCTCCGTCCTGGTCCTCCTGCCACACTTCCTTCTAGTCGGGACACAACACTCCTGAGCTTGTAGCGGGTGATCCTTGAATATCAACCAGCAGCCTTGGGCTCCCCTGCCCTCTAGGACTATATCCCATGGAACTTTACTAAGCAGGTTCCTGAAGAGGCCAAAGTCTGCTCTCTTGAAGTCCAGGGCACTGAGCTTGCTGCATGCTCTTCTCACTGTCCTGAGGATCTCGAACTCGACCATCTCGTGATCGCTACAGCCAAGGCTTCCCTGGAGCATCACATTTCCAACCAGCCCCTCTCTCTTGGTGAGCACGAGGTCAAGCATGGCCCCTCTCCTTGTCGCTTCCTCTATTACTTGCAAGAGGAAGTTATCTTCCACACAATCAAGGAACCTCCTGGATTGCTTGTGCAAGGCCATACCGTCCTTTCAACAGATGTCAGGATGGTTGAATTCCCCCATGAGGACAAGGGCCTGCGAGCATGAGGCTGCTCCTATCTGTCTGTGGAGTGCTTCATCTACAGAGTCCTCTTGATCAGGCGGCCTGTAACAGATCCCCACAGTAATGTCCCCCATCGCTGTTCTCCCTTTGACCCTGACCCACAAACTGTCTGTTGACTCATCACCTCTCCCCACAGAGTGTTCCATACTCTCCAGCCTATCACTGACATAAATAGCAACTCCCCCTCCCCGTCTGCCTGGCCTGTCTTTTCTAAAGAGCCTGTAATCTTCTGTTCCAACACTCCAGTCATGCGAGCCATCCCACCATGTTTCTGTGATGCCAGTGATATCATCTCTGTTGTTGTGCTCACATTTCTTAATTCTTCTTGTTTATTCCCCATGCTACAGGCGTTTTTATAGAGGCATCTGAGCTGAGCTCTAAATGAAGCCGACTCAATGGCTGGAGCAGCTGAAATATCTTTACATTGTTACAAGCATTTATTACAGGTGCTGGTAACTGACTGGGAGTGTTGGGATGGACTGATGCCATCCTCCCCCAAACACATTTAGTTTAAAGCTGCCTTGACCAGCTTGGCAAGTCTGCTACCAAAAGAGCTCTTCCTCTTCTTTGTCAGACCAGCTCCACCAGCCTCTAGTACACCTGGACTCCCAAATTGATTCCCATGTTCTAAATAACCAAACCCCTGACTATGGCACCACCATTCTAACAATTTTATTAACCTGCCAACTCTGTCTAGCCTTTTTAAGGTCCTCCCCTTTAATCTGGAGGGTTGATGAAAAAACTATCTGAGCTCCAGAGCCCGTAACCACCTCTCCCAGGGCTCTGTAGTCCTTCTTAATGTTCTCCAGGCTACTGCAATCTATATCACTAGCACCCACATGGACCACTAGAAGGGGGTAATAGTCAGCAGGACTTACTAGGCCAGGCAGCCTCTCAGGAACATCCCTGATCCGAGCCCCTGGCAGGCAACACACCTCCCTCGAGACTGGGTCAGCCCAACAGATGGGTGCCTCTGTGCCTTTCAAAGTAGAGCCCCCTGCTACTATGACCTGCCGCTTTTTCCGGGAGGCACCAGTAGTGATCCTCTTTACAGGTGGATCAGCAGGCTGTTCTTTTGGCAAAGTGTGCGTTTCGTCGTTGGCCCCTTGCAGAGCTGCAAAGCGGTTCTGGGTGGGGACATCAGATTTTAGAGGAAGCCCCTTGCTTTTAATTGTCCTCTTTCTCCTTTTTTTTGTTGTTTGTTTTGTTTTTTTGTTACTAGTTCCCAGCTTCCTGGGTTAATGCCCTCCTCCTTTCCTGTATGAGCTATGATGGACGCTTGCGGCCCCTGCACAGTTTGGGCATGGGGCAAGCAGCCCAGCTTCCTCTCAGCTTCCCTGTCATCTTTTAGCTTACTGACAGCCTCCTGCAGCTCAGCCCCTGCTGCAGGAGGACCTCCACCAGGGCGCACCGAGTGCAGCCCTGCCCATTGTGCACGCTTGCCTCAAGAGACCAGTCGAGGCACTTCCTACAGTGTGAGGTCTGCGCCGCAGCCTCCCCTCGCATCGGCTCTGTCTGGGTGCCTACAGTGGCCACCGCCGGGGCAGCCAGAGCAGAGCTCCCAGAGCGGGCCCTGGTCCTGAGACGAGTGCTCAGCATCACGCTCGCCTGCCCGTGTGTGAAGAAAGTGCTCTTAAAACATAGTGTCTGCAGTATTATGATGCTCCCCTGGTGGTATTAAAGAAGCAGTCTGTTGTTAAAGGAATTGGTTTTAAAATTTTTTTTTTCATTTTTCTTGAGAAACACACATTCAATAGGTGACAGTGCTGTAAATTAGACTTGTAGAACTGTTTAGAAAATGTGATTAGAAGAGACACAGAAATTCTAATAACTTTGCTTTGTTGCACTCCATGCCACACATGAACCACAAGATAAAGTCAATTTAATATGCCACCTCCTTAGCAAGGTATTGTAATATGCAAGTGTCCTAGGTTCAGCTGTAGCAGTCATTTTTCTCCTTCTTAGTACCTGATGCAGTGTTGTGTTTTTGACTTTAGCCTGAGAACAATGCTGATAACACATCGATGTTTTTAGTTGTTGCTAAGTAGTGTTTACTCAGATCAAGGACTTTTCAGTCTCATGCTCTGCCAGGGAGGAGGGGCATTGGAAGCTGGGAGGAAGCAGAGACAGGACACCTGACTCAAACTAGCCAAAGGGGTATTCCATACCACAGCACGTCATGCCCAGTATATAAACCGGGAGCAGTTTCCCAGAAGGCCCAGATCACTGCTCGGGTCGGGCTGGGTATCGGTCGGCAGGTGGTGAGCAATTGTATCCTCTCCCCTTGTTATTTCCGTTATCATCATTATTATTGGTGGTAGCAATAGTGGTATTGTATTATACCTTAGTTGTGGGACTGCTCTTATCTCAACCCATGGGGTTTACATTATTTCAATTCTCTTCCCCATCCCTCTGGGAGCAGGGGGAGGAAGAAGAGGGGAAGTGAGCAAGCGGCTGCATGGTTCTGAGTTACTGGCTGGGCTTAAACCACAACAGCAAGCATTTCTTTTCTAGCAGTAGGACTCTCCATATGTTTGTGGAAATGACTGTGCTTTTCTCTGTTGTGCACGCTAAGTGTCCCATTTATTTAATTCAACGGAATTTGTTGGTGTGGTTTAGACAGTGAAAAGTATCGTGCTCTGAAATAGTAAAGATATCAACTTTTGAAAGGGCTTACTGATTTTGTAGTATGCTTCAGTTTTCATTTTAGGAGGAAAAGAAAATATCTGTGAAACTATATAGGTATTAAATTCCTAAATTATTGCGTCTATGCTAATGGCAGTATCATCAATAAAATTAATGTGTTGAGGTTTATTGTGAGAATTCCTGCATTTAAATTCTAGGTGTCAGTTTCCTGAATTGTGTATTCCAACACCGAATTTGGTAAGTTCTTTAAAATGTTAAATAGGGAGTAGCTTAATTGTTTCATTGAGCTGTATGTTTATTCCAACATATATATTTTAAAGGACATTTTAAAGACCTCAGCAGGGGAAAAAAACATGTGCAAGAAATTGGACAATACCAGTGGCTTAGCTGTTAGCTCTTGAATACAAGATAACTTCTTGCAGAGCAACTCGGAGGATGTATAGGCTTACCTTGGATTTGACCAACTGAGGAAGTGATGCTGCTAAGGCACTGCCACTACACTAACTATTGTGCAGTGTCTAAAGAAACTCTTTGCATGGTTGCAGCGCTTCCTGGGATTGGAATGACAAAATAAAATAGCCCAGACCAAGCATACATAGAACTGATTTAGCCAACCATCTAGCTCTTGTGCATGTATGTCCTCTTTGCAGTTGCACAGTGGTCTACCAAAGTGGATCAAAGCTGTAGCCAGAAGAATTGACTGAGAAATTTAATTGGGATAGTCAGCTTTCTTAGTAAAGACCATGATGATCTCATGCTGAATGCTGGGACTCGGGTGATGGTCTGCCCATAGCCAGAGAGAAATAAAGTCCACATTTTATAACACCCACAGTATTGTGTTGACTGTCAGGGCTTTGGAATGGAGAGGTAGGGGATGGGTGGGAGAAGCACTCTGTGAAACTCTTTGAAGTTGTACTGCTGCAGAGACCAACTCACAAAGCCAGAGGCAGAGCGTGTTGGAGAGTAGTGTGATGGGACAGGGGATCTGAGTTCTCATCCCTGCAGAGTGTAGGTACCTGGGGAAATTTATGGGCACGAACCTGGCTGTCTAAGGATTATCAGTGGGGAATTTGTTTTATGCTTCTGCACATAAATGCTTTTGCAAGACAGAGCCTAAAAGCCTTTCAACACCTGAAACAGTTTATGCTTGTGCTATAACATGTTTTAAAATTGTCTTACCATATGGTTATGACAGGAGGGATTAAATATTGCCGCACTGAGTGTAATTAATATCCTAATTATTTTTACTGTATTAACTATGCACTCTACCTTTTAATTAAAAGGAGAGTAAACCAGTTGCAGTGGAAACATTTTGCTCACAGTGCTGGAACTGAATAGTAAATACTTGTTGCTTGCTTATATCAGATATGTATGAAAACTGTTGGAAAACACTACAGCTCTTAAAAAACAATCCCCCCCCCCCCAAAAAAAAACAAACAACAATTTGACATGTGGAAAAAGAGTGGTTAATATCTTGTTACAAATATCTGGAAATGTAAACACAATTTCTTGTTATTACATTCTTGTTTACATCAAGTATTTAAACTTCTGTAATCTGACTATAACAAGCAATCCAGATTTTTTTTTTGTTTCCTCTAAAATTGAGAAACCTTTTTCTGATAATAGTCTTAGGAAATACTACCACTGTAAAATTTTACTCATTTGTTGATACAGTTGCATACTCTAAAGTTGAACAAAGTAAGCCCTTGGTCTTATACTGCAGTTCTTGCTTTTTGTTACTATTCTTATTATTTATCTAACAGCCAGAATTAGATTGCAAGGTTTTCAGGGCAGTGTCATGTCTCTTTCACATTTTCTACAGAGTGTCTACTATGCTTATAAGTAAGTGACTGAAACCCTCAGCTTCTCAGGCAAGAAGCTCATTAGGATACAAACCCAGAGATTATTGTTCCTTCTCAATGAGACCCCGATGACTGTGCAGAGGAGGAAAAGGATATATGACTAATATGGACAGTGGTGGTTTTGAAGAAGACCCTCATTTAGAGGGAGCAGTTATGCTTTGAGGTAGGTAGAATAGCTTGAGTGGAGAGAGGGAGGAGATAATTTGTAACTTTTCCTGGTTTATGGGCATTTATTTTTATTTGTAATATTGGAGTAATTTTATTTTTGTGGAAGAAACAGGCTGCTTCTAAAAGCTTTGATTTGTAGTACTGTTCAAGCTAAAAGAAAAATGATCACCACTGTTAGCTGTTGCAATGCTATTAATTTGCCAGTTGGCAAAGAATGCTCTTTCCCCTCATTACTAGAAGTGAAAGGTTGAAAAAATGCTCAATTGTATGATGTTTGAGTAAGAATCCTGCAAAGATGTTATAAATCATGTCATTTAAACAATGTTTTCAGACAATTATAGTTTTTTCTTTTCTTAGCCTGTATGTTTATGAAAAAACATCATATGATTATACAGTACATTAATTGTGGATTTGCACTGGTGTCTAAAGTTAATAAACCCATATCTATCTTCAGAAGGATCAGAAATAAAGTCAGAGAGAGACTATTGCAATTTTAACAGTGACAACTGTTCCAGTAAGATGTCACAGCCTTGAAGATGAATAGTTGTTTTCTTTTCTTTTCTTTTTCCTTGTAAATTGGTGGGAAAAACAAATGGATTTTTGAAGTTACAGTATGAGTTTGAAAAGCATTGGGAACAAAAAAAATCAAGTGAATGTAATATTAGAATGTTCTGACTTTCCAACAGCTTCCAAAAATCTTTTTTTTTTTTTTTTCCGTTTTATGCGTGATAATAAGTTTGAAAACATACACGTTTGAAAATGGGGATATAGCCAGTACTTTAGGCATGTAGAAGGACAGATAACACTTGTTCATTTGTATTTTAACTGCTAACCTTCTGTGCTACAAGATTTTGCACAAAAATGGCAAGCGTCAGAAACAGAGATGTTTGACCCCTTGAACCATGGTCTGTTCCTTTCTGCCTTCAAAGTACCAACTTCATAGATTGGACCACAAATGCAGCAGCTGTTCTGAGTTCTGCTATAAACCATACTTACTTGGTGCATGTACTGGAGTAATAGGTCATAGTCATCAGACTAAAAATTTGATTGCTCAATCAGATTTAAAAGAGAATAAGCAAAGTTTTGGGGCTCAAATTAGGAGAAGAACCCAAGACTTGTGTTCCAGTAGCAGCTTTTCTTGTACGCAAGAATATGCAGCTTGTAAGTTGTCTAATTAAGTATTACGTATGTTTTCATATTTCTGTTCTTTATTACTGCACGCTGCTTTTGCTCAGCTTTTAGCCTGGTACTACTGTAGGGAAGAAATTGCCAGAAACTTAAAATTAGTGAATTCAAACATAATATTTGGTGTATTTGAAGCGATGCTTTACCATCTGTGTGCTTAACTGTGGGGCAAATAGAAAAGAAATATAGCAAAGGTTACAAGAAATTGTTATAATGTCATTGGTATTTCTTAGCTAGGTACAGTAGGTACTTAAATGGCCCACAGTTGCTGTAAAATTTGGCTGCTGTATCTTATCATACGAAGTACCAACTGGTGAGTCAGAGAACTGAAAAATACAAACTTGTATATGGATCTGCTCTTAGTTGGTAAGAACTTTGTAAGCAGGCAAACAATGTGTGTATTTTGAGGTGGGGGAGAAATCTGTCATCTCAAACATAGAATCACAGAATCATTGATATTTTTAGGTTGGAAGAAACCTTTAAGATCATGAAGTCCAACTGTTAAGCCAGCACTGCCAAGTCTACCACTAAACCATGTCCTGAATCATTGCACACACCTAATTCATTTTCAAGGATTTGTATAATTAAATAGGGCGATACTGCCCTCTTTGAAGGCCTGTATAGTAGTCTGTATGAATGCAGTTTATGTACTTGTGTCAATTTGTTTGTTTCTGATACTGTAATTGCTTGGTAGACTTACATGTCTATGTACAGCTTTGTTGATACTAATAATTTTTTTAATGCTGCACATGCTTCTGATGTCTACATTTGAAGAAACATACTGGAAAAATGAAGAATGTGCAGAGAAAATGAGATTCAAAGAACTAAAGTAGAAAGACTGTCAACAAGAAGCATTAAAGATGACATGATAAGTGGCTTTAAAACTTGGTGAGGGAAAAGTACTAACTGCACTCTTTAATTTGGTGAAGAAAAGTAGAAAAAAGCATTAAAGCTGCAAGTCAGACATTCACCTTGGAAATAAGGCAAACATTGTAACGGAGTGATTAAGCAATGGAACAAACTACCAGAGAAGGTGGTGATTTTCCATTTCTTGAAGGCTTTCAAATCAAGAATAGGTCCTTTTCTGGACATTAAGGCTTTAGTCATATTCATGTTTACCATAAGAGAGTTGAAGAACTGTGTACTTGTGCCACCCATTGTGCCTTTGGCATGAAGCTTATGTGTACTGCAGGTACTGTTAACATTGAAAGATCTCCAAGGCCAAACTCACGATGCGTGTGTCCAGAGTGGTATGTGCCTAGGGATGGAAAGTCTTGAAGAGCTCTGGCTGTTTGTAAGGGGATTCTCCTTCTTGAACTTCATATAGGATAACTATGGATAATTGAATAGCCTGGGATACTGGAAATCAGAATAGATGATCCTAAACTTTCTTGTGGATCTATTAACTTAATCTCCAGTTTCCCCGTACTCCATGCCAAAGGCTTAAGTGGAAATTAATCCTCCTGCTGGCTGCATTAGCTTCCATCTGCATAGCTATGGTCACAGAGGACAGAAGTGCCATACAACCATCAGCTGCCTTACTTTGTAGTTTTTTCCACTTTTTAAAATTGAAAGTGCCTGCTGACATAATCCTTTATCCTTAAGTGCCAGTGTCAGTGTCTAATGCTAACAGATGACTGACAATGTCAGTGTTGCCATCTCCATCTCTGTTGGTTGCCTTCGAAGTCTCTTAAAGACTTTAAAGTCTTTAAAAGACTTTAAATTACTTGAAACCTTAGAGTCTTGTGCCTTGTTGGCTAGTTTTACTGACTGGTAAGTATTTCCTAGTAGTTCTGTGTGACTGCAGTAGAGAAGCAGGTATGTGTTAGTGGTGCACATGTAAGCCTGTACTACAGAAGGTAAACAGAAAAGTGTGGGAAAAAATGCTTTCAAGCAAGTTGGCAAAATGACATGACTCTGGCATGTCTTACCTGTCCTAGTATTTAATTTAATAATAATTCTGATTAGGATGCATTATAACCCAGCAAATGTTACCTGTTATGATGGGGACATTTTGGAGCACCTTGCAAGAAAGTTTCTTCTTTAGAATAAAAATAAAACCTAAAAGCATCATGAATGTTTACCCTTACTAAAGCATTTTTCCTTTTAACATAAAATGACCACTTTTTGGTCTTGACTTTTTAACAAGTCACTTCATACAGAATGGAACGAAAATAAATACATGTGTTCTGCGTTTGGTTTGCGTTTACTTTTAATCTTCTAACAGCAATAAACTATCAAACATGAAGACAGACTGCCAGACAACTCAGTCTGGCAGTATAAAATACTCTCTCTTCAACATCTTGCAATTTCTTCTGTTGTTTCATATTTCAGTATAACTAGATACATCACTTCTAAAGCATGTCATGTTCTTCATTTAGGCGAGAGTATTATGTCACGATGTGGTTTGTCACAAACCTTCCTTTATAATAAATAACATAGAAGTCTTTTGTGCTTCAGCTTCTGTAAATCTGAGATAACCTTCTGATTACACTCATACAGCAGTACTAGGAGGAAGCTTCTACAAGCCAAGAAGCTTTAGCAGGTCTCCAGCATCATCTCTGACATTCATCTTCTGCCACTTGCCTCATGCTGGATGGGAAAGGGAACTTCAGAAGTAGGTGGGGCATTGTTATAAATGCTGCTCTTACAAGGGTGAGAACACTTGCAGTGCTCATCTGAACAGTCCAGCAATTTTGCTGAGCACATTAGTGTGTACTTTTTGCATAAAATGCTGCTAAGTTTCTTGGAAGTGGGCAGACCTCAGAATGGATGTTCAACTGACAAAAATAGATGCTATCAAAATGAATGTTATCAACAGGGTTTTATAAATTGTTTCATGGCTTCTGAGAATGTTTTTCCTTCTGTTTTCACGGCTAATCGTTTTTTAAGACAAGGTATTATGCTACAGTGAAAAAGATAAAGTATTTTCATGTGTTAGTGAGTACTGGAACACTAATTATCTAAAGTGATCATAATAAACATCCAGAAGGCTGTTACGATTAAGAAATGTTTCCATTAACTTCCATTACATTTCCTGACTCTTAACCACAGCTAAAATTCACTGTGCTTAAGATGTAGGCATCCATTTTGACCTCTAACTTGAGATTTCCAGTTGGAAAATAGTAATTTTACATGATTAAATTCAGCATCTTCTACCTGTTGTTTGCTCCTCAGTGTTCACATCGAACTATAAGATGAAATTGTTATTATTACTATTCATTGTTCCGATAACTGAAAAATTTCGTTGGCGAGAAGGTAACAGTTTATAAGAGAATCACAGTAACATCTTTCATATATTTCATATCTATCTTTCTCTGTAATAGAGAATTATTTTGGAATAGGATCTGTATCTTATGCTTAAGCTGGTTTTTTTTTCCTTCACTGAGAACATCCTTTGAACCAATTTCATTGTTGTCTGGAAGTGGTATTTAGCAAAATTCATTTTGACAGTGAAAAATTTCTTTCAGAAAACTTAGATGTTGGCAGCCTTGAGGAATTGGTTCCCCGATCAGAATGGGAATGCTAAATTTTCAATTGTAGTTGTTTCTTGTAGAGTAAATGAAAAAATACTGTGTTAGGCTTGGTAGTCACTGTGAAAGCCCTTTAGAAGCTTGAGTAATTTTTTTGTGTTAGTACTTACATTCTTGAATTTATCTGTGGTGTTCTCCATTTCTTACTCTTCTGCAGCCTCTGAAATCTTCACCTGTATTTTTGTGAGTTATTTCTTTAATTACAGCCCAATTAAAGGTATATAAGCTAGTTTCTCTGAATTAAAAGGAAGAAAAATAATTTGTTATCATTAATTTATGTTTGGGTAGTAAGGAGGTGGAAACAGAAAATAGATTTTTTCAGAAGCACCACCTGCTGGTTCTAATATGTTGGTGTTGACTGTCTTTAGATGATAGATGTGATATTATTCCTTAAGTCTTGATCAGCAGAATAGTTTGATAAAATGCTCATGCTGCATTTAACTTGCTTCTTGTGTAACTAGTGTCTTTTTATAGACCTGCAGAACTGTGAGTCCATGTATTAGTCTGACTTTATAATAAAACATTCTAATTATTGTTCTTTGCCTTTCTTCCTAGAATATTTTCTTTCTTGGACATAGTTACTTTGTGTCGATGCGCACAAGTTTCCAAGGTATGTATTTCTGTTGGGGTTTTTTGTTTTTCTGGGGGATGCTATTCTGTTAGTTATATGCAAATCATGGGCTTTGAGGCAATCTGCTTCCTGTCCAAAAATAGCCCCCAAACATTAGTTCTCTCAGTCTATTTGTTTCTTAAAACAAAGAAACAGTTTTGCATTCAGATGTGGTCTTAGTTGCTATGTACTGAACTTCTGTTTAAAGGCTATGGAAAAGATAATCTAGTTGTATATGGTCTATATCTGGAGGAAGGATTAAGCCCAGTTTGGTGTGATGGCATTTGCTTTTTATAAAGCATGTGACTGCATAACACTATTTTTCAGATGTATTTTCTGTTTAAAATTCCATGTAGTTCAGTTAATGTGCACCATGTGTCTAAGAAGTACATTCATCATTTGCTTGCCAAATACAAAAGGTGTTAAGTAGATGAACTCCTAATGGAGGAAAAAGGCAGCAGAAGATACTAGAGAAAGCATGCTAAGTCAGCTTTTATGTTTAGCTTGTACTGATTATTTTTCTTGAATTAAAACGAGTAATAGTCCGTTCCCACATCAAGTGCGTACAACGAAGTGTATTCTTGTACAACATGAATGAACGTGTTTATTTCATACTTTTCTTCCTTCTCTTGATGAGGATTGGGTTTTGTTTTGTTCGGGGTTTATTGTTTTTTGTTTGTTTTGCTTTGTTTGCTTGTTTTAATGTAGAATTGTGTAACTATTTAATTCCTACACCCATATCACCTTGGCCTGCAAAGTTAGTAAGCTTTGTGAGCCAGTTAACATCAGATTTTGTTAGAACCTTCGGGTAAAGCCTACAAAGCAGTGGAAGAAAACCAAAGTGATTGAATCATTTGTATTTTTCTCTCAGGACTACCTGTCAGTTTGATGCAGTGTTCTTTTCTTCTGGCTTTGAATCTATTTATGTTTCTCTAGCTTTTTTGTTTTATTTTACTTTGAACAACTTTTGCTTTGACAGAGAAGGACAAATTCTCAAGCATACACATGTAACTCTAGCACGTGTAAAGGAAAGGCCTGATTCTAACAGTGGAAAGTCAGCAGTTTTCTGAAAGGTTTCTGTTTTTCTCAGAATAGTAACTAGTGAGGTTGAAGAACTGCGGTTTTATTGGACGGAATCTCATCTGCAGCTACTTTTCTCCATATAGATCTAGCAAAAGTAACTTATTAGATAGAATTTACAGAAGTTTTTTAAAAATGCAGGGTTAGATCTTGCTGTATCCATGGATGTACTTTACATTTAATTTCTTGCTTTCCTACATGTTTTACAGGCATAAGTTAGCTTCTGAAGTGTAATCCGTTTGGGAGATGTGAGATTTATTTCCACAAATTCAGTGTTTTTAACTAGTTGATATTGTATGACTACTAACATCTACAATTATAGTTCTCTTAAAAAATTTTACCTGAAATTGTATATTTTGTTATATTTGAGTTGCTGAGAGGAAAATGAAGGGAGCAGGCAGTGGAGGTAATAAACAAACTGTGTTTGTTTTCTGTAGGCATGGAATGTTTTAGCTCTGGATGGAAGCAATTGGCAAAGAATAGACCTCTTCAACTTTCAAACAGATATAGAGGTTAGTGTCCTTAGTTTTTTTTTTTTCTATTTGTATGGTGATGTTTAAAAGCATAGCCCATTTTGAGTATCACATAGACTGCTTGTGCTCACTATCCTGAAGTTCAGGATAGTACTGTGAAGGAGCAAGTGGAAAGTAACTCTGCATTTATCTTTCTGCACACTGGATGAGTGTTTCAGTTTTGGTTGCCAGCTACGTATCACATAATTGGCATATATCATATACATACAGGGCTCTAGAAACTCAAAGCTGCTCGTTTCCAGAAAGTAAAGGTATAAATGGTGTGTCTGGATCCTCGGAATCAGTTTGACCATCCAGACAGGAATTTTGTTGCTGGTCGAGCCTCTCTGTGAGGATGCCATCTAGTGCTAGAAGCTCTCTGCACACTTTCCTGTAGGATTTCGAGATCGAAACAATAAAATGCTGAACAACTTTTCTTACCGCTTACATGTCTAGGTTTGATTTGGTGTGTATCTGATTACCGTTTTATGAACGTTTGCTTTATGAGGTTTGGACCTTGCCTGAAATGCAGGTACATGTGGATTAAAGTCCTTTTCAGCATTTAATGAAACGGTTAGTGCAGTCTTGTCTTCTGTAAGAAAAACATATCAGCATTAATATTATTGTAGATGTGCATAACAAAATAAAATAGGACATTGCAAAATGAAGACAAAAATCCATGGTGAAATACAATTCCTAAATTGAATCTGAACTGGTTTATTATTTGTTGTTTGATACAAATTAAATTTAGAATACAATAATGAATTTGCTTCTGGGTTTTATGTTATAGTTTCTTAGTTGCATGAATAAAATCCAGATGGATTTCATTTGGTATATTTTGCTAACTATGGTTCAAACTGTTCCTAAAGCTTTACAGTAATATATAGCATAAATTTTTTTCACCGCTCTTAAAAAATTATTGCCAACTCCTCTGCTATACTGATGTTAAACATGAGGATCTTGCAGAGGTAGGAGAAAGAGTTTTGGCATGTGCCTCTATCTAAATGTGCCTAAGAAGACTTGGAGCTTTAATGTAATCTTTTCAGTTACTTTTAAAAAAGCTTGTGTTTCTCATTTCCTAAGAAATAGGAAGAAAACCCCATGGCTCTGTGGTCCTTCCATTGGTAGGCCTTTTCTGTGTCTGAAACCTTTCTGCTATTTAGAAACACAGTATTGGATTTTAATGTTTTCGATATGTTTGTCTTATGTGGTACCTTTGAGACACTGTGTTGCTGTTACCTTTTGAGATATTATGTTTGTAGCATGGGATTCAGGAGAAGGGATGAAATTAAATTGTAATCCTCTTCTGCTATAAGAAGCTCTTGTGGTTTGGAGCAATTTAGTTCAGTATATTATATTTAAGTATATTTGTAATATAAACCCCTTACATTTATTCATAACAGTATGTTAAACCAACAGTTATTACATAAAGTAGTTTTGAACACGGTACTCTCACATTTGGTGTCTAAGAACTCTGTTTTTTTCTTGAGCTGTTTTGATAACCTTTTTTTGCCTATAGATTTAGGACAGGTGAAAGTTGCTAATTGTATCTAGCAGGTTTTTGCTCAGTTCGACACTGTACTGTTTGGTGATGTTTCACATAGCATCGAGCAGTACTTGATCTGAGACTGTCAAATAAGGAAAAATCAGGTTTTGTGAAATCTTCCATATTTAAGACCTCATGTGGTAGAGGGTAAAGAGGGAGGTGGAACTATAAAAAAAAGTTTACTTTCTATAATGAAGATGTGTAAAGATCATCTTGAAGTTAAATATGCCTTAGGATTTTTTGGTATGTGGAACCAAATGTAAGCTGAGGTAATTTGAAAGTCTACATTTTTGAGTGACGTTGAATTATTCAAACCGCTAAACACATTTGAATGCATTTTACTTTTTAAAAATGCTGTTTGTTGGGGTTTTTTACATGCTTAAAGAAATAAATGGGTTTGGGAAAACTTCTCTTTATTTGTTTCTATTTTCTTTGAATAACGCAGTAGGGTTTGGCTTTTTTCTGCAATGTAGATTGAACTCCCATTATATGTTATTCATTGAAAGCTGTCTCCACAGTAGAGGTATTTGGCCTCTGCTGAGAAAGAATTTTGTCTAATCATAAAGCTTTAAAAAATACATAATTTTGTTTGTATAGTGATTTTCAGTTTGTTTTGGTGTAAATTCTTCTGAGATATAAACAATGTTGCTTATGGACTAAGAAACAAGCTCCGATAAGAAAATATTTTCACATAGTGATAGTATTGGAGGTGAACAATAAACAAAAATCTATTGACCTGTAATTTTATAAGTATTCCTGCTTAAGAACAAAAAGAAGAGAGCAAAGAAAATGAAAGGTGCTATTAGGTATTAGTCGTGTTTGTTAAATGGTCAGTGCTCTTACCTTACCTCCCTAAAATTAGACACAATGTGATGTCTAGTATTTTTTGCAGTAGCCACCTGCTTTTTGCTATCTTATTTTTCTTTAAAAATGTTAAATATAAAAATAAATTAATATATTTTTATTGGAGTTTAACTTTTTGCCTAGTGCTACTTTTAGACTGAATATTAGAAGTATGGCGCTATTCTGTTTACTCCTGATTTATAGCAAAATTTGCTTTTGGGATGTAAATAAAAAGCATTTTATAGCAAATGTGGGGTCAAGTAGGAAGTTTTGTGTGTAAACTGTGCTTTAGCTTTGAACAAATAATGAGGCATAAAGCCTGTGATATTCTTTGGCATTCCCAAGTGTTAAGCATGAACACCCATATATATATGACATTGAAGACTGGCAGGTGGGCTCATGCAGATCCCTACAAGAGGAATTGTAAAACAGGTCGTATCAGAGGCTGTAGTTCAGTGATGTACTAGCCTGAGCACATCTTTGTGGTTAATTTCAACTTAGATGCTATAATAGTAACTGTGATCCTTAAGGAATGGGCATGCCTCCCAGTCAACCTCTAGGGCACTTCTTCAGGTTCCGTACACATCTGACAAAACTTGAAGATCATTTCAACAGTCTTAATGGATAGTTATTGCTGAGACAAAAAATTGAGTTGTGTGATAGACTGAAAAAAAGGGAGAGGGAACTAAAGATGGAATTGAATAGCATTTCAGTGCGGGTAGAGAGTCTCATCAGGCAACTGTTCTTCTTTAAGGTAGCAGAAGTTGTTCAAGGAGGTGTAGTTGTGGTGGGGTAGAGCTGGGGTGGGTATTCGCTCCCAGCATTTTTAATTTGGTTAGAATGTTACGTCAGAATAAAACTCAACAAAATCTTCCTTCTATTTGGTTTAAGGGTCGAGTTGTGGAAAATATATCGAAAAGGTGTGGTGGGTTCCTGAGACAACTTAGTCTGAGAGGATGTCTTGGTGTTGGAGACTCCTCCTTAAAGTAAGTAAAGTCCAAGATTGAGACATCACTTATTTCCTAATGTCTGGACCAAAAGCAATTATTGTTACATTTGTTTGGATTTCTAAGTACTGACTAATGGCCAAAATGGGATACTGAAGTACTAAGTATCTTAATAGTGATTGAGATGTCCATTTGAGATCTAAGTATAGCTACTATTATTTTCTGGAAACGAACTAAGAAATGAGAACTGTGATCTTCGGAAATGCGTCTTTTTATTCATTAGTATTATGTTGATATCATTCCATTTTCAAGCAGTTAAAATGTTTTCAGACCTATACTCTGGTGTCCTGCAACACTTAATTTCATGAAGATTAGTCAGTCAGTTTATAGTTTATCTCCTAGTCTGGACAAGAGGTGACCCAAGCAATGGGAGGAACAATAAAGAGTGATACAACTGAGTGCATACAAAATCAGGAAAAGCCTTGGATTCTCTTCTGGCTCTAATTTAAGGACAGGCAGGCAACAGGATCATCTCAGGAGTCTCCAAATAAAGACAGTGGCCCTTTTTTGTACAGTATTTAAACTGAACTGTGCAGTTTGTTCCCAGAAGATTGTTTGAATCCATGTAAGCTCTTTCTGTACACAAGCTGTTTAGCCAGATCCCTCTGTGGATATTTCTCCTGAGTACCTCCTACCTCCAGCTGAAGGGTCCCTAAGCCACAAGTGCTTTAGAGCTCAAAGAATATTTGTCAGAAACCTTGGGTTATGGCTTTTTACAGGTATGCTTTCCTCTGCTGTCACAGGAGCCTGGGCTGGATGGAGTCAGGTCTGATGATATAGTGTGGCCATTCTTCAGTGGAAAATACAAGCACAAGGATTTTTGTTAAGTAGTGGGCATTTAGTGTCTTGTGACCTTTAAGTCTTTCTAAAATTTAGAAGTAAGTCTAATTCACTGGTTTTTGTTTCTAGGGTAAATTAATCCAGCAACTAGTTAAGCACTAGATTGCTTTAGCACCCCAAATAGGCATCCTAGCTTCAGGCCCAAAGATTTCCCCTAAGCTTTCGTTGCCTCTGAGCCATCTGCCTAACTGCTCTGTGGTGTCTCCACCTTCAGTGAGTCTTGCTTCCTCAGGGGAAAGTGTGTATTATTACCATCTCTCAGATTACTGGCAACTGCTGTCAAAAAAGAGGTAGCTCCAACCAGAATTAACTTTCTGTAATGCTCCTGCAAGCTTCCAGAACATTCACACAGGCAGTTCTTGTGTCCTCAGTAGGAGAGGCAATACCAGAAGTGGAGGAGAGGGGAGAGGCAGGCTCCGAGGGAGGTAACAGCTACCATGAGGAGGAGGTAGCACAGAAGTCAATGAGAAGGGTGTAGGAAGAAAGAGGACAGTAGGTTACAGTTTCCCCCCCCGTAACTTCATTTTCACATTAGGTTTAGGCTCCTAATTGTGCTTTTCAGGGTACTAAGGCTAGAAGGCTGAAGTGAGGGTTGTGAATAGGACCAGATATCCTAAGTGGGTTCATGTAGTAGTGGCATTTGAGAAGAGGGGGAGGGCTGGAGCTGGGATATTTTAAAATAATGATGTATTCAGTGAACAGATACTTAGAATAAGCATACAGTAGTTCAGTGTGTAGCATGTATACATTGTTGGGATGGTAGAGCTAGTCATGCCAGCAGGTAATAGGACTGGCTTAGCTGAGACTGGTTACCAGAGTGTTACCAGCATTCACACGTGCATCCGTAACAACTAACTGGTGCAGGTGGTGGTGTCTAAGACACTTCAGGAAAGAAGATGATTCACCTCTGAAATAAAAGCAGATTATATTGAAATTAACAAATGAATGATAAATGCATGAGCTTTAAGACTTTCAAAACATTAGCAGGAGAAGGGTGGCATTAATTTTCAGACATTTGTTCTAAAAAGTGACTTTTCCTATCAGCCTTCTCATGTTGTTTCCAGATCCATTAGTTTTGTGGGTGATGATATTAATTTCTTTCTTTGTCCTACTTCTACATCAAATTTTGTTTAAGAATATCCAATCATGGAAGTAGGTATTGGCCATGTAAATACTGGATGTTTATGACAGCTCTCTCAGGACATGCCCCATGCTTGAATCTCGGAAGCAAAGTTTGCTGTTCCTCCAGGGTAGCATCTTTCCAAGTGATGTGAAAAGTGTCTCAATTGTAAATCTCCCTCCAGTACATGAATTTTGGAATAGCTGTTTTGAGAATTCAAATGGAAACTTACCAGTATAACTGCTTGCTGGCTTTTTTTCCATTGTTTCCAATCCACACTGGAGAGCCAGGAAGTTGTTACCAGCTGAGTGGGTATCTGGATCTGTTAACCACGGCAGGCCTCCAGACAAAACTGGTTTTGTGCATTTCCTCCACCCCTGCCAATAAAATCCATGCAGTTGGAGGAAACATGGGCATAAAACCAATGTTCTGAAATGCAACACAGCTGTAAATATTACTCTGCAGAGATGAAAAGAAAGTTTGTGTGTTTCTTCCGGGTAATTAGTATACTGATACGTACAGGCTTTTAGCAGTACAATAGCTCCAATCATCCTTATAGTTCATACCCAATAGTGCACACAGATGTATTTTAATTTTCAAAATCATAAATAACTAATTTGAAATCCACAGGGCTTTCCATTCGTAGTTTGGTAGGCTTAGGTCCCACTTCTGCGTAGTATAAGTTACGTTCCTTTTCATTTGATGTGGAAGCAAGCTCCTACAAAGACTTCAGTAATGAGATGTACAGAAACACTTCCCAGCAGCTTAATATTTAACCGATGTGATATTTAAACCTTTCTGTTTATGCCCTTAATGTTTTTAGTTAAGGCTTTTGAAGCAAATCAGTTCTGGCTTATATACAACAGAAGTAAACACCTTGCTCAAGTGGTATTTGAGAGATGGCCAACATTTGGTTTCAGGAGTTATCTAAGTCAGAAACTAGTATTAACAAAAGGAAAAAGCAAGAGGCAGACATATTTGAAGTGTACTTTGTAATTACTCTGTGGCTTGAAGATTAAGCTTTTTGACCGAGGTGGAAGGCGGTAGGGGACAGGAGCGCACTCTAGTGACTGTATTACAACTTGTGAGTTATAACTCCAGCTTTTTGTTGCTGTTTTAGGACCTTTGCACAGAACTGTAGAAACATCGAACACTTAAATCTAAATGGGTGCACAAAAATCACTGACAGGTAAGTCAAAGTGTTTTTTGTTTGATGGGAAAATTTGGAAAAAGAAGTAGCTGAAGGTATTTTTAGTGTGTCTGCTGTTTTGCAGCACGTGTTACAGTCTTAGCAGATTCTGTTCCAAGCTGAAACATCTGGATCTGACATCTTGTGTAGCCATCACAAACAGCTCTTTGAAAGGCTTAAGGTAAGAAGATTCAGTGTTTTGTATTAAAGGAAAGGATTTAAAGAGCTGTTCAACATTTAATAAAGTTAAAATCACTGCTGAACGTTAATAGTGTGTAGCAGCACTGACTGTGTTCTATATCTAGGACTTCTTGGCTGTAGACTGCAATGTTTGTGTGTGGTCTTTTCTCATGACTTTTCTGTGGAGGCCTGGCACAGTCCACTGGCTATCATTAATTTCTAACAGTGTGTTTAATTTGGGTTTCCCACTGTTATGACTATTTGAAGGCTGGATTTAACTTTATGTATTTTTTTAATTCTCCCAGTGAGGGTTGCAGAAATCTGGAACATTTGAATCTTTCCTGGTGTGATCAGATTACGAAGGATGGTATTGAAGCACTGGTGAAAGGGTGTAGTGGACTAAAAGCTCTATTTCTTAGAGGTTGCACACAGGTACATAACTGCTTGGGTGATCCTTTAGGAATAAAATTTTATTTTGGGTTTTTGAAATCTCCATGAATTAAAAAATACCATTTTTGTTATAGTCTTTTGTTTAGTGTTACAAAACATATATGTTCTTTGGGCTGCTTTGCTGTGCTTTTAATTTCGTGTTTCTTTTCCTATGTCCTGTTTAATTGCTGAACACAGTTGGAAGATGAAGCATTGAAACACATTCAAAATCACTGTCATGAACTTGTGATCCTGAATTTGCAATCCTGTACGGTTAGTATTTGGAGCTTCAAAAGATACATTCTCTAAGATTCATAAACCATTTTTGAATGCTAATGAATTGATCTGCTACACACTTGAATAATTCAAATAGTATATCTCTGCACTTTACAGAATTTTGTGAGGAATAGAGATCTTAAATGAGCTGGCTGTTTCTACAGCTGAGTGTAGATTTGGAGTGATGGGTTATGTTTTTTTCCCCTCATTATGTCTTTTAACTGTAGCAAGCTCCAGAGTAAGAATTAACTGCATTCATTCAAATCTCATGAACTGTGTATGTGCTAAACCGTGCAGTTTCACAGATGTAGATCTTGTTCTCCCATCCATTAAGGTCGACCATTTTGGTCTGTTCATAATTTTAAGGTTTCTAATGGAGCAGAAGCCATATTGTGGGCTACATAATTGAGAGCAAAATGTATTGGCTTCAGCTGAAGATTATTCAGAACCATCTACGTATCAGGAGAAGGGCATGCTTTCTCAATGGAAGAACACATGCTTGCTATGGCTCAGAAGCATGCTTCCAGAAGCAGCCAGGGTCTTTGTGATTAAAGGTCTAGCACTGATATTTACACAGCAGGTCTCCTTGTGCTTTACATGATCCAAACTTGAATTCTAGTGGCTCTGTTTTATGGACCTTGTAAAATGCCAGGCCAGCTCCAGCAGCTATGAAATGAAGTGATATTAACTCTGGAAAATGCACATCTGATAGGTACAATCTTCAGAGAAAGGTTTTAGAAAATGGGGACTTGCAGACACTTTTTGTGCATTGTCCCAAGAGAGACGTAGGCATTGAATGACAAGCAATTGCAAAATGAAAAATTTTCATATATAACTTGAGGATTTTGATAATCTCCAACAGCAGCATAAAATTTACATACTCCTTACCTCCAAAATAGTTCCTGTTCCCAATAATAGTGTCATGAGTATCTCCCAAAAAACCAGGATAGTTCTAGAAGATAATGGGTTTTGGGAGTCAAATCCAGAAATATCTGATTGATGTTGGATTTTTCTTACCTGTGTATGATGCAAATCCTTCTAGAGCCACAAAAAGATGATAAGACTTCTAGTTTTCTGTCTAGAATAATTTCTGTTTGACAGAACAAATTGCAAATACAAACTTCTGATACTAAAAAGTGTTGGGTTGGGGGAGGGAGCATAAGGTGATCTCAGTGCTGAGCTACTGCTACTTCTCATCCTGTTTTCATCTATGAAAGGTAATATTTGTGGTAACAGCCTCAGAAATATGCACAAGTAGTATTACTGTATCTGGATGTGTGGCTTATAAAAAGAAGTGTATTTTCAGTTCAAAATACAGTAGAGGTCTTTGTTGTTATTGGAAGAATAATGGTAGGCCAGGAAATAAAATAACCTGTTTCACCATGAAGGATTAGTCATTCAGCAGAAAAATTAAATTCTTGGAGTTACGAGTGGGAGAACACTTTCTCTAGAATAGAAGACCTGTAAACAAAATAAAATTTGCACACACACACCCCCAATAACGCAGTTCCTCTTGCTATTTTGTGTGCAGCTGCACTGGGGATATTTCTTTTAGTTCCTGTTTCCAAATTCAAGAGTTGCCTTTTTTTCCAGAATATCTAGTACAAAACAATTTTGCAAAATGAACACTCCTCTTTTGAGTTAAATATTTCAGCTGAGGACAACTCTTGCTTTGAAAATTATCCAGAGATGAAGGATTTTTACCCTTGGGTACTGCTCCAGTGCAAAATAGGTAGGTAGCTCCAGTGCTGTCTAGCTTCAAACTCTCTTTTGCACTGTTCTTGAACTTACACTGTCACTGGAACAAAAGATCTGCACTCTACAAACATATAAGCAAGCTATTTAACACAATGACAATTACAATTAAATATAAATAATTTCAAAAAAGAGTGAAAATTATAAAGCAAAAGCATAGTCAAAGAGGAAGACAACAACAAATAACTCTCCCTCTGTGCTTCAGACTGCCTTTGAGCAGTACTTGAGATCTGTGGAAAAATACATAGATGAGTAGGAATTGTGTGTCTCGATTGTTTTCAGTGTTATCAATGAACATGGTTTCATGATGGTATTTTGTGGTTGAAAATCCACAGGTTGCCATGGTTGTATACAGTGTGATACTTCCAGTTCAGTTAATATGACTTGATTTTTATTCTTAGCTAATTATTTGATAATGGAATAACTTCAGCGTTCTTCTGTGTTGCAGCAAATTTCAGATGAAGGCATTGTAAAAATCTGTAGAGGATGCCACAGACTTCAGTCACTCTGTGTTTCAGGCTGTAGCAACCTTACAGATGCTTCTCTCACAGCACTTGGTCTAAACTGTCCAAGGCTGAAGTGAGTATGTCATGAGCCTGTCGTGAGTATGTCATGTTATTACTGGCCTGATCTAAGAAATTCACTTCTGAAGATAATCAGCTGATACCCACAGGTTTGATTTAGCTTTGTGTTGCTTGCATTACCTTTGCAATCAAAACATTAAGTTAGAAGTTACAGCTGAATAGAAACTTGAGGGCTGGCCCTCTGTAGCTATCATAATAAGGTAGTCCACTGTATATTGAAAAAAAGATTTCATATATGACGAATAAGACATGATGAACCGAGCAGTTCAGTTCTGTGCTTCTAGCTAAATATTTTAGGTACTAATGACAAGCCAGAAGAAGAGAAGATATAAAGCCCATTATTTTTTTAAAAGGTAAAAAGATCTGTAGTTGTGTCCGGTGATGTTTGTATGCTGATGTGGTTTTATGCAGCCGTTTGTCTTGCAAAAAAAAAAAAGCTAAATCATATCTGAATATATTTAAAGATTTTGTGGATTTTTAATGTAGTTTTAATGTGCTCTGCAGTATATCCTGGCATTCTTAAATTCTGATATGGAGTGTGCTAAAGTCTCTGCAGGCACCGAGGACTGATGCTTATGGGATATATTTTGAGTAATAAGGGCTTATCAGTTAAAAATAATGTTAACTTTTGCATTGGTGTTATTTGTGCTGACATGTAGGTATTCTCAGAAGTGGGGACAGCTTCAGCTTTAATAAGAAAGCTCAGTCATGCAGCAGTTGTAGAGACATAATGCTGCTTGTGAGGTCTGATTTCACTGTAAATTAAGTCAAAAGATTTTTAGATTACACTAAATTGCCATTTCTGACAGGAATGTGCAGGAGTCAAAGTTGTTATACTTCAATCACAGATAAATGGAGGAAAGCGTAGATCATAAAAATTAGGGGAAGCAAGTGTTCAGTATACTGACACACAGTGTTCCTTTAGCTGATTGAGTGAAAAAGAGCTTTTGCTATTGTAGGAAGCCTGTCTTTAAGACAATTCCAGAGTGACAGTCCCCTTCACATAACGGTTCATACTTACTAGAGCTTATGCGTGCCAGTGTTAGGGGCTTAGGAGTCTTCTGACACATGTAACTGTGTTCCTGAGAAAGCTGTGCTGTTACTATGGGTCTCTTCCCACGATTTCTCTCGTTCTCTCAATATACAGCTCGAATTGGAAATAGGAATTCTAAAGTGCTATTAGTTGTGCAGTTCTTTCCAGTACAACTGTAGCAGGAACCGGTTTATCTTTGGTAGGTAAACTGTTAGCTCCTGTCTGTGCCACGAGGGGGAAGGCGTCTGCCGCTCTTCTGTCATGAGGAACAGTGTAAAGAAAAAGACCCTTTGCAGCGGTTACTGCAGAGGAGTGCATGATGGAAGGACAGATGGTACAGCTGTTTACATGTAGACTTTTGGGATCGTGCAAGGAAAGTACTTTATAAAAAAATACATTGGCAATCAAAGGGAAATGTAATTTCACACTTGTTCATACCTTCTGAATATTTTCGGAGTATGAAAGAAAATTCTGCTGCCTCTTTCAGAAGCTTTTGTTTCTGTTTTTTTGTACTGGGCTACTCTCACTTCACTTCAGGGTATGGGAGCCCTACTGTGCTGCTTTCCATGATACCACTGTGTTCTGCAGCTGTTACCACTCACAATTACATCTCCTTGAAAAAAAATACTAAGCTTGACCAACTCCCGTCAGCTGCTTTTTCCCCTGCACCAAGATACAGCTGTGCCCTCATCTCCCTTTATACCTGCTCATTTAAGCACTTGATATCTTTTTTTTTTTCTTTTTTTGATTTTTAGCACTTTCAAATGCTAAAACGCTGATAGGAGTTTTGGTGAGGCTTATTGAGAGAAGTACCCATGAAAGTCTTTGTCTAGGTGGGGCTGTGAAAATTAGGATCCTCTTCCTTTTAACCCCACCAATGTTATCTCCCACCTGCTGCTAATTCAACAGGAGTAGGGAGGTGCTGTGTGTGGAGACACTCCAGGTGTACCCACATCTGTAGGCAGAGTGTTACTGGGAGGTCTGTCTTGGAGAACATTGCTTTATAAGAGGGACGAATCTGCTCTCGGTTCCCATTTTGCCTCATCAGCTCCTATTCTAGGTACTTTGTCACGAATCACTGGATGGGAAATAAACGTCAGCTCTATCTGGAAAAAAAATAAGAGCCCTCTGTAATTAAGAACAATCACTGAAAGCAAAAATTAGAACTTTGCCCATTTTCATGCTGGGCAGTGCCTCCTCACCTGTTTTTCATACGGGGGCATGATTGCTGCAGCATGTGTGTATGCAGCTTGCTCTCCCCATTCTGCTTGTCAACCTAACTGCACACCCAAGTTCAGGAAAACTAGAGCTGCTAGTCTTCTGGTTTCTTACCCCTCTGTTTCCATCTTCGTCTCAACCAGATGTAAGTAGCATCCTTACTAATTTGCACACTGCAAATGTCATCCCCTTCTCCCCACTTTAAAATCAGAAATGTAATGGGGCTGGGGATCCAGTGGTTGTAAGTGAGGTGGGGTTGAAAGCAAGGAATCGATGAAAGGAGTAGGAAGGGTAACATGTGACCTGAGTCATATTTTGTGGTGGTGGTGAGTTTTTTCCATTCCTATTTGGTATCATGGATGATTGTCAGAGTAGCTGAGAGTATTTTATGATAGGTTGGTAGCTGCCCTTGATGGAAGGGAACAAAGTTCCCAAATGTGAGTCTGTAGAGAAAATGCAGGGATGTTACAACCATCCACTTGAGAAGCTGTACCTGTCTTGCACCTCTCTGTTGGCTGCTCTTGAGTTTCCGTTCTACTTTTGAATCGTGTTGGAGACAAGCACTCTGGAAGTGGTTTTCAAGGGTGTATCCTGTGGGGCTTAACCTCTGAACTCTGCTGTGCTGTTGCTTTTGGCTTAGAAGAGACTGATCCAGCAAAGCCATAGTCAAGAGTCTGTCATGGTTTAACCCCAGCTGGCACCATGCAGCCGCCTGCTCACTCCTGCTGCATGGTTTCTGCGTATTCATCCTGATACTCCACCTGCAAAGTAAAAAGTATTCATTAAAGGAAAGAAAAAGAAGACAGTGACAAAGATGACAAAACATTAATGGGCTGAAGGCCCGTTCTGCATACTAGTGGTGCTGTTTGAGGCAGATGACCTTTCTTTTGTCAGTACTGCTTCCCAGGGCCACTGGAGAGAGTGTTAAGTTTATCTTTCCAAAACACTGTGTTATTTTCTTTAAGGTTGTGTTGGTGTAGTTCATTGTTTTTACTGTGGGCTTGGAGATTTTTTGATCCTTGCTTTCTGGTAACTTCCTTCACTGTGCTTCATGCTCTAAGTGAATTTCTAGTAAGCAGTTTCTCAGTTTTGTGGCTTCCCAACATCCTGTGTTTATATAAGGGGTTTTAGATGCAGGCTTTGTCTGCATTTTCTTTAACTTGGGGTTTATTCTCCCATATCTTTCCTCTGATAACACATAAGAGAACGTGAGCATTTTGCTGTCTTACTGAAACAAGAGGTTAAAATGCCTGTAATTAGGTGTAATTTTTTACACTAAATGTTGAGAAGATTGAGGATTGAACTTAATGTAGTCTGTAACTATTAGAATTTTCCGATAAGCTGGATCAAAAGTCTGCCTAGTGTTTTTAATTGCAAATCACTGAAAAATAGGTGTATATGTATACGTTTCCAGTTGAGAGCAGAGAGTTGCAGAAGTCAGATTTGTAACTCAAATGCATTTGCTTTACTCTATGCTAATGTTTTCTTTAACATTTAAAACTTTTCCAGGATTTTGGAAGCTGCAAGATGTTCACATCTTACAGATGCTGGTTTTACCCTTTTAGCACGGGTAAGGGTCACTTCAGAAGGTTAGAGCTTGCCTTGTTTGCATTGCTGCAGAGCAGCTGTGAATTGATGTAGTGCTGCTGGGAAGAAGTATGAGGAGGAGAAAAACAAAGTAGAAAGAACCCAGCGGAGGAGGGGACTAAAAAGTTATTCTATTTCTGAATTATACTTAGAGCTGCAATTTGATCTATTTTCATAGAATCATAGAATAATTTTGCCATCTATGATTGCATTTTTCACTTTTTTGTATGTTTCAATGGAATTTATTATGCTTATCATAATTCTAAACTTGTGTTATGTATTCTGGCTAAATATCCCCTATAAAGA